>NC_041387.1:368505343-368527630 GCF_002162155.2 Triticum dicoccoides | reverse complement strand
CTCCGGCGACCGGAGCACGCCGCCGCCCGTCCTCTGCCTCGCCATCCACCGCCTGCACCAGGTCACCGGCCTCCGCGCCCGTCTCCTCCTTCCTTCTCTGGCCCGATCTCTCCCTCACCTCGCTCTCTCTCTTCTCCCCGCAGGATCTGCCGCCGCCGCCTCGTGAAGCTCCGCTCGACGTCGGTGGCCCTCACCGATGCCGGGAACGGAGACCCCGCCCTGTTCTCCACCGGATCCGGCCGGTTTTGGCCGTCCCCGCCGCTGTCCTGCTGCCCTCGAGGCTCGCCGGAGCCTCAAGGTGCGCTGCTGCCGCCGTGCCTCGCTCCCAATCCGATCGGGAGGAGGACAATGCCCCGTCGGCCCGGCCTTGTGGGCCCTCCCCTTCAGCCCAGCGCCCCGGCCCAGCAACAAGCCTCCTCCACCGTCCGGGCCAAGGCGCATGGTGAGTCCACCCCCAGCGCCCCTCCTTTTTTTTCTCTCCTGTTGTGGCCCAGCCAGTTTCAGCCCATATCATTTTTTTTCCAGTCCTACGAATTTAGCATTACCCGAGGAATTACAGATTTGCAGAAACCCCCTTGCACTTCATGCATATAATAACTCATAATCTGTGCATCATATGTAAATAATTTAAACATGAAAAATGCTTAGTTTTTCATCTAGATTAATAATATGCCATTTTCATCCCATGCTAAAATGCTTAAAATGTTGTTTGTTTAATTTTGCTCAAATGCCATGTTAAAATGTTTTAATTCATAACTAAATAACCGTAGCTCCGATTTAAATAAACTTTATATGTAAATGGGGTAGAATTTTGCCTAGTTTAACATGGTGGCCTTACTTTGCATGTTTAACAACCCTAAAATTGTGTTTAGGGCAGAACAGGACCTAATCTAAAATATGCATATGGGGAGTTTCCGGAATTGTTGTTCGTTGCTTCCGGCCTCATTTAAACTTGAATAGATAGGTAGTTTTACTTTGCTTCACCCTCTTGCCATGTTAACCAACATTTAATATTGTTGAGTATATAAACGAGATCAAACTAAATAACGTGTCGTGGTGTTTCATCAATATGCAACTCGTTGCGTATTGAGCTCCACTTAACTTGTAGTATTGTTTCGTGCACTTTGCCATGCCATGCCTCATTAAATCGGACATGCATCATACTCGTTTGTGCATCATGCCATGTTGATGTGTGGGTTGTTTACTATGTTGTGTGCTTCTTTTCCGGTGTTTGCTTCTTCGGGTTGGTTCCGATAACGTCGCGTTTGTGAGGATCCATTCAACTACGTCCGTTTGTCTTCTTCATGGACTCGTTCTTCTTCCTGCGGGATTTCAGGCAAGATGATCATACCCTCGAAATCACTACTATCTTTGCTATGCTAGTTTGCTCGCTCTTTTGCTATGCCAATGCTACGATGCCTACCATTTGCTTGTCAGCCTCCCAAATTGCCGTGTCAAACCTCTAACCCACCATGTCCAAGCAAACCGTTGATTGGCTATTTACCGCTTTGCTCAGCCCCTCTTATAGCGTTGTTAGTTGCAAGTGAAGATTGAAGTTTGTTCCTTGTTGGAACATGGAGATGTTGTTCCTTGTTGGAACATGTTTACTTGTTGGGATATCACAATATATCTTATTTAATTAATGCATCTATATACTTGGTAAAGGGTGGAAGGCTCGGCCTTATGCCTGGTGTTTTGTTCCACTCTTGCCGCCCTAGTTTCCGTCATATCGGTGTTATGTTCCCGGATTTTGCGTCCCTTACGCGGTTGGGCTATTATGGGAACCCCTTGACAGTTCGCCTTAAGTAAAGCTCTTCCAGCAATGCCCAACATTGGTTTTACCATTTGCCACCTAGCCTTTTCTTTTCCCTTGGGAGTCGCGCTCCTGAGGGTCATCATTATTTTACCCCCCCCCCCGGGCCAGTGCTCCTCTGAGTGTTGGTCCAAACTAGAGTCCTGTGCAGCGCCCCCTCGGGGAAACTCGAGGTTTGGTTTTAGTTGTACGGAGCGCTCATCTGAGTGTGCCCTGAGAAAGAGATATGTGCAGCTCCTATCGGGATTTGTCGGCACATTCGGGCGGTGTTGCTGGTTTAGTTTTACCCTGTCGAAATGTCTTGTTGTACCGGGATACCGAGTCTGATCGGAATGTCTCGGGTGGAGGTCTATTCCTTCGTTGACCGTGAGAGCTTGTGATGGGCTAAGTTGGGACACCCCTGCAGGGATTTGAACTTTCGAAAGTCGTGCCCTCGGTTATGGGAAGATGGGAATTTGTTAACGTCCGGTTGTAGAAAACCCGAAGTTGACCTTAATTGAAATACATCAACCGTGTGTGTAACCGTGATGGTCTCTTTTCGGCGGAGTCCGGGAAGTGAACACGGTTGTTGGAGTTATGCTTGACGTAGGTAGTCCAGGATCACTTCTTGATCATACTTTTATCGACCGTGCTTTGCCCTCTCTTCTCGCTCTCTTTTGCGATTGTAGCCACCATATATGCTAGTCGCTTGCTGCAGCTCCACCTCATATCTTGTCTTACCTATGAGCTTAAATAGTCTTGATCGCGAGGGTGCGAGATTGCTGAGTCCCCGTGGCTCACAGATACTTCCAAAACCAGCTTGCAGGTGCCGTTGAGTCCGTGCAGATGACGCAACCAAGCTCAGGAGGAGCTCGATGAAGATCTTGCCCTTTGTGTTGTTTCGTTCTAGTTGATCAGTAGTGGAGCCCAGTTGGGGTCGATAGGGGACCTTTGTCGCATTTGGGGTTCTTCTTTTATTTTGGCTCCGTAGTCGGGCCCTGATTGTATTTGGTTGATGTAATGCTTTATTCATGTAATTGTGTGAAGTGGCGATTGTAAGCCAACTATGTATCTTTTTCCCTTATGTATTACATGGGTTGTGTGAAGATTACCTCACTTGCGACATTGCTTTCAATGCGGTTATGCCTCTAAGTCGTGCTTCGACACGTGGGAGATATAGCCGCATCGAGGGCGTTACAAGTTGGTAATCAGAGCCTTCCCCGACCTTAGGAGCCCCACTGCTTGATCGTTTTTAGCGGCCGAGTTGTGTCTAGAAAAATGTTTTGAGTCCTTTAGGAATTATATATCGGAGAGTTTAGGAATTCTTTTTACTCCCCTGTCCCTTCGTCGCTCTGGTAAGGCATCCTGATGTAGAGTTTTGACTCTTCTCTTCTCAAATTTCACTAAAAAAATTTTAGGATCACGCGGGTATCTTGGAATCGTTCCGATGGTTTTATGATGAGAACATTGTCTTGGTGCCTCCTGTCAGGGGTTTTGTGGAAGTGTCCCGGGGAGTTGAGCTCTGAGGTGTTGTCATCATAATTTTATCGTTGCAATTCTGGAATACCTGAGTTTAGTACGCCGACATCGAAAATCTCTTTTATGCAGTTCGTTGGTGAGATAACCCCAATAACCCAGTATCGAGGTGAGTACGGGAGTATTGCCATAACTTGTATAACGGATGCTTTTCGAAGGTTGAGGTAGACGATTTCCGAAGGTTTCTTGGTTATGTGTTGAAGGATGGATACAGCTGGATGTAGGATTTGTTAGTTTTGGGTGAGATATTATGCTTCCCCTGTATCCCCAACACCTGATTGCATAACCGGAAAATTTCGGGAGTTTCATAGGTGGGAATTCTAGTAGATCTTAGGATATCTTTCCGACAGATGTATGATATGAAATTGGGGTTCGACGTCTAGTGGTCCGCCTATTCACGGTTGGTTTTACAGTGGTCTCATTGCGTCTTAAAGAGTCCTTGGCTATGCCGACTCGGGGACACTTCGTATGTCATGTGCACTGCCTTGTACATGATGGTGCTGTACGATCGAGCCCGTGTAGGCCCCACCACGAAAACTTCGGACGAAATCTCTATCATATGTTTGTTCCGGCTTATTTCGCAAGTCAATCCTTTGTTTTGTTTTGAGTTGTGGTATTCGAGTTGCTTCGAAGTCAAATGTTGATTCCATACCTTTTTCAAATGGTGTTCTCATATTCCTATGTGAATACTAATCCTTCTTGATCATCGAGTCTGTCTTGTCAATCCTTTTTTTAACCGGTGTGTCTCTCCTCAAGTGGATCCGTTCACGTCAACATTTGCAAGATCATTTATCACTTCTTCTCAACGGTGTTTGTTTCATCCGTCTCCAAGTTGCCTTTGTTTTTCCCACCCTCCCTCCCTTTTGTTTTTCTTCAAGGACTAAGATTTCTTAATCATGTATCCTTTTATTGATGGGAAGTCTCTCCATTCTTTTTCGTCAATGTTCTTATCCGGTGATTCTCATGAAGATTCTAATGGAGCTTCAAGTTCGTCATTCCTCGTTCTTTTCTTCTCCGGTGGATCTAATTCAAGCTTTCGGTGTTGATCATATTCTTTTCTGTATTTCAAATGCCTTCTCATACCGTTGCACCTCATAATCATTCACTTCTCGATATTCAATTGTTCTGGAGTGCTGAAGATATCTCCAAGATTCGTGTATCCACTCTTCTTTCATTCAAGCTATTTCGAGGATGTTGTATCATTCGAGCCTTTTTATTCAACTAGTGCATTCTCTCTTTTAGATCGTTCAACGGTGTTTTCTTTTGAGTGGTCCCTAACCCACAGGTCTTTTTCCAGGATCTTACCTGACTCTCCCAACTTTCCCGAAGTTATTCTCAAATTCATTGCAAAGTTTGACGTAAGAATGAATTATCATCAGTCAAATGTCTTTCTCCAAGATCTTTCCAATTCTTTCATTTTTGGTTCAACCTTTCAAATTGTCATTCCGGAGTGCCTCAACAATTCATGGTGGTGTTTCTCGTTGTCATTCTCGAATTTTGAAGACCGAAGAAGAGTTCCTCTTAAATCTTGCCCGTTCTTCCAGAGATTCATGGTTCTAGCGTTATGCCATCCTCTCATAATTGTTTTCGATTGTGAGAATTCTTTTCAACTATCCGGAGCAAATTCAAGAGTCTTCTCAATTTCTTATCCGGAATCCATCTTTTCAAATATTATTCATTCTTAGTTTTCAGCTCACGTTCTTCAATTTTACCCATGCTTCGTGCAAGTGATCTTTAATCAGCTCGTGATCTCTGCGCTCTCATGTATCTAAATCCTCTCAAGCATCCTCGTTCATTTGCAAATTCTTCCGGTGATTCGTTATCTTTTATTCGTTCTTTTCAATTCTTCATGTGGTTCGTTCAAGAGTTTTCTTCCTTCGTGTATCATATCTATGTATTTGTTATTTCAATCCTACCGGTGGTTCGTTGAAGACCTTCTCAAGTTTACGCTATATCTCTCTTAATCCTTTCTACGAGAATAAGTAGTATGCCAAATCCGTTTATTGTCATCAATTTAATTGGTGAAGGATAAGCATAACATAATTCTTATTCTTGTTCATCCAAGTGATTAATTCTTTATTCCGGAGGACCTTAAAATTCTCGGTTTCATTTGTTTCATCTTCTCTTTTTCCCGGAGTTCCAAGCTCTAATTATCACGGAGATCCATCTAAATCATTGCAAGGATTCACCTTGTGTTTTCAATTTCTCTTTCTTTTCATTCCTTTTGTTTACCGGAGTTCTTCATGGAGGTTCTACATGATGGTTCATCAAGGATTTAATTCCCTTCTCAAAGTTCTCATCGAGATTCTTTCCTAAGGAGCTCAAGCTTTCTTCATATGGTAATCTGGAGTGCAATTCTTTCTACCATATTTTGGAGGTGGTATTATGTCATTCTTGATAATTTGAGTTCATGTTCCATGATTCACATGTTGTTAAGAATGAGTTATTTTTAAATCCATCAACCTCGTTGTTGGAGTTATCTTGCTCCATTCATTCAATAGTTCCGGTGGCAGTGTGTTGTGATTTCATCAAGTATCTTCTCATCTTATCAAGACCTTATTCAATTCTTTTCTTTCCAACCGGAGTGCTGCCCGAATTTGGTCTTCCTTGATCCCCTTCTGTAACCGGAGTGTTCTCAATATATATCTTCCCTTCAACCTCAAGGTTTCGCAATGCTCTTTGTCCCTAGTTTCTAATGGAGTGTTTTCGACTTTGTTCTCCTTCGTTCTATTCTTTTCTCGAATTAGTTCAACCTCGCAAGGTTCTTTGGTTTCACTCGTTTGTCAAAGGAGCAACTTAGTTTTACCTCTCCTCTCTTCTCTTCCGTTGTTTCCCTTCGGTGTCATTCTAGATCTCGGGACGAGATCCTCTCATAGTGGTGGAGTGTTGTAACGCCCCGAGACCGATGTGCCAGGTGTCGTGCAGTCATTCGCTATTGTTGCGTTGTCATTGCTTGCATGTCATGCATCTCATATCATGTCATCATGCGCATTTCATTTGCATACATGTTCGTCTCATGCATCCGAGCATTTTCCCCGTTGTCCGTTTTGCAATCCGGCGTTCCGTTCTCCTCCGGTGGTCATTTCTACCTTTCTTTCTTGTGTGGGGATTAAACATTTCCGGATTGGACCGAGACTTGTCAAGCGGCCTTGGTTTACTACCGGTAGACCGCCTGTCAAGTTTCGTATCATTTGGACTTCGTTTGATACTCCAATGGTTAACCGAGGGACCGAGAAGGCCTCGTGTGTGTTGCAGCCCAACACCCTTCCATTTTGACCCAAAACCCACCTAACTCTGCTCCATCATCTCAGTCGTTCGATCACGATCGCGTGGCCGAAAACCGCACCTCATTTGGAGCTTCCTAGCTCCCTCTACCTATAAAAGAGCACCCCTCCCCGAAATTTCGGATCATTTCGCAGTCTAAACCCTAGATCCACTCCTCCCCGCGCCACCGGACGCGTCCGCGCTGCACCAGACATGTCCGCCCCCGCGCGCCACCTCACTCCAGCCAATCGAAGCGCGCCACCTCAGCCGGCCACCGCCCTCGTCCAACCCGCGCGCGCCACATGGCACCGCGCCGCCCCACTTCGCCGCCGGGCTCGTGAAGCCCAGATCGGACCCGCCCCGAGCCGCGCCGGGCCCGAGGGAGCCCGCAACCTCGCCGCCCGAACCCGTCTTGCCCGATCTGCGCCGCCGCCTTCGCGCCGTCGCCGGCGACCAACTCCGGCGACCGGAGCACGCCGCCGCCCGTCCTCTGCCTCGCCATCCGCCGCCTGCACCAGGTCACCGGCCTCCGCGCCCGTCTCCTCCTTCCTTCTCTGGCCCGATCTCTCCCTCACCTCGCTCTCTCTCTTCTCCCTGCAGGATCTGCCGCCGCCGCCTCGTGAAGCTCCGCTCGACGTCGGTGGCCCTCACCGATGCCGGGAACGGAGACCCCGCCCCGTTCTCCACCGGATCCGGCCGGTTTTGGCCGTCCCCGCCGCTGTCCTGCTGCCCTCGAGGCTCGCCGGAGCCTCAAGGTGCGCTGCTGCCGCCGTGCCTCGCTCCCGATCCGATCGGGAGGAGGACAACGCCCCGTCGGCCCGGCCTCGTGGGCCCTCCCCTTCAGCCCAGCGCCCCGGCCCAGCAACCGGCCTGCCCGGCCTCCTCCACCGTCCGGGCCAAGGCGCATGGTGAGTCCACCCCCAGCGCCCCTCCTTTTTTTTTCTCTCCTGTTGTGGCCCAGCCAGTTTCAGCCCATATCATTTTTTTTCCAGTCCTACGAATTTAGCATTATCCGAGGAATTACAGATTTGCAGAAACCCCCTTGCACTTCATGCATATAATAACTCATAATCTGTGCATCATATGTAAATAATTTAAACATGAAAAATGCTTAGTTTTTCATCTAGATTAATAATATGCCATTTTCATCCCATGCTAAAATGCTTAAAATGCTGTTTGTTTAATTTTGCTCAAATGCCATGTTAAAATGTTTTAATTCATAACTAAATAACCGTAGCTCCGATTTAAATAAACTTTATATGTAAATGGGGTAGAATTTTGCCTAGTTTAACATGGTGGCCTTACTTTGCATGTTTAACAACCCTAAAATTGTGTTTAGGACAGAACAGGACCTAATCTAAAATATGCATATGGGGAGTTTCCGGAATTGTTGTTCGTTGCTTCCGGCCTCATTTAAACTTGACTAGATAGGTAGTTTTACTTTGCTTCACCCTCTTGCCATGTTAACCAACATTTAATATTGTTGAGTACATAAACGAGATCAAACTAAATAACGCGTCGTGGTGTTTCATCAATATGCAACTCGTTGCATATTGAGCTCCACTTAACTTGTAGTATTGTTTCGTGCACTTTGCCATGCCATGCCTCATTAAATCGGACATGCATCATACTCGTTTGTGCATCATGCCATGTTGATGTGTGGGTTGTTTACTATGTTGTGTGCTTCTTTTCCGGTGTTTGCTTCTTCGGGTTGGTTCCGATAACGTCGCGTTTGTGAGGATCCGTTCAACTACGTCCGTTTGTCTTCTTCATGGACTCGTTCTTCTTCCTGCGGGATTTCAGGCAAGATGATCATACCCTCGAAATCACTACTATCTTTGCTATGCTAGTTTGCTCGCTCTTTTGCTATGCCAATGCTACGATGCCTACCATTTGCTTGTCAGCCTCCCAAATTGCCGTGTCAAACCTCTAACCCACCATGTCCTAGCAAACCGTTGATTGGCTATGTTACCGCTTTGCTCAGCCCCTCTTATAGCGTTGTTAGTTGCAGGTGAAGATTGAAGTTTGTTCCTTGTTGGAACATGGAGATGTTGTTCCTTGTTGGAACATGTTTACTTGTTGGGATATCACAATATATCTTATTTAATTAATGCATCTATATACTTGGTAAAGGGTGGAAGGCTCGGCCTTATGCCTGGTGTTTTGTTCCACTCTTGCCGCCCTAGTTTCCGTCATATCGGTGTTATGTTCCCGGATTTTGCGTCCCTTACACGGTTGGGCTATTATGGGAACCCCTTGACAGTTCGCCTTAAGTAAAGCTCTTCCAGCAATGCCCAACATTGGTTTTACCATTTGCCACCTAGCCTTTTCTTTTCCCTTGGGAGTCGCGCTCCTGAGGGTCATCATTATTTTACCCCCCCGGGCCAGTGCTCCTCTGAGTGTTGGTCCAAACTAGAGTCCTGTGCAGCGCCCCCTCGGGGAAACTCGAGGTTTGGTTTTAGTTGTACGGAGCGCTCATCTGAGTGTGCCCTGAGAAAGAGATATGTGCAGCTCCTATCGGGATTTGTCGGCACATTCGGGCGGTGTTGCTGGTTTAGTTTTACCCTGTTGAAATGTCTTGTTGTACCGGGATACCGAGGCTGATCGGAATGTCTCGGGTGGAGGTCTATTCCTTCGTTGACCGTGAGAGCTTGTGATGGGCTAAGTTGGGACACCCCTGCAGGGATTTGAACTTTCGAAAGCCGTGCCCTCGGTTATGGGCAGATGGGAATTTGTTAACGTCCGGTTGTAGAAAACCCGAAGTTGACCTTAATTGAAATACATCAACCGTGTGTGTAACCGTGATGGTCTCTTTTCGGCGGAGTCCGGGAAGTGAACACGGTTGTTGGAGTTATGCTTGACGTAGGTAGTCCAGGATCACTTCTTGATCATACTTTTATCGACCGTGCTTTGCCCTCTCTTCTCGCTCTCTTTTGCGATTGTAGCCACCATATATGCTAGTCGCTTGCTGCAGCTCCACCTCATATCTTGTCTTACCTATGAGCTTAAATAGTCTTGATCGCGAGGGTGCGAGATTGCTGAGTCCCCGTGGCTCACAGATACTTCCAAAACCAGCTTGCAGGTGCCGTTGAGTCCGTGCAGATGACGCAACCAAGCTCAGGAGGAGCTCGATGAAGATCTTGCCCTTTGTGTTGTTTCGTTCTAGTTGATCAGTAGTGGAGCCCAGTTGGGGTCGATAGGGGACCTTTGTCGCATTTGGGGTTCTTCTTTTATTTTGGCTCCGTAGTCGGGCCCTGATTGTATTTGGTTGATGTAATGCTTTATTCATGTAATTGTGTGAAGTGGCGATTGTAAGCCAACTATGTATCTTTTTCCCTTATGTATTACATGGGTTGTGTGAAGATTACCTCACTTGCGACATTGCTTTCAATGCGGTTATGCCTCTAAGTCGTGCTTCGACACGTGGGAGATATAGCCGCATCGAGGGCGTTACATATATATAGCCTCCACACAAAATCTAACCGTTACACACAACTTACCAATCTCGGTGGGACCGAATTGATAAACTCGGTCGAACCGATTCAGCAAATTTAGTGACCGTTAGGATTTTCGGTGGGACCGGCATGAAACTCGGTAGGACCGATATGGTTAGGGTTAGGGAATAACGTAATCTCGGTGAGACCGATTACACAAACTCGGTGAGACCGATTTTGGTAATAAGCTAACCAGAGAGTTGGTCAAGCAAATTCGATGAGACCGCTCATCTCGGTTGGACCGAAATGTTATGAAGAGGAACAGAGAGTTTGCATTGTAATCTCAGTAGTTCCGATTACTCAAACTCAGTGAGACTGATCTGGGTAATGGACATACACAGAGAGATTACAACCCCATCTCGTTGAGACCGAGATCCCTATCAGTGAGACCGATTTGCCTAGGGTTTGTGGCAGTGGCTATGACATCTGAACTCGGTGGCGCCAGATAGAAAGAATCGGTGGGGCCGAGTTGGACTTTTGGTTCAGGTCATATGTGGATGTGAGGAAGTAGTTGAGGGCTTTGGAGTATATCACTAAGCACATTGAGCAAGCAAGCCATTAAGCAACACCTCATCCCCTCTTGATAGTATTGGCTTTTCCTATAGACTCAATGTGATCTTGGATCACTAAAATATAAAATGTAGAGTCCTGAGCTTTGATCTTGAGCCAATCCTTTTGTCCTTAGCATTTTGAAGGGGTTCCACATCCTCTAGTCCATGAAACTTCATTGTTGAACTCATCTGAAACATACTAGGTAAAAGTGTTAGTCCAACAAGAGATATGTTGACATTAATTACAAAAACCACCCAGGGAGCACTTGTGCTTTCAGATACATTATATTTATTGAAAAGGTGTACTATCCGTTATATTAAGGTGGGTGAGGAGAACTCTAAGTTTTTTCATGCTACGGCCTCTGAACGCTTACGCGGGAATTCTATTGCCAGCCTCTCAGTTGCTAGTTGTGATCCAGTATCTGATCACTCCCAAATGGCCGAAATCCTTTGGGCATCTTTTAAAAATAGAATGGGCCAGGCCCAAGGTATTTATATGGGCTTCGATCTGCAGAATCTCATTAGCCCAGTTGATGGATTACAGTGTTTGTCTGAACCGTTCTCTGTTGATGAAATTAACACTGTCTTGAAAGAACTGCCAACTTATAGAGCTCCTGGGCCTGATGGTTTTAATGGCCTCTTTGTCAAGAAGTGCTGGCCTATCATTGAGAAGGATTTTTTGAATCTCATACAGGGCTTTTATGATGACAGTCTATCTCTGGAAAATATCAATGGCTTCCTGTTCACCTTGATACCAAAGATGCTCTCTCCTGCTGGACCTGAGGATTTTAGGCCAATTTCTCTGACCAATACATGTCTAAAGTTCCTTACTAAGCTTTTAGCTAACAGGCTGCAAAAGGTCATTCTTCAATGCATTCACAAGAATTAGTATGGTTTTTTTAAAAAGTAGATCTATTCAGGACTGCCTGGGTTGGGCTTTTGAATATATTCATCAATGCAAGCAGTCAAAGAGGACCATCATAATTGTGAAGCTGGACTTTGCAAAAGCTTTTGATACTGTGGAACATGATCTTATCTTGCAAATCCTCTAGCACAAAGGATTTGATACAAAATGGATTTCTTGGATTAAAGAGATCCTTTCCACTGGATCATCTTCTGTGCTCCTCAATGGTGTGCCTGGCAAGTAGTTTAAATGCAAATGTGGAGTTAGACAGGGGGACCCACGCTCCCCACTTTTGTTTGTCATAGCTGCTGATCTCCTCCAAACTATGGTTAATGATATGCTGGCTAGGGGAATCCTCACTCTCCCAATCCCATATCATGATCCTGATTTTCCTATAATTCAGTATGCAGATGATACCATAATTAACCTCTCTGCAATGGAGCATCAGCTGGTTTCCCTCAAGAACATGCTCCATATTTTTCAGCAGTCAACTGGACTTAACGTGAGTTTTGCAAAGTCTTCAATGGTGCCACTTAACATTGAGCAAGATGAGGCCCTAAGGCTTTCCAGCATTTTGGGATGTATGTTGGAACAATTGCCTTTCACTTATCTTGGCCTGCCTCTTGTAACTACAATACCCAGAATAGTTGATCTTATGCCTTTGGTGGATAGCATTGAAAGAAAGTTATCTATCAGCTCAGCCATGCTTAAACAAGGGTTCAGGTTACAATTGCTCACATCAGTGCTTATATCCATACCCATATATTTCCTATGTACCTTGCAAATTCCTCCTGGTATGATCAAGCAGCTGGATAGGATTTTTAGGCAATGCCTCTGGAGGGGAAACTCTGATGTGCCCAAGCAGTCTCTAGCTGCCTGGGATCTACTCCCTCCATTCATTTATCTAAGGTGTATTAGTTTTAGCACGGTGACCAAGACACATAATTATGCACTAGATAGGACAAAATTACCCTTCTCTAATTTGTAAACTAGTAGCAAGTAAATCATTTAGGCTAGGAAAGGAAGCGATACACACAATTGGGAGAGATATAGTTTCCTTTTCTTTCTCTACAAGGAGAGATACATGCAATCAGGTGAGAGATACTTTCCTTTTTTTGGAGGGCCAAGATTGGAATTACAAGAAATTAGAACAAATGCACCTTACATTTTGAAATTTTATCAAAAAACAAATACACCTTATATAAAGGAATGGAGGGAGTAGTTTGTAGGCCCAAGGATAAAGGAGGCCTAGGTATTCTTAATCTGAATATTCAGAACCAAGGTCTCCTTTTTAAACATCTGCACAAATTCTATAATAAATTGTAGGTTCCTTGGGTTCAGTTGATCTGTGATAGCTATTATGTTGGAGTTGTACCCCATGCCACCATCCTCACTGGTTCTTTTTGGTGGAAAGATATTCTCAAGCTTGCTGACCATTATAGGTCAATTGCCTCAGTTCATGTTAATATGGGGGATTCTGCTCTATTCTGGCTTGATGCTTGGCATGTGGGTGGTTCTTCAAGGCCTTTGAACTCAAGATTACCAAGGCTCTTTTCCTTTGTGTTGGATGACAAGGTTTCTGTCAGAGATTTCATACAAAATCAAGACTTTTTCTCCATGTTCCACTTGCCAATATCCCAGGAGGCTGCATCTGAATTAGAAATCTTGGAAGGATGGTTGTTTCATCTGCAAAGAGACCCCTCTTTGCCTGATGTTTGGATATGGTCTGTAAATTCTGGACAATACTCTGCTAAGAGCTTTTTTGATATCATGCATACTCCCCTTCCAATTGTTCAACCATGTAAGTGGTTATGGCAGAGCAGATGCACAATGAAAATAAATGTATTTGGCTGGCTTCTTTTCTTTGACAGGCTCAACACGAAGGACATGTTGGTCAGAAGGCATTGGAGATCCCCCTGGATGATAACCTATGCGTCATTTGTAATGCATATGTTTATGAAGATAAGGCTCATCTCTTCTTCGAATGTAATTTCAGCTGCAGGGTTTAGAACTATTTGAAAAATGACTTGAGTCATGGCTCCAATATTCAACAGTGTATCACCCAAGCAAGGAAGAGATTTGGCCAACCTTTTTTCTTTGAGGTGATGCTCACAGCTGCTTGGAATATTTTGATTTTTGAGGAATGGGAGAACATTCAGGGGGCAAGAGCTACTTTTGCTGCATGGAGATGTAGCTTTGTACATGATATTCTTCTGCTGTCTCACAGACTCAAAAATAGCATTAGACATAGGCTGGTAGATTGGGTGAACTCCCTCATGTAAATGTAAGTTTTTTCTTTCTTGGGTTAGGTTTGTATATTTCTGCTTCTATTTGTACAGTTTATGTGGACTTTATGATTGAATAAAGGGCTGTGGGGTTTTTACCCTATAGTAAATATTCAAAAAAAAACCTCAAGAGTCATTTCACAAAAATCATAGAATATAGCAGTTATACATCTTTGAAAGATAGCAAGTAAATGCATAAACCAAAAGGCATACATCTATAAGCATAAGTTCCAAAAGGGAAAGTAAAGGTGGTTTTCTCTTGATTAGGCTGTGAAACAGGTATTTGAGAAAAACTAGAATATCCATCAAGAAAACAAAAGTGTGTGTGCTTAGATAGTCTTTCTAGCATTTGATCAATAAAAGGCAAAGGGTAATGATCTTTTCTAGTTGCTTTATATTAATTTTCTAAAATCAATTACCATTCTATAGCTAGTAACAATTCTTCGTGGAATGAGTTCATTTTTATCATTAGGAACAACAGTAATACCTCCCTTCTTAGGGACACAATGAATGGGACTTACCCATCTACTATCAGCTATGGGATAGATTATACCTACTTCCAGAAGCTTTAATATTTCAGTTCGTACCACTTCTTTAATCTTAGGATTCAAACATCGTTGGTGATCAACAACGGGTTTAGCATTAGGTTCCATATTAATCTTGTGCTGACATAGAGTGGGACTAATGCCCTAAAGATCATCAAGAGTATATCCAATTGCAGCTTGGTGCTTCTTCAGAATTTTCAATAATCTTTCTTCTTCATGTTCTGAAAGGTGAGCACTAATAATAACATGATATACCTTTTTGTCATCAAGATAATCATATTTCAAAGTGTGTGGCAATTGTTTTAATTCAAACACAGGATCACCCTTAGGGGGAGGAGGACCTCCTAGAGTTTTAATAGGCAAATTGTGTTTAAGTAGAGGTCGTTGTTGAAATAATATTTTATTTATCTCATTTCTTTCATGCATATGCATATCATTTTCATGGTCTAGCAAATATTGTTCTAGCAGATCAGTAGGAGGAACGACAATAGAAGCAAGAGCAATTATTTCATCCATACTAGGCAATTCTTCCTTGTGAGGTTGTCTATTAAACTTGGAAAAATTAAACTCATGAGACTCATCACCAAAGCTCACACTGGCAGTTTGTTTACAACAATCTATAGTATCATTTATAGTGTTCAAGAAAGGTCTATCAAATATTATTGGACAGAAGTCATCTTGTGGGAAACCAAGAACTAGAAAATCAGTAGGGTATTTTACTTTCCCACACAAGACTTCAACATCTCTAAAAATCCCAAGTGGTGTGATGGTGTCTCTATTAGCAAGTTTAATAGTAACATCTATGTCTTGTATTTCAGCGGGTGGTATGTCATTCATAATTTCTTAGTATAAGGTAAAAGGAATAGCCCTTACGGTAGCACCTAAGTCACATAAACCATGATAACAATGATCTCCTATTTTAACTGAGACAATAGGCGTGCCAACAATGGGTCTATGTTTATCTTTTTCATCGGGTTTGGCAGTTCTAGTAGCTTCATCACAGAAGTAAATGACATGCCCATCAATATTTTCTACCAAGAGATCTTTAACCATAGCAACACTGGGTTCTACTTTAATTTGTTCAGCAGGTTTAGGTGCTCTAATATTAATTTTCCGAACCATAGTTGAAACCTTAGCATGTTCCTTTATCCTAATAGGTAAAAGTGGTTTTTCAATATAAACAGTAGGCACAACTGGGTCAACATTGTAAATGATAGTTTTATCTTTAGCTATGCCGGGTTATTTAATTTCTTCAATAATAGGTGGGTGATATTTAAACCACTTCTGTTTATGGAGATCAACATGAGTATCAAAATATTCATAGAAGGAGACTACTCTCTCAGAGTCAAGTCCATATTTAGTGCTAAACTTGTGAAAAGCATTGGTATTCATAAAAGATTTAACACAATCAAATTCAAGCTTAATACCTGACTCTTTACCTTCGTCGAGTTCCCCACCTTCAAAGTTGCGTTTAATTCTTTCTAAAAGGTCCCACCTAAATTCAATAATTTTCTTAATAAAAGAACAAGTACAATAAGTATCAAGCATGGATTGATCATTACGAGAAAGCCAAGCATAAAAGTTCTGAATAATAATTTCTGTTGAGAGCTCATGATTGGGGCTTTAATATAACATTGACATAAGCCTCCCCCAAGCTAGAGATATACTTTCTCCTTCATGAGGCCAATATATATATATATATATATATGTATATATATATATACAATTCCGATCACGATGAACTATATGCATAGGATAATTTTTTTGGTGAAATTCCAATTTCAACCGATTCCAATTCCAAGATCGAATATCATCGCATAGCCTATACCATGCCAATGCTTTTCTCTTCAAAGATAAAGGGAAAACCTTCTTAGCTTCATCTCCGGGCAAACCTGCAAGCTTAAATAATCCACAAATTTCATCCACATATATCAAGTGCATATCAAGATGTTCAGTTCCATCTCCTGCATAAGAATTAGCTAGCAGTTATTCTATCATACCCGAAGGAATTTCATAACCAATATTTTTAGTAGGTTCAGTAGCTTGAGGGGTAACTAATTGTGGTTCCGATCAAGGTGAAGATACCCCGAACAAACCTCTCAAAAGATGATTTTCCATAATAACAAGTGACAATAACTTTCAGCATGTAGTAATAATTTTCCTTTACCAATTTCCACTTACCAAGAGCGCTTCACTCCCCGGCAACGGCGCCAGCAAAGAAACTTGAGGACCCACAAGTATAGGGGATCAATCATAGTCCTCTCAAAAATGGAACTTTGAAAGATGTCACCTGATACCGTTGGAGATGAAGGGATGCTGAAGTAGAGGACGACGCAAAGTGAGGAAGCCGACCCTCACGAGCTCCCGGGACCAGGAGCCTCGGGAGGCTCCGGAGGCGTAGGCGGATCCACGAGGACAATCTCCATCTCTGCCAAGACCACGCAATGCCTGACCTCCTAAGCCTCTAGAATGCTCCTCAGCAGGCGCTGATGAGCGGCGGCCGTGTTCGGCAGGCCGAGAGGCATGCGAACGTAGCTGTGAGGTGGACCCTCGCAACGTCCCACGCATGAAGGCCAGAGGCGCTCCTGAGACGCGGCTCGGTTGAGCCATGGCACGTCGATGCAGTCGCGCAGCCCACCATCCTCGCCTGGATGGGGGGCTACGGCGGGTAAGCGGCGGCTGCCGGGCATGACTCTTGACTCCTGTAGCTCCTGAGTGTTTCTTGTGATGAACTCCTGAGGGTTTGGCCCTCCTTGCCTCATACCTTCCTGAGGGAAACGTGCTTTGAAGCACGCCTCCAAGTCGTGCCCGAGCGCCTCCCTCGTGACCTGGGCAAAGTCGGTGGCCCTCCAGGAGAGAGCCCCCGAGCCTTGCCAGAGGAGGGCACTGGGCGCGCCTTCCTATGCGATAGAGGGTGGCGCCCCTTGAACAGGCGCGGATCCTGACGCAACGCCTCTGGAGGTGCCTGCCTTCTGACGGTTTGGGCCAGGTGAAGTCTTCTTCTTCTTAGGGACTGCCTCGGGAAGTCTCCCACTCCTGTGATCTGGGTCTTCGATTGCCGCGGCTTGGGAGGCACTCTCAAGAGAACACACTGCATCCTTTTCCTCACAGGGGACTGTGATGACTCCACCGCTTCCTGGCATCTTGAGGACATTGTAGCCATGGTGAGTCACTGCCATGAACTTGGCCAGGGCTGGGTACCCGAGGATGGCATTATATGGCAGGCGAACGTGGGTGACGTCGAAGTCAATGAGCTCGCTGCGGTAGTTGTTGCGCTGCCCAAAGGTGACTGGAAGGCGAACCTGCCCTATCGGAACAGTGGAACCATCAGTGACTCCTGAGAAAGGCTTGGTCGGCTGGAGCTGATCATATGTGTCGGCGTTCTGGGAATGGGGGTCCCCAGACTTGCCTGCCTGCGGCCTGCGGCGTGGCTCAAAGGGGGCCCAGCACGGCCCATCTTCATCAGCACAAGCTCAAGACCCTCGCGAGGGGCCAAGCCTCGCGGGGCGGACGACAAGGAGCTTCCTCAGGCACGGCCTCGTCAGGCTGGCTCACGAGGAGGCGGAGAGTTCAAGGCAGGGTACCTCGCGAGGTGCCCATGACGCAAGCCATGACGACCAAGGGCACCAGCCGGGCGCCAGCCCGCGTAGTGTCCTTCTTTCCTCTTTGGTACAAGGGGAGCAAGCGTAGGCGAGAGCATCAAGCAAAGGCATCTATTTCGGTGCAACAAGACCAAGACCAGTCCAACGACAGGATGGAGGTCACCTGGAGCCCAAGTCGGCGTCACCACCAGAGCCTTTGACAGGCGAGGACCAACTTTAGTCAGGATAAGTGTACTAGATCTTCCCCTTCAAATTGGCCAATTGTTGGCGCCCTTCCTGCTCAATATTTGGGAGGAGGCCCAGGGCCTTCACCTATAAATAGGACTAGCCACCCGCAGGAGAGATAGATAGACCCATTTGGCCGGCAAAAAGAGAGAGACCACAAGAACAGACCCTCGCGAGGCTGTTCTTCCTTGTATTGTTGACAATCAGCTCAAGAGGCAATCCACCACACCACACACTGGAGTAGGGTATTACACCACAATGGTGGCCTGAACCAGTATAAATCCTGTGTCTCTTGTGTTGTTCTTCTCGTAGTTTAGATCCTAGCGATTCGGTGAGGAACAAGTAGGTAGAAGGCGAAACCTCCGCGTGCACCACAGTGTTCGAACCTCAAGGGTCTGCCGAAACCCTAAATCCGACATTTGGCGCGCTAGGTAGGGGTGCTCCGGACTTCGTCTTCCGTCGCCCTGTTCGTCTCCGACCGTCGTGACCATGTCTGACGCACGCCGGGTTCGCACTGAGCGCCGAGCCGCCCTCGCTTCCCACGTCGCCCAGACGGCTCCCGTCGGCGGGCGCCCTCGTCGTTCCCCGTCGCCTGCCATCAACGTAGCCACCAGCCCAGCGGGGAACTAGCAGCAAGCATCATCCCAGCACCCGTCCATGAGGCGAGACGACCGTACCGCTACGCTCTCGCTCACCCCCGTTGGTCCTTCATCCCGCGCGCCCCGCGCAGCCATGGAGGCTCGAGCTGCACTCATCACGGCAAACGAGCTCCTGCGCTACCACCCAGTCGATGACGTCTACGAAGAGTGGCTCGACCGAGTCGCCCAACTCGTCCGCGCTGCTGGGGGCTCCCCCGCGCCATCTTTCTCGCTGCACCGTGCCCCGCCATGCGCGGGCAATGAAGCTCCTGGGGCGCCTCAGCCGCCTCCCCCTCAAGAAGGCGCCCTGGCTCCAAGGCACGCGGCCCCTGGGCGGAACCCGCCCCGTCAGGAACCAGCGCGGCAGGAGCAGAGCTGCCGAGATGTCCCACGCCCTCGAGAAGCTGCCCGAGCGTTCCCTGCTCCGGCTCGTCCTGACCACGCTCCTGCTCCAGCACGTCAAGACCCCCCGCTGCACTCAGCTGCGGCGCACGGGGACCCGCAAGACCAAGCCCTTCGTCCTCCAAGGCCTCCTGTGGCCACAGCGGGCTGCCGTGCCTTCACCACCGAGCTACGCACCGTCGCGTGGCCCAGCAAGTTCAAGCCAGACCTGCCTCCTCGCTACGACGGCACGGCAGACCCTGCAGAGTTCCTCCAGCTCTACGAGCTGGGCATCGAGGCTGCCAACGGAGACGAGAAGGTCATGGCGAACTCGTTTCCCATGGCTCTCAAGGACGGGGCCCTCACCTGGCTTCTGAACCTGGCCCCAGGCACGATCTCCTCCTAGGACGAGATGCGCACCCGCTTCATCGCCAACTTCCAGGGTACTCGCGACCGGCCACCCGCTGTGAGCGACATGCGCCGCATCAAGCAACAACCGGGGGAAACCCTGCAGAAGTACATCTAGCACTTCAACAACGCGCGCCTCAAGATTCCCAAGGTGACCGAGGAGGCCATCATCTCAGCCTTCTTTAATGGCGTGCGTGACGTCAAGATGAAGGAGGAGCTTGCAATGCATGAAGATATGTGCACTTCCTTGGAGCTATTCAACCTGGCAACCAAGTGCGCCAGGGCTGAGGAAGGGCGTCTCTCCCTCCTCGAATTGCCTGCCGCAGACCCTGAAGAGAAGAAGCCCAAGGCCAAGGACGTGAAGCGCAAGGGGCCTGCCGTGCTCGCGTCAGAACCAGACACCAATCTCCAAGGGCAGTCGGTACTGCGTGTACCACGACCTCCACACCCACAACACCAATGAATGCCAAGGGCTCAGGGCCGTGCGTGAAGGACGGACTGGCCAACGTCCCGACCGCAACAACAGGGGCTACGGACGAGGAGGAGGAAGGAACGCAGCACGCTGGGAAGACCGCGCCCACGTCAAGGGTGGTGCGACCAACCTCGTGAGGATCGCTGGCAGGACCTGCCTCATGAGGGAGGCTGGAGGGATCAGCCTCGCAAGGATCGCCCGCAAGGTAACGCAGGCCTCCCTCCGCTACTGCCACAGCCAAGGAGAAATGAGGACCGTCATCAGGACGAAGGGGCTGGGGGATTCCAGGAACCACGCGCGATCGCCTGCATCCTAGGCGGAGCTCAAGCCCCAGCCTCTCAGCGCATCTTCAAGCAGTTCGCCCGCAAAGTGAATGCAGTCCTCCTGAAGCTCGAGGCCACGCGCCCTCTCAGGTGGTCGCTGTGTGCCATCATGTTCATCTCAGCGGATCAGCTCAAGTGCGCGGCCACAGCCGGAGTCCTCCCGATGCTTTGTTCCCCAATCATCAGCAACGTGCTAGTCACCAAGACCCTCATCGATGACGGGGCAGGGCTCAACGTCCTGTCCGTGGAAACATTCAACAATCTCCAAGTACCCTACAGTCAGCTTTAGCCCACCAAGCCTTTCTCCGGAGTCACCGACGGCTCCACGGTCCCGATTGGGCAGGTCCGCCTCCCTGTCACCTTTGAGGCACGCGACAACTACCGCACCGAGCTCATCGACTTCGACATCGCCCACATTCGCCTGCCGTACAACGCCATCCTC
Source organism: Triticum dicoccoides (assembly GCF_002162155.2). Taxonomy (NCBI): domain Eukaryota; kingdom Viridiplantae; phylum Streptophyta; class Magnoliopsida; order Poales; family Poaceae; genus Triticum; species Triticum dicoccoides. The sequence continues at coordinate 368,506,768 of NC_041387.1, read as the reverse complement.
GGGTACCCAGTGCTGGCCAAGTTCATGGCCGTAACCCACCACGGCTACAACGTCCTCAAGATGCCAGGAAGTGGCGGAGTCATCACGGTGCCCTGCGAAGAGAGAGACGTAGTTTGCTCCCTGGAGAGAGCCTTTCAGGCCGCATCACTGGAAGACCCGGCTCGTGGAAGCAGGAGGCTTCCCGAGGCCGCCCCCAAGAAGAAGAAGACATCGACCGGCCCGGCCCCTCAGGAGGCAGGTCCCTCTAGGCCCGCGCCTGCTCAGGGGGAACCTCCTGCCATCGCATAGGGAAGCGCGCCCGGCGTCCTCCTCAAGCAGGGCTCGGGGGCTCTCCCCTGGAGGGTCGTCGACCTTGCCAAGGTCACGAGGGAGGCGCTTGGGCACCACGTGGAGGCGTGCCCCGAAGCACGTTTCCATCAAGAAGGAGCAAGGCAAGGAGGGTCATACCCTCAAGAGTTTGTCAGCAAGGCCATTCAGTAGCTACAGGAGTCAAGGGTCATGAGAGGCAGCCGCCGCTTACCCACTATGGCCCCCCATCCACGCGAGGATGGTGAGCTGCGCGGCTGCATCGACATACCAGGGCTCAACCAAGCCGCGTCTCAGGAGCGCCTTTGGCCTTCGCGAGTGGGACGCTGCAAGGGCCCGCCCAACAGCTACGTTCACATGCCTTACGGCTTGCCGAACGCGGCCGCTGCGCACCGGCGCATCATGAGGGCCATCCTGGAGGCTCAAGAGGTCAAGCGTTCCACAGCCCTGGCAGAGATGGAGACGGTCCGCGAGGAGCCACCAGCGCCTCCGGAGCCTCCCGAGGCCCCAGGGCCTGGGGGCTCATGAGGATCTGCCTCCGCAGCCCACTGAGTCTGCTGCATCAACACCCCTTCGTCTTCAGCATCATCAGGTGACATCTTTCTAGTTCCATTTCCAGCTGGGAGCGCCCCCAGGGCTGCATTATTCCCAGGCCGCGTGGGTCCGTCCCTGTGGCATGTATCTCTTTTATTTCATGTTCTTAGCTCACTCTGCTGGGGGCGCCCCTCGGGCTGCATTATCCCCAAGCCGCTCGAGTCAGGCCCAGTGGCATGTACCCCTCTTGCATTTATCTTAGGGCCGTGTTTTCGACCTGTCATGCTTGTTATTTGGTGCCGGTTCATGGTACCTTTTTATTCCTGGATGTCGCAAGCTTGCGCATTAAAGGGGGGGTGCCTGAGCATCGCGACTCAGGGCTCCTACCGGCTCTCCGGCCCTCACCCTCTGGTCTGCCCACGGCATCGCGCCCCGGCACACCAACGACGGCTGACACCAGCCCGAGAGCCGGGACCCGAGGACGTAGAGTTTCGACATCTAACCCAGCTTGCGCATTAAAGGGGGGTGCCTGAGCATTGCGACTCATGACTCCTACCGGCTCTCCGGCCCTCACCCTCTGGTCTG
>NC_041387.1:368411831-368504963 GCF_002162155.2 Triticum dicoccoides | reverse complement strand
ATCGCGCCCCGGCACAACAGCGACGGCTGAGACCAACCCGAGAGCCCGGACCCGAGGACGTAGAGTTTTGTCATCTAACCCAGCTTGCGCGTTAAAGGGGGGGTGCCTGAGCATCGCGACTCAAGGCTCCTACCGGCTCTCCGGCCCTCACCCTCTGGTCTGCCCACGCCATCGCGCCCCAGCATACCAGCGACGGCTGAGACCAGCCCGAGAGCCGGGACCCGAAGACATAGAGCGTCGGCATCTAGCCAAATTTGCAGGAACACACTCAAAGATAAGGCCCAGCGCCGGGCGCAACCCGCCTTGGGGTGGGCCCCCGTGAGTGCCGAGATGGATCACAGGTGATCCAGCACACCTCGTCAGGCCTTTCACGCCTCGCCGCCTCTCCAAGGCAACTAACGGCTGACCGTCGTTTGTCGCGACGAACTCTCGTTTCTTCTGTGATGAGCCTGCAGGGTTCCCCCAGGAGCATCGTCATGCGAGGCCCCCACAGTGTCTTCTTCGCCCTCGTCCATGCAAACCGTTTGCACGTTAAAGGGGGTTGCCTGAGCATCGCGACTCAGGGTTCCTACTGGTTCTCCAGCCCTCACCCTCCGGCCATGTCCATGGCATCACGACCTGGCATGCCAGCAATAGCTGAGACCCGCTCGAGGGCCAGGACCCGAGGACGTAGAGCAGAAAGGGGAGTGAGGGCAAGAGGGGAGAAGCACGGGGTGACCTCTCCAAACAACCCTCCGACGGCCAAGACACGGACTTAGCGCCGCACCAGGAAGCGTTCCTGACCCTCGAGATAAGTCACTCTCTGGGAACACTAGCTATCACCGCACCGTCCCCGCACCTAATACCATTCCTTCTTACCAACATCGCTCTCCTTTCTCACCGAATGATGGCTGCTTGAGCGCAAAGGGGGACCCCCCGAGCATCGCGACTCAGGGGCTCTTACCGGGCCCCGGGCCGCTCACCTCCTGGCCTTGACCACGGCATCGCGACCTGGCATACCAGCGACGACTGAAGCCGCCTTGGGACTAGGACCTGTCGGCGCAAAGCACCAAGCCCTCACGAGGTCTGACAGGAAGAAACTAAGCTAAGACGGAATAACCACTTTGCACTGCTTCATAATGAGGATCATATTGACAAAAGGAGCTACAGACACCTTACAAGCCCCCCACGGGGTGTGTTCTTGGCTCCTTGCAGGGACAAAGGACGCATATCCTAAGGAGTCCTAACTGCAGCAACCGCCGCGGTAGACGCCATCATCAACAGTGGGCCGTCGGGCACCAGCACCAACCTCATCCAGATCAGAGACGGCGGCAGCCTAATGAGCCCGTCCTGCTCCGAGAGCGGCGCAGGCTTGGGGCCTCATAGCTGTCGTCGCTCGTCTTTGGAGTCGCGAAGGGCTCGGCGGAGCCACTGGATCCTTCGAGGCGTCCTCTGCCACCGGAGGAGCTGCTCGAAGGGAGAGCGGCAGGCCTAGTCCTCGCCGCTCCGGAGCTCCGGCCGCTGCCACTGGGGCAGCACTCCAGCCGGCGCCCTTCTTCGTCGAAGACCTTGAAGAGCATCACGGAAGCTCCATCGAACTCCAGGTGGATCACGAGGGCGCCCCTCGTCCCACAAACCCGGGCGATCTCGCCCCAGCCATGGGTCATGAAGACCTTACCTGGAGCAACGACCTTGACATCCGCATTGGTCGCGAGGGCCTGGCAGTCGGCGTGCTGCAGCTGGAGCCTGAAAGGCCCTGAGGGAGTCCTGGATTAGGGGGTGTCCGGATAGCCGGACTACCATCATCAGCCAAACTATCATCGGCCGGACTATCATCATCGACCGGACTCCAAGACTATGAAGATACAAGATTGAAGACTTCGTCCCGTGTCCGGATGCGACTTTCCTTGGCGTGGAAGGCAAGCTTGGCGATATGGATACGTAGATCTCCTACCATTGTAACCGACTCTATGTAACCCTAGCCCTCTCTGGTGTCTATATAAACCGGATGGCTCTAGTCCGTAGGACACAATAACAACAACAACCATTACAATCATACCATAGGCTAGCTTCTAGGGTTTAGCCTCCTTGATCTCGTGGTAGATCCACTCTTGTAAACATCTACAATATCAATATCAATCAAGCAGGACGTAGGGTTTTACCTCCATCAAGAGGGCCCGAACCTGGGTAAAACATCGTGTCCCTTGTCTCCTGTTACCATCCGCCTAGACGCACAGTTCGGGACCCCCTACCCGAGATCCGCCGGTTTTGACACCGACATTGGTGCTTTCATTGAGAGTTCCTCTGTGTCGTCACCGATAGGCTTGATGGCCTCTTCAATCGACAACAACGCAGTCCTGGGTGAGACTTTTCTCCCCGGACAGATCTTCGTATTCGGCGGCTTCGCACTGCGGGCCAACTCACTTGGCCATCTGGAGCAGATCGAAAGCTACGCCCCTGGCCGTCAGGTCAGGTTTGGAAGCCTAAAATTCATGGCCAATATCCGCGGGGACTTGATCTTCGATGGATCTGAGCCATAGCCGAGCGTGCCGCACTGTCACGATGGGCATGACCTAACTCTGCCGCCGGACAGCACCTTGGAGGCCGCACACGAATCCGCTCCGACCCATAGTCCGGAGCCGATCGCTCAGATCGAGGACGGATGGCTGGACACCGCCTCGGGAGCTGCAACTTCTACGGCGATGGAGCCGAACACTTACCTTGTCCCGCATAAAGCTCATGACTCCGAGGTGCCGGACTCTCTGCCGGACTCCGAACCTCCTGCGCCCCTGCTAGTCGAATCCGATTGGGCGCCGATCATGGAATTCACCACTGCGGACACCTTTCAGCACTCACCCTTCGGCGATATCTTAAATTCACTGAGGCGTCTCTCACTATCCGGAGAGCCCTGGCCGAGCTACGGCCAGGATGGTTGGGACACGGACAATGAAGAAATTCAGAGCCCACCCACCACCCACTTCGTAGCCACCGTCGACGATCTAACCGACGTGCTAAACTACGACTCTGAAGACATCAACAGTATGGACGACGATGCCGGAGACGATCAAGAACCAGCGCCTACAGGGCACTGGAAGGCCACCTCGTCACATGACATACATATGGTGGACACCCCAAGGGGAAGCAATGCCGAGGAACAACGGGACGCGGCAGAGGATAATCCTGCCGATAAACAACCCAAACGGCGACGTAGACGCCGCCCTAAGTCCCGCCTCAATCAAAGCAACATTCCTAACGACCCAGCGATAGAGCAGGGCAAACCAGCGGACGACGAACATACAACCAAGCAACCATCCGAACAGGACGAACCGGAAAATCAACCCCTTCACGGAGCAATCAACAGTCCGGACACACCACCGGACCATAAAGACCTTCACAAAAGACTCGTCGCCACTGCAAGAAGTTTGAAGAAGGAAAAAAGGAAGCTCAAAACAGCGGAAGACATACTCAGAAGGAAGTGGAGCAAAATAATCAAGTCCGCAGACAAATATGGCAATGGCCATCAAACAAAGAGCTACCCGAAGTGCAAGCTGCTGCCAGAATTTGACGAGGAAGCCATAGAGCCCTCACAGTCAAAAAATAAAGAGGCTGCCCGACCGGATAGACGGCCAGATGACAGGCCAAAAGCGACAAGCGGCACCGCACAAAAGCCGACTTATGATCCTGGGAAAACAGACGGCCCAACTAGGTCCATCTACGGGCCAAAAAGGAGGGCCCCAGGAAGTAACACAACATGACAAGTGTTCGAAGATAGCGGCACACCCAAATACAGGGGCGCCGCACACCCGCTATGTTTTACCGATGAGGTGCTGGATCATGAATTTCTAGCAGGGTTCAAACCCATAAACATAGAGGCATACGACGGCACAACAGACCCAGGAGTCTGGATAGAAGATTACATACTACACATACACATGGCTAGAGGAGATGATCTCCACGCCATAAAATACCTACCCCTCAAGATCAAAGGGCCAGCTCGGCATTGGCTCAAAAGCCTCCCAGAAAACACTGTTGGAAGTTGGGAAGAGCTTGAGGACGCGTTTAGATCAAATTTTCAAGGGACTTATGTCCGCCCTCCGGATGCAGACGATCTGAGTCATATAACCCAACAGCCCGGAGAGTCAGGGCGCAAATTCTGGAACAGGTTCCTTACCAAAAAGAACAAAATAGTCGACTGTCCGGACGCGGAAGCCTTAGCAGCTTTTAAGCGCAACGTCCGAGACGAATGGCTCGCCAGACACCTCGGCCAAGAGAAGCCAAGAACAATGGCCGCGCTAACAAGCCTCATGACGCGCTTTTGCGTAGGAGAAGACAGCTGGCTAGCAAGATGCAGCACTAGCGACCCGAGTACATCCGAGATCAGAGATGGAAACGGAAAATCACGGCGCAGGAAAGATCAGCGCCGGAATAAAGAAAAAAGCCCAAAGGGCACGGTGGTCAATGCCTGATTCAAAAGCTCGCGGCCAAACAATAAAACACTGCCTCTTAAGGACAACAGCGACGAGCTATCAAATTTAAACAAAATTTTAGATCAGATATGTCAAATCCACAGTACCTCCGGAAGGCCTGCAAACCATACCAACCGAAATTGTTGGGTTTTTAAACAGTCCGGCAGACGCAACGCCGGACACAAGGGGCTCGATGCGCCAAGCGAGGATGATGATGAACCCCACCAGCAGAGCACCAGAAGTCAAAAGACTTTCCCACAAGAAGTCAAAACAATAAACTCACTTCATGTGATAGTATGGAAAATCAACACGGCACTCGCTAAGACAAGTGTCGCACGGTCCACCCCAGCGGAACACCGAGATTGGATGTCAAAACCAATCACTTTCGACCATCTAGATTAGTCTAGAAGTATCCGGTACGCAGGATAGACTGCCCTGATATTGGATCCCATAATAGACGGACTGCAATTCACGCAGGTTTTGATGGACGGCGGCAGTGACTTAAACCTGCTATATCCAGACACAATCCGCAAGTTGGGATAGAGCCAACTACAATTCGGCATAGCCGCACTTCCTTCAAAGGAGTGGCGCCAGGCCCTTATGCCAGGTGCACATTTTCATTATTACTAGAAGTTGTGTTCGGGTCACCTGACAACTTCCGACGAGAAAAGCTAACCTTTCATGTCGCCCCATTTAAAAGTAGCTATCAAGCATCACTAGGACGGGAAGCTTTCGTCCGCTTCAATGCAATACCACATTACGCGTCTCTTACGCTTAAAATGCCCGGTCCACATGGCATCATTTCATTAAAAGGTCGCCTGAGACCCCGCACACGGCTGGACGAGTCCGGAATAAATAAGCTAGGGGCTACCTAGCCACACACCCCTTCACAAGGGTTTGTACATATAAGCCATGATGAGCTAGCATAGGCTCAGCTTTATTAATCTATATTTCAATTTTTATGCACTTTCTTGCACGATTTCTTTTCAAACTAAGTTCCTCTCTTTTTTCAGATGAACAGCGTGCACACCCGTCCAGGATACGGCACAACGGAGACACAGGCGCAGACATGCAGTAGGGACCCGTTGCAAGGACTCTTTTCAGACTAAGACCCTACGTAAACCTTTCTTACTGTCTCTTGTTGCTATAATCCCCTGGTTTCTCATTATAACCAGAGTGGAGACTGGCGTTTTGGCATCGGCCGCGCTAGAAGAACCTGCCCGTACCTGGACACAAGGGGCTTAGGGCATTGTTTTGCCCGCTATGGTAAAGACCGAACACCTTCGGGAGTGTTCGGCGTCTCGAGTTAGGCCTTATATGCATCAGCTCCGAATCATGTCTTTGGTCAAATGTTGGGTTTGCCCGGCTCCTGTGTTTTGCTGCCTTACGTTCCGTATCATCGGCTAACGCGGCACCAGGGGAACTACTGCGATTGTGCCCCAGTTCGGCTGGGCGAGCACCTCAGTAGAGATAGCCAAAAACTGACTGTCATGATACAGCGAGAGACTGGTCAACCACTCGATCGACCATGGTAATGTTTAGAATTCCTCCGCTTTGACGAAGGGCCGTTTCCCGGTCAGGCACATACGCGCCCCAAATTCGGAGAGCGCGGTGCCCCCAGGGGCTATGTCGTAGCCCCACCCTCGAACTCCATGGCTAAGTGAAAGTGATAAAGCATTATAGTCCGGTTGCCTCGTTTGCTACGCTACCACCTCCTTTACAGGACTGAGACGTCGGATTAAGTGTGAAAATGCGCTATTTTTTGCGAACACCCCCGCACCTTGTGCGTGGGGGCTGAAGCCGACGACTGCCATCTTTCAGGTTATACACATGTATACATGAACGGCCGCATAGGAGATATTCTATTACTTGAACGCACAAGTATAAAAGGCGCTTACATCAAAAATATTGTTTTACATCATAAAAACGCTCATTCGAACGTAACATTTTTTGAGCACTGCGACTCTATTACACGAGCACCACGTAGCACTTCGCCAAAATAGTGCTCGGCGGGCAACTGGTTATCGTCCGAACCCGGGGTCGCAACAGCGGTGGCATCCATCTCTATCCAATGTGTCTTCACACGGGCGAGTGCCATCCGCGCACCCTCTATGCAGGCCGACCGCTTCATCGCCTTGATATGCGGCACCGCCCCAAGAAATTGCTGCAATAAGCCAAAGTAACTCTTCGGCTCGGGCCTATCCGGCCGGACATGGGTCACTATATCCGTCATAGCAAGCCCGGACAACCTATTTAGCTCAGCCCACTCGGCCAAACGGTCGGTCAGCGGAAGTGAACACTCCGGACTATGGAATTGAGACCAAAACAGCTCTTCCATCTTGTGATCCTTCTGGCTTTGAAAATGCACAACGGCATCCGCCGCACTCGCTGCTAAGTCCATATAAGGGTCCTCTGGACCCCACAGTCGGCCCAACTGAGCATACTTTGGATCCGTAAACCTTCGGCGCAGCAGAAAAGGCTTGCCAGCTACAATATCTCCGGCCTGGCGCAACTCTTCCTTTATAGCCCGCATTGCAGAGCGGGCATCCTTGGCTTCGGCGGTGGCCTTCTCCAGGTATTCTTGCCCCGCTAGGCGCTCCTTCCCAAGAGCCTCATTGCGGTCGGTAGCATCTTTGAACTTCACGGCCATTTCGGCCATCTCTTCCCTGCTCCGGCAGTGTGCGGCCCTTTCGGCCGCTAACTCCTCGGCCGCCCTCGAGGCTGCCGCATTACTCCTTATGGCCTACTCCTTGGCTTGAGCAAGTTCGGCCCGAAGGCTCTCCACAGTAGCGGCACTATCTGCATTTCACGCACATGTTGTAAGGAGCTGTCTTCGGCCCCCTTACCAAGTGACTGCATAGAAACACTTACATTGCGACTCATCAAGTCGCCTGTTGACCAGCATGATGTCCGCATCCGCAACAGCGAGTTGCCGCTTTAGTTCAGCAACTCCATCAGTCCGGCTGGCCCCCGGACGACCCGCCACCTGCATCGGCACGGCGGAAATTTAAACCTGCGATTTTGATGCTCGGCACGCTGTCGATTTCGACAACCTACTGAGTCTCAGGGGCTACTATCTATACAGGGCGCATTCTATATGCTAAACTATTAAAAGGCGTGTCATTTTTACGCACCTCAAACCCTACCAGCAACCTCCTGACGGCATTATGCAACCCGCCTTCGGCGGACGAAACCCTTTCAATCACCATGCTCATCAATGCGTGGTGATCTTCTGAGATAGACGCCTTCTCAAGCAGATCCTTCAGCCGTACACCCGTTGGCGCCGAACTATCCGGCTTTGCCGAACCCGGGGGCTCCCTCCGTGACGACACCTCAGGCTCATCCGCCCTATCCGACGGCGCCCTGGACGGAGGCGTCTCGCTCTCCATCATCTCCGGACGAAGGTCCCCCGAAGACAAGCTCATTTGCGAAGGACGGAGATCCGAACTACAAGGTAAAAGCTTTAGTTATCCTCAGAAGCACAAATAGGGATGTCCCTTATTATAAAACTCCTTTCTTTCTACTTACGGCTCGTTGGAGGGCTGACTCTTTAAGGGAGATTGTGCGGCCGGGGCCTCCCCGGACGCAGGACCCTCTGGCGAAGATTTCTTCCCCGTTGAGGGGCTTTTGCCCCCGGGTCCTCGGAGGCAGTCCTCTTCTCCCCTTGGAAGGACGGATTCTCGATACCCCCTCTTTCAAGAGCCTCCTTAGGCGAGGCAGTAGCTTTCCTACTTTCCCCTTCGCCTTCCTCTGGAGGCGCAACCTCAAGCATCCGAACCAGCACGGAATCCGGCGCGGTCTCAGGGAGGGGGGCCGGACACCATATCAATTTTGCTTCCGCTATCCACTCCTGTTTAGAAGGAAGTTGGTCATAAGGCGAATTATCAAAAGGCAAACAAACGGTATGTCCGGACTTGGAACTACTTACTTGAGTATCCGGGCGATTGCAGCTTAGGCCAGCATCCTCGGTCAATTCTGGATGCGCCTCTTGCGATCCAAAGAATAATTTGTACATCTCCAGGGGTGTCATACCCATGAAGTGCTGAAGAATCCGTGGGCCCTCCGGATTGAACTCCCACAGCCGGAGAGGGCGGCGTTTGCAGGGCGGGAGACGCCTAATCAGCATAACCTGCATTACCACCACCATATAGACCTCCCTCGTTTGGAGATCTTGAATCCGGCCCTACAGTAGGGGCACGTCCTTTGACGACCCCCAGTTGAGCCCTTGGTTGACCCACGACATCAACCATCGTGGAGGTCCCGGGCGGAATAAGGGCGGCGGCTTTTGTCTGCGGCCCCTCGGAACGGTGATATAGAATCACTCTTGCTGCCACGGGCCGAGCTCCTCTTGGAAGGAGCCAGCGGGCCACGGGGCATCGGCCCTCCTACTTATGGCTGCCCCGCCGCACTCTGCTTGACGCCCCCCGATCATCTTCGGCGCCACATTGAAGGTCTTCAGCCACAGGCCGAAGTGAGGGGTGACGCGGAGGAAGGCTTCGCAGACAACAATGAATGCGGAAATATGGAGGATGGACTCCGGAGCCAAATCGTGGAATTCCAACCCATAGTAAAACATGAGCCCTCCCACAAAAGGATCCATCAGGAAGCCTAAACCCCGACGGAGGTGGGATACAAAAATGACATACTCGCCGGGCTCGGGGGTGGGGATGGCCTGCCCTTCGGCAGGCAACCTGTGTGAAATCTCATAAGCCAGGTACTTGGCCTCCCGTAGCTTTAGCACGTCCTCCTCCATGACGGAGAAGGGCATCCACCGGCCCTGGAGGTCGGAACCGGACATCGTTGAAGGTCCGAAGCGCTCGAATCTGGAGCTCTAGGTGCTGGAACTTGGAGCGGGGAGAGGATTCGATGGAGGATTGAAGAAAAGAAACGAGCCTTGGTCCCGTTATAAAGAGGGAGAATACCAAGAGCCGTCTCCGTGACCGTTTGGGACTCGCCTTCGATAGAGGGGGCAGGGCGACGGGCGCGGTTGGGTTACCCACGTCCGTATTGATGAGAATCCCGGATTAAGGGGGAACACGATCTCTGCTTCGACAAGACGTGCCAAGGAAACCGCTTCGCTAAATGCGCTGAGGTGGTAGAGTAAAAAACGATTCAAGTAATGGCTTGGTAGTGGCATGATGTCATGCCGCAAAAAACGTCAGCAGATTGAGCTTGTGTATATATTATTCTCTCTACGGTGGAATGTGGAATTTATTTTGCAGAGCCGGACACTATCCTGGTGTTCACAATCTTCTATTATTCGGAGGAGGAACCCGCCTTGCAATGCCAAGCAATATACGCGCCGGACTTATCGCCATTGAAGCCTGGTTCAGGGGCTACTGAGGGAGTCCTGGATTAGGGGGTGTCCGGATAGCCGGACTACCATCATCAACCGAACTATCATCGGCCGGACTATCATCATCGACCGGACTCCAAGACTATGAAGATACAAGATTGAAGACTTCGTCTCGTGTCCGGATGGGACTTTCCTTGGCGTGGAAGGCAAGCTTGGAGATACGGATACGTAGATCTCCTACCATTGTAACCGACTCTATGTAACCCTAGCCCTCTCCGGTGTCTATATAAACCGGATGGCTCTAGTCCGTAGGACACAATAACAACAACAACCATTACAATCATACCATAGGCTAGCTTCTAGGGTTTAGCCTCCATGATCTCGTGGTAGATCCACTCTTTTAAACATCTACAATATCAATATCAATCAAGCAGGACGTAGGGTTTTACCTCCATCAAGAGGGCCCGAACCTGGGTAAAACATCGTGTCCCTTGTCTCCTGTTACCATCCGCCTAGATGCACAGTTCGGGACCCCCTACCCGAGATCCGCCGGTTTTGACACCGACAGGCCCCCTCGACGGGATCTCAAAGGTGAAGGAAGGAGGGAGGCGCATCCAAGATCGAGGAGGCATGGCGGCGTGGAGCACAAACTCTCGGGAGGAGCCCTTGGCATGGATTCCAGGAGGAACAACGCGCACCGCAATGACCCGTCGGCGCCAACGGCGGCGTCGTCCATGGCACTCGGCGTCAGCTCCTGCAGGGCCTTCAAGGTGGGCATACAAGGGCAGCGGAAACCCCGGCGGCGGTCGCTCGCACCAAGGCCTCAACACCTCCTGCCGCGCACCCTCATCTCGGCGGCAGAGGACCAACCGCTTCTTCGGCGGGAGCGGGTCAGGACCCTCTCGTGGGGACTTTCCCTTCTCCTCTGCGGAGAACCGGCGGATCGGAGCCATTTAGGCAAGGCGGGGCAATGGCGAAGATGAAGAGGAGGAGGAATAGCAGAGGAAGATGAACTGGAATGGATCGCACCGTTCCATACTTATAGTCGGAGGAGGCCAACCGTCGGCTTCCACGATCGCAGGTAATCATGACCCGTTTATGCATGCAGGGACTTGTCAGTTCATGCAGTTGCCGAGGCGTCATGGGGGAGCGGAGACGCCCACGTGCAATCAACCGCCACGCGGCGCCCAAGGCCGCAGGCTGTTAGGGCCCGCGACACTTCACGCTTGCCCTTTCGCCTCTCTGCTCGGCCAAGTCCGGGCGCGCCTTGGGCCCGAGGGCTACTGTCGGCGTTCTGGGAATGGGGGTCTCTAGACTTGCCTGCCTGCGGCCTACGGCGTGGCTCAAAGGGGCCCCAGCACGGCCCATCTTCATCAGCACAAGCTCAAGACCCTCGTGAGGGGCCAAGCCTCACGAGGCAGACGACAAGGAGCTTCCTTAGGCACGACCTCGTCAGGCTGGCTCACGAGGAGGAGGAGAGTTCAAGGCGGGGTACCTCGCGAGGTGCCCATGATGCAAGCCATGACGACCAAGGGCGCCAGCCCGCGCAGTGTCCTTCTTTCCTCTTTGGTGCAAGGGGAGCAAGCGCAGGCGAGAGCATCAAGCAAAGGCATCCATTTCGGTGCAACAAGACCAAGACCAGTCCAACGGCAGGATGGAGGTCACCGTGGAGCCCAAGTCGGCGTCACCACCAGAGCCTTTGACAGGCGAGGACCAACTTTAGTCAGGATAAGTGTACTATATGTTCCCCTTCAAATTGGCCAATTGTTGGCACCCTTCCCGCTCAATATTTGGGAAGAGGCCCAGGGCCTTCGCCTATAAATAGGACTAGCCACCCGCAGGAGAGATAGATAGACCCATCCGGCCAGCAAAAAGAGAGAGACCACAAGAACAGACCCTCGTGAGGCTGTTCTTCCTTGTATTGTTGATCATTAGCCCAAGAGGCAATCCACCACACCACACACTGGAGTAGGGTATTACACCACAATGGTGGCCTGAACCAGAATAAATCCTGTGTCTCTTGTGTTGTTCTTCTCGTAGTTTAGATCCTAGCGATTCAGTGAGGAACAGGTAGGTAGAAGGCGAAACCTCCGCGCGCACCCCAGTGTTCGAACCTCAAGGGTCTGCCGGAACCCTAAATCCGACAATATGGAACTTGGAGATTGTTGAACGTCTGGACGGACAGCATGTTGAGTCCTGCTCCGCCATCGATGAGGGTCCTGGTGACTTGCACATTGCTAATGACTGGGGAACAAAGCATTGGGAGGACACCGGCCGTTGTCGCGCACTTGAGCTGATCCGCTGAGCTGAACATGATAGTGCACGCGGACCACCTGAGAGGGCGCGTGTCCTCAAGCTTGGGGAGGACTGCATTCACCTCGCGAGCAAGCTGCTTGAAAATGTGCTATGAGGCTAGGGCCTGGGTGCCGCCCAGCATGCAAGCGATTGCACGCGGCTCCTGGAAGCCCCTAGGCCCCTCGTCCTGATGCTGGTCTTCATTCCTCCTTGGTGGTGGTGCCAGAGGAGGGAGGCCTGCGTTGCCTTGCAGGCGGTCCTCATGAGGCTGATCCCTCCAACCTCCCTCGCGAGGCTGGTCCAGCCAATGGTCCTCGCGAGGTCGGTCACGCCACCCTTGGCGAGGGCCACGGTCTTCCCATCGTCCTCCACCTCTTCCTCCTCCTCGGCCATAGCCCCGATCATTGCGCTCGGGGCGTCGGCCGATACGTCCATCTCACACAGCCCTGATCTCTTGGCATTCGTTGGTGTAGTGGATGTGGAGGTTATGGTACACGCAGTATCGATTGCCCTTGGATGACTCTGGTTGATCCCTGCCTTGCTTGGTGTCTGGCTCCGCTGCGAGCACAGCAGGTCCTTTGCGCTTCACGTCCTTCACCTTGGGCTTCTTCTCTTCCAGATCAGCAGCCGGAAACTCGAGGAGGGACAGGCGCCCTTCCTCAGCCCTGGCACACTTGGTCGCCAAGTTGAACAGCTCCAGAGATGTGCACAGGTCTTCATGGATCGCTAGCTCCTCTTTCATCTTGATGTCACGCACGCCATCGGAGAAGGCTGAGATGATGGCTTCCTCAGTCACCCTGGGGATCTTGAGGCGGGCATTGTTGAAGCGCTGGATGTACTTTTGCAGGGTCTCTCTTGGCTATTGCTTGATGCGGCACAGATCACTCATGGCCTGGGGCCGGTCGCGAGTGCCTTGGAAGTTGGTCATGAAGCGAGTGCGCATCTTGTCCCAAGAGGAGATCGTGCCGGGAGGCAGGTTTAGGATCCAGGTGCGGGCGCCATCCTTGAGCGCCATGGGAAACCAGTTCGCCATGACCTTTTCATCCCCGTTGGCCGCCTCGATGCCCAGCACGTAGAGCTGGAGGAACTCCGCGGGGTCAGCAGTACCGTCGTAGCGGGGAGGCAGATCTGGCTTGAACTTGCTCGGCCAGGCCACGCTGCGCAGCTCGGCGGTGAAGGCGTGGCAGCCTGAAGTGGCTATAGGGGGCCTTTGGTGACGAAGGGCTTGATCTTGGGGTTCTCCGCGCGCTACCGCCAACAGCAGCGCGGGGTCTTGGCGCGATGCAGCAGGAACACGGTCATGGTGTGTTGGCACTGGGAGCACGCGAAAGACTTCTTGAGGGCGAGGGACCTCTTGGCAGCTCCTTTGTTGCTGCGCGGGCGCTGGACGCGGTGGGTCTCGTCCAGGGGCCACGCGCCTTGGGGACAAGGCACCTTCTTGAGGAGGAGGCGGCGGAGGTGCCTCCGGAGCCGCGTTACCTGCGCAGGGCGGAGGGCGATGCAGCAAGAGGGATGGCGTAGGGAACCCCCTGCGGTGCTGGCGAGCTCGGTGATGCGAGTGAGCCACTCGTCGTAGATGTCGTTGACGGGGCGATAGTGCAGGAGCTCACGTGCCAGAAGCAATGCGGCGTGCGCGTCCGTGGGAGCGCGACGAGCGTGCGATGACGAACCTGCCGGAGTCAGCGACGGGGTGGCGGTGCGGCCTTCCTGCCACACCGAGGGATGCAGCGACGACGCCTGCTGCTCGTTCCCCGCCGAGCCGGTGGCGGCGTGGGCGGCGGGCGACGGGGAACAACGGGGAGGCCCGCCGACGGGGGCCGTCTCAGCGACATGGGCCGCGGGAGCAGCCCGACACTCGGCGCGGGCTCGGCGAGCGTCAGACATGGGTGCGACGGATGACGAAACGCTAGTCGGCGGAAGAAGGACTCCGGCGCACCCCTACCTGGCGCGCCAAATGTTGGATTTCAGGTTCCGGCGGACCCTTGAGATTCGAACTCTGGGGTGTGCATGAAGATCTTTCCCCTACCAACCCGCGTCTCGAAGCCTCGCAAGGAATCTAGGCTAGGAAGATGAACACACAAGGGACACGAGGTTTATACTGGTTCAGGCCACCATTGTGGTGTAATACACTACTCCAGTGAGTGGTGTGGTGGATTGTCTCAGGAGGCTGATGAACAATACAAAGGAAAAACAGCCTCGCGAGAGGTGTTCTTGAACTGGTGCGATGAACTGCTTGGGTGAGTTCAGTCGCCTCTCTCTCTCTCTAGTCTATCCAAAATCTGGATGCCTACTCTGTGGTGGCTAGCTCTATTTATAGAGGGAGGCCCTGGGCCTCTTCCCAAATAATGAGCAGGAAGGGCGCAACAATTGGCCATTTTGCAGGGGAACATCTAGTACACTTATCCTGACTAAGGTTGGTCTTCGACTGCCAAAGACTCTGACGGTGACGCCGTCCCGGGCTCCATGGTAACCTCCATCCTGCCGTCCCACTGGTCTTGGTCTTGTTGCACCGAAATGGTAACCTTTGCCTGATGCCTTGGCCTGTGCTTGCCCCCTTTGCACCGAAGGGGAAACAAGGACACTGCGCAGGCCGGAGCCCGCCTGGTGCCCGCCTGGTCTCAATCGTCATGGCTTGCGTCACGGGCACCTCGCGAGGTACCCTACCTTGATCTCTCCGCCTCCTCACGAGCCCGCCTGATGAGGCTGCTCCTGAGCAAGCTTCCTGTTGTCCGCCCCGCGAGGCTTGGCCCCTCGCGAGGGTCTTGAGCTTGAGCTGATGAAGCTGGGCTGCTCTGGGCCTCTACTTGAGCCACGCCGCAGGCCGTAGACAGGCAAGTCTGGGGACCCCCGTTCCCAGAACGCCGACAGTGCCACAGATGCCCCCCTTCCGCGCCCACCTCTGCCTCGACCACCTCGCCGACCGCGGCCCTGTCTGGCGCCTCCACCTTGAGCATCTGGCTCTTCCTCAACCGCCGACGCTTTTTTGCAGGAAAAAGATCTAGTCGCCTCCGCAGGGTGACGACCACGGCCGCGCCCTCTTAGCATGGTAATCGATGGAGGATAGGGAAAGGAGAAGACGTGAGAGGATGCTTCTCCTCCTCCTCCTAGACCCCTTTTTATAGACAAACCAAGGAGACGGAAGGCCAGCTTGGCGTCTCTTAAGAGCCCTTTCTAATCCTGCTCATTGAAGCCACTGACATGGAGCGAGGCCATCGGCCACCCTCCCCGCGCCAATCAAAGATGCATGGGTATCGACCATGGCGCGCCTTCCCATATCCCATGCATCCGTCACCTACCCCACACCATGCATGCGGCGTACTTGGCGAAAAAGGCGGGCGTGGGAGGGAACGTGGAGCGGCGGCTCCAAGATTGAGGAAGGCAAGGAGAGTAAATGAGCAGCGGCCCCGCGTTTTCCCCTCTTTTTTGAGGCAGGCGCGGGCCGCCTCTTTACTATTCACCATGGAGTGATGCATGCGTGCCACGCGCATCCCACGCACGACCCACATCATGCACATGACACGAGTTGTGGGGAAGCGTAACTACCAGAAAAATTGTGGAGGTTCACCTCTACCACGCCTGCCCGCGCACTGCTGTGGCCTGGCCCAACCACGCCTTGCGCTTATGTGTGGCCGAGGCCCGGGGGCTCCTGTCGGTGTACAAACGTATGGGTAACTTCTATACCCCTTACTTGTGCACAGAAGCTCGCAGCCGCCCCTAAAGCGGGGCTTGGCAAAGCAGAGGAGGACGGCAGGAGGCAAGGCAGGAACGAGGAACATCAGAACAGGTACTCAAGGCAACAAGCAGCAAGAGGCAAGCAGGGCCACGCCGGGCAACAAGCCTTGCCAAGGCAGCGTGCGAGCCCCGCCCTGCAAGCTCCTTGCTGGGGGCAACTTGCAAAGAGACCAGCAGGGCCACCACCCCTGGGGTTGAGAGCTCTGACACCATCGACAATGTTAAAGACCAAGGTTTGGAGAGCGCATGCCCGGTAGCATGCAGCCCCTCACAAAGATTGGCATCCCACAAATCCATGTGGGATCAGAAGATGAAGACCCCTGGCAAGACCCTAGCCGGGGACGACTCCAAGGCCCCCAGCAAGCATTGCCGGCGACGGTCGCAGGGCCGTGGCCAGACCCGCGCCCGGCGAGGTTGCGCTACTTCACCACCCCTCCAACGTGATGATAAGCATGCCAACTAAGCATGAACCTATGTGGCGGCATGAAGATCTTTGTGGAAGCCTTCCATTTCGCCAACACAGCAGCTGGTTGGCCAGCGTGGCGCTGCATGCCTCGTCGGCCCGGATGCATGGCAAGGCGAGGAGGAGTGGCGAAGGGCGAGATGGCCTCTGTTACCGTCCCCAATAAAGAAATAGGACACGTAGGCAGCGCATTAAATGCGTTTGTCCTACATTGACCGAGCGGTAAGCTCGTACCACTGTAGCTGGCCACCTCCTGTGCTCCACTGTGGCAACCCCTTTGTGTATAAAAGGAGGCCCGAGGCGCATAGAGAGAGGATTCGGACTTTTGTACAAAGCATGCATCGTAGCTAGTTCAAGAGCCCAAGAACACACATATAACCAGATAAAGCAGGACTAGGGTATTTCGCATCTTCGCGGACCGAACCTGGATAAAAATCCTTTGTGTTCTATCGACTCGACCTGCTCTTCGTGCGACTAATCCCCCGCTGAACGTAGAAGGGATCCTTGTGACCCCATAGGTGATCGGTTTCCCCGAGACAAGTCGATGAACCATGCGGTTGCTAATAAGACACTTCCTTGGCTATTTACGTAATGCATTTCTTTCCAACAGACGTCGACCCAATGACCCGAGTCAAGGTCCGGCTTGCCAACTCCAGCATCCTCTTTGCACTGTGGACCATGAAACTTTTTGGAAGCTGCTGGCTGTAACTGAAAGCAAAGGTGAATGTGGGGGGTTTTTCTGCTTTGCCCTGCTTGGGGTAGTGTTATATTTCTCTCAACAGCTTACATACATGTCGCAATGTGAGAGTATTTTTATTGAGCATTCGATGTAATGGAGTTCTGCTTACATACATATCCTAAATGTTTGTTCCATCAGACGGCAAGGAGAGTAAATGAGCAGCGGCCCTGTGTTTTCCCCTCTTTTTTGAGGCAGGCGCGGGCCGCCGCTTTACTATTCACCATGGGTGACGCATGCGTGCCACGCCCATCCCACGCATGACCCCATGTCACGCACATGACACGAGTTGTGGGGAAGCGTAACTACCAGAAAAATTGTGGCGGTTCACCTCTGCCACGCCCGCTCGCGCACTGCTTTGGGCCTGGCCCAAGCACGCCTTGCGCTTATGTGTGGCCCAGGCCCAGGGGCTCCCATCGATGTACAAAAGTATGGGTAATTTCTATTCCCCTTACTTGTGCACGTACGGTCCTAGCCACCGCTACAGCAGGGCTTGGAAAAGCAGAGGAGGACGGCAGGAGGCAAGGCAGGAACAAGGAACATCAGAACAGACACTCAAGGCAACAAGCAGCAAGAGGCAAGCAGGGCCATGCCCGGCAACAAGCCTTGGCGAGGCAGCGTGCGAGCCCCCCTGGCAAGCTCCTTGCCAGGGTAACTTGCAAAGAGACCAGCAGGGCCACCACCTTTGCGGTTGAGAGCTCTGACACCATCGACAATGTTAAAGACCAAGGTTTAGAGAGCGCATGCCTAGTAGCATGCAGCCCCTCACAAAAGATTGGCAACCCATGAATCCACGTGGGATCAGAAGACGAAGACCCCCGGCAAGACCCTTGTCGGGGATGACTCCAAGGCCCCCGGCAAGCATTGCTGGGGATGATCGCTGGGCTGCGGCCAGACCCACGCCCGGCGAGGTTGCGCCACTTCACCACCACTCCAACGCGATGATAAGCATGCCAGCTAAGCAGGCTCCTGCGTGGCGGCATGTAGATCTTCATGGAAGCCTGCCATTTCGCCAACACGGCAGCTGGTTGGCCAGCCTGCCGCTGCATGCCTCGTCGGCCCGGACGTGTGGCGAGGCCAGGAGGAGCGACGAAGGACGAGATGGCCTCTGTTGCCGTCCCCAATAAAGCAAGAGGACACATAGGCATCGTATTAAATGTGTTTGTCCTGTGTTAACCGAGCGGTAAGCTCATACCACTATAGCTTGCCACCTCCTTTGTGCCACTGTGGCAACCCCTTTGTGTATAAAAGGAGGCCCGAGGCGCACAGAGAGAGGATTCGGACTTTTGTACAAAGCACGCATCATCGCTAGTTCAAGAGCCCAAGAACACACATATAACCAGATAAAGCAGGACTAGGGTATTACACATCTTCGCGTCCCAAACCTAGATAAAAATCCTATGTGTGCTAATGACTCAACCTGCTCTTCGTGTGACTAATCCCCCACCGAACGTAGAAGGGATCCTTGTGACCCCATAGGTGATCGATTTCCCCGAGACAAGTCGATGAACCATGCGGTTGCTAACAAGACAATTCCTTGGCTATTTACGTAATGCACTACTTTCCAACAGACGTCGACCCAATGACCCAAGTCAAGATCCAGCTTGCCAACTCCAGCATCTTCTCTGCATTGTGCACCATGAAACTCTTTGGAAGATTGTGGGTTTTTTTTCTGCTTCGCCCTGCATGGGGTAGTGTTATATTTATCTCAATAGCTTACATACATGTTGCAATGTGAGAGTATTTCTATTGAGCATTCGATGTAATGGGGTTCTGCTTACATACATATCCTAAATGTTTGTTCCATCAGACATGTCCTTGAATGTACGTCCCATGAAGTAATGGGGTTTTGCTTACATACATGTCCTGAATGGCCCTAGGACATTCGCTGCCACAGCGCCTCGATCACACTGTCGCCTAGATCTTTCCATTCTCCATTCATAGACAGCTGCAACGAACTTCCTACTGTCCATGGTTAAAAGATAATGAAGTTGCTTTCTACATATGGTCTTCTTGTATATATATCATTCTCCATCCTCTTTGAAGCTTCAGCATTCTGAATGATCAAAACAAAAACAATATAATGTTAGTGTGACTACTTATGTATGCTTGTACCAATCTTGATGTTGTATTGGTTGTGCATGTAGCACACCATGTTTATGTGTATTGTTGTGTGTAATTTTCTTGAATTTCAATAACATGCGAAGTTCATGTTTCAGAAATTTCTAAGTTCACGTGTACCAAATACTGAAGAAATTCATCAATGAAAGAAAAGGACTGCATAAGCCATTCACCGACAGCAAAAAATGCCTAATTTTTTTTCTAAGATATAACATAGCAAATTCGTAATAAGTAAAAAAACATAATTTTGTTTTGTAAGTTTAACCATAACTAAAAAATACCTTGAAGTTCAAATTTAAATAATAGGGCGGTTCAATGTTTTATTACAAACCTGTGATTTTCCACGTTACTATAGAATAAACCAAGAAGTTCAAAAATAAAAAATGGAGCAGTTTGAAAAGTTTACCAAAAATGGTGTTTCTACATTTTACTTAAAATTGGAGAAGTTCAAATTTAAAGAACAAAGAAGTTCAGAATGTCTATTCCAAAACCAAGAAGGTCAAAAATAGAGTAGTTTAAAAAGTTTGTAAACATGGTTATGCCACTGTTTTTTTAAGATCAGGAAGTTCAAATTTAAAGAAGTGAGCGGTTCGATGTTTATTACATAACTAGGACTTTTCCCTTTACTAATGAATACCACCAAGAAGTCCTAATTAAAAAATGAAGTTGTTTGATGTTTATAAAAAACTTTGATTTTCCAAGATACTAAAGATTAAAACCAAGTAGTTCAATTTAAAAAGTGGAGTAGGTTCATGCATATTAAAAACTCAGTTTTTTCTTGTTACTGAAGAATAAAACCAACAAGTTCAATTTTAAAAGCAGAGCAGTTTGATATTTACTTGAAAACTTGGGTTTTCGGTTATTAAAGAATAAGATCAATAAGTTCTATTGGTAATAACGAAGAAGTCCGATGTTTGTAACAAAACTCCAAATTTCACATTTCTAAAAAGTACACAAAGGAGTTGAAAAGAAAAGTTAGAGCGGTTTAATGTCTATAAAAAAACTCAGATTTTTTAGTTACTAAAGTGAAATAGAGAAAAGTTCAAATTAACAACAGATGGAAGTTCACCTATTGCATGGTATGTGTTTCGTATGAGAAAATAGGAATCAAAAGGTGAAGTGCAAAAATTTTGTTGCTAGAAATTCAAGTGCACAGCCCGGGAAATTTTAAAAAGATCCTCCTGTTCAACAAGTTTCCACAAAGGAAGCTCAAATTAAAATAACCAAAAATAGTTTAGTAAATTTAATAGAAAATGGATTTCCCCTTTTCTAAAATAAACCTAGAAGTTCAAATTAAAGTAATGGAGCGGTTCAATGTTTATTAAAAACTCGGATTCTAACCGCTAATAGAAAATAAAACCAAGGTGAGGTTTAAATTAAAATAACATGGAAGTTTGTAGTTTATTAAAACCTAAGATTTACATGTTCGAAAAAAAACAATGCATTTTGGCATTTTTAAAACCAACTCATAAAATGGAAAACATTTCTTGCAAGAAGTTCAAGTGCTCGACGAGGGAAAGTTGGAAATTTCTACCCACTTTATGCACACATAATTCTCTCCCCCGTTTGTGTTTATGTTTTTACAAATAAACCAAAATTTAGAAAAATGTGGAGGGGGTCCAATATTTATGACAAAACTAGGATATTCTGATGCTAAAAGAAATAAACCAAGAAGTCCAAATTACATAATAGAGAAGTTCGATATTTATAAAAAAATCAGACTTTCCTTGTTACTAAAGAATAAAAATGACGAAGTTCAAATTAAAATAGAGGAGTAGTTCGATGTATATGGGAAAATAAAATTATTACTGTTTCTAAGAAAAATAAAAATATGAAGTTCAATTTACAAAAAAAGTTTGATGCTTATTTAAAAAAATATTTCCTTTCTAAGAACATGACTAAGAAGTTGAAAAAATTACAGAGAAGTTCGAAGTATATAAAAAACTCAGATTTGTTGCAAGAAGTTCACGTGCACCTCCGTGCACTGTTCAGAATTTATATTGAGGGACGTCCGACCTCCAATTACATTTTTGAAAATGGCAAAAAATGATGTCTGACCTTCAATTGCGTGTAGTTCGACGTATACACACAAATGTGGCAGAAGTTCATAGTGAAAACAACGGGAAGTTCAAGTACTGCAAGGAATGCATTTTCAGGTGAGAATAAAAGTATAGAAAAATAAAATCTTAAAAGTTTGTTGAAAGAAGTTCAAGTGCTCTGTCCGGGGAAGTTCAAAAATTCTCGAGAGAGAGGTTCGCCACGCATTTCCATGTTTGAAAACACAAAATAGAATATATATTTTTGCATTTTAAAATAATTCTCTCAATCCACAAAGAAGTTCAGTTATTATTTGGGAGCAATTTGATTTCAAAAAATAAAATAAAAAATTCAAATTGTAAAAATGGAAAAAGTTCATGTACTAAATGGTGTGTGCTTAATATGAGAAAAATGAATTAAAAGGCAAGGTCCAATTTTTTTGTTGTTACAAGTTCAAGTCCTCGATCGGAAAATGTTAAAAAAATTATTGTGAGAGAGGTTTGTACAAATGGAATATCATTTATGTAACACCGACGAATGGATGAGAAAATTGCAAACGAAAATACGTCACAGAAGTTCAACGTGAAAAAAGAAGGAAGTTCAACTACTGCACTGAATGAATTTCAGATGAAAAACTTTTAAAACCACCGCGAGTATGAAAAAATGATCAACACGAGAAAGTTGCGTGTTTACAGCAGCTTTCCATCGGTTTATCACTTGCTCAATCCCGATGAGTGGATGGAGAGCCACGAGGAAAAAACACGTGCAAACAGAGTGAAGTTCAAGTAGACATGCCGAGAAGTTCAAGTTCTTCACGCGGTGCATTTTAGAAGAATTTGTTTCGCGATAAAGGCAGAACAAATGAAATCGCCATTTTTGAAAATTACTTGAGAATGGCTAGGAATCAGAGAAAACCATAGACATGAAAAAGTATCGCATTTTCCGTAGCTTTTCAACGATATATTATTTGCCCCATTCCGATAAAGTTTGTAGAAATTACGGCAAAAAGACATTTTTTGCCATTTTCAAAATTAACTTAAAACTGTAAAGAATTGGGAGAAACAATAAATATACCATAAAGTTTCGCATTTGTTCAAGCTTTCCAACGCCATATGATTTTCTGCATTTGGACGTACGTTTAAAAAATTAACTCAAAAATACGAACTCGATGGAACTTGTACCTTTTTTAAATTACTCCTAAACCGTTCCATATAAGAAAAAACTTTCAACATCAAAAAGTAGCACGTTTTCATAAGATTTCCAACGCCATATCATTTACCTTAATTGGATTAGCCGTTTAGAATTGGCATCGAAAATACGAACTCAGTTGTTCGATTTGCGGAATTTTACGATTTTCCAAATTACTCTTTAACCACAGGGAATTAGAGAAAACTATCAATATGTGGAAGGAGCAGCTTTGCAGCAGCTTGCCAACGCCATATTATTTGCCTCATTCCGATAAATGGTTTAGAAATGTGATCGAAAATACGATTCATGTTTTTTGTATGAAGAAAAAATGATTTACAAAACTACTCTTAAACCACTTACATTTTGCCAAAAATTTAATTTAGTTCATGATACTTGTGTCCATAGCTTTCCAACGGTATATCGCAAGCCACATTTGGGCAATGCCCGCCGAAGTTCAACCTAGCACTCGGGGAAGTTCAGGTCGAGCAACTCAGGCGGTAAAATTGCAACAGACGCATGTTCGTCACGACCTGAGAGCAAAATTCGCCAATGAGCGAGATTCCTATTTAAAACAAACATTTAGTTGCTAAAAACCATTTGCATATTACACTTACATCAGATAGAACATGACAGACCGGAATAATTGGCGATGGGAGACACGGTTGCCAAGATAGCCTGAAGGTCGGGTTCCTACAAAGGGAAGTTCAGGTTGTGTAACTCACGAAGCTCATGTTGTGATCAGAATAATATTCTGATCCCATGATCAGAATAGTGTTTATATATATATATATATATATATATATATATATATGTGTGTGTGTGTGTGTGTGTGTGTGTGTGTGTGTGTGTACATATTCTATCCATTTTTTATCGACAACAACAATTGTCGTTTGACCAAGCGATGGATTCACTGGTCCATCTTATGCTAGGTCATGGCGACGTGCATGTATGACCAAACTACCAATACGTGCATCATCCCGTAGACCCCTTGGATATATCTGTTATGGTGAAGCACCCTAGCTAGGTAGCTACGACATTATGTCATAACAGATATATCCAAGGGGTCTTTCTAGTTTGCGAGGCAGGTGCCACCAAAGTTGTGCATTGTGTATTTAAACATCACACCATATATTCCTACATATATTTGGCCACTTCCAGGTGGTTCTTGACTTATGGTCCCTCTCATCGATCTTCGATGATGCGCCCAACCATGGGACCATGCGGTCGAAGTTGTGCATTGGAATTTTGAACATCTCGTACCACCCTTCTCATTCATATATATTTGGGCCACATGCTGGCGTGGCTGTATTCTGACCCTCTCTCATGTTTTTTTGTTACAAAGACTCGGATGATGCTCAACGGACACCAGTGTACTGGCTTAACCGTGTGCAACGCAAGTGCCCTATGAAGTCACCACGACCGCGCATGTGCGAGCAAGGGTGTAGGTACTGGATTAACCGTGTGCGATGCTAGTGCGCAGTGAAATCACCACGACTGCGCAAGCGCAAGCAAGGATGTAGGTAGTGGCTTAACCGTGTGCGACGCAAGTGCACTGTGAATTGCCACGACTGCGCAAGCACGAGCAAGGGTGGAGGTAGTGGCTTAACACTTCAGACGACAAAGGACTAGAAAGCTGACGTCAAAGGTCTTTGCTATCAGCCGCAAACGGCAAACATTTCCGGCACAACAATTTACGTAAAGGGCTTCTTTGCCGTCTGCTTTCGTGCAACGAACGACAAAGAGGTTTGTCGTCAGCTTTCCTTGGCAAGCAGATGGTAAATAATGTGGACGAGATAACATGGACGTTAGCCACGTTAGGTGCCTAACGGGAGGCTTTGATGTCTGTTAGTTGACGACAAATGTGCCTTCCGCTTTGTCGTCTGCTATCTGAAGTCAGCAGACCCATCACTCCTCCCCACTCTTTGCCGTCTACAATAGACGACAAACCCTCGCTCTTTGCCGTCTGCCACAGAAGACAAACCAAACCATCTTTTGTTGTCTGCCACAGAAGGCAAAGTGACCAAATGGGTCAGCTCCTAGGTTGCACAGGTTGTTTCCATGTGTCCACTTTGCGGTATGTGGCAGACGGCAAAGAGCCCTTTGTCGTCGGTGGCAGACAGCAAAGAGCCTGCATTGCCTATTTTCATTCTGTTTTTTCTTATATCCAAGCATTTTCACAGAAAATATATGATATATATATATATATATATATATATATATATATATTTCACAGGGCAAGTTTCACAACAAACATATGAGATATGCAACACATAAGTTTCATCCATACATACATAGTTCCATCCATACATACACATCAAGTTCCACATACATAGTTCCATCCATACATATTACAATAGTTTCATCCATATAGCAAGTTCCACATTGTTCATCGATACAAAATCAAAACAGAAAGGGAAAACAAGCCCTCCATCAACGCAAGCTTCCGTGAAGTGAACAAAATCTGCAAAATGGGAAATAAGAAAGTTAGAAGAACACTAGAAGAAGAATAAGATTAGAAGAAGAAGAAGAAGAAGAAGAAGAAGAACAAGAAGAAGAAGAAGAAAAAGAAGAAAAAGAAGTATATGACATTTATGATCTTACCAAGGTTATCATGCCAGTGATGAGCTAAGTAAGCTAAGTATATGATATTTAGGAGCTTACCAAGTTTAGCATGCCATTTTTTACCTAAATAAGCTAAGTATATGACATTTATGAGATTACCAAGTTTATCATGCCATTTATGAGCTAGGTAAGCTAATTATGGCATAAATGAACTAAATAATCTAAGTATAGGTCATTATTGAGCTAACCTAGGTAATTATGCCATTTTGAATTAACTAAGCATATTATGCCATTTTTGACATAAGTAAGCTAAGTGTAGGTCATTATTGAGCTAACCTAGGTAACTAAGCATATTAGAGCTAACTTAGGTCATTTTGGAGCTAACTTCGGTAAAATGGATTATTTTGGAGCTAACTAAGCTTATTATGTCATTTTGGAGGAAAATAAGCTAAGTATATCACATTTATGAGGTTACCAAGGTTATTATGCCATTTTTTTTACCTAAGTAAGCTAATTATGCCATTTTTGACATAAGTAAGCTAAGTATATGTCATTCTTGAGGAAACCTAGGTAACTAAGCATATTAGAGATAACTTAGTATATTAGAGCTAACTTAGGTCATTTTGGAGGAAACAAAGCTAAGTATAGGTCATTTTAGAGCTAACTTTGGTAAATAAGATCATTTTGGAGCTAGGTAAGGTTATTATGTCATTTTGGAGGAAAATAAGCTAAGTCTCGGTCATTATGGTAAGCATATTGGAGGAAACAAAGCTAAGTCTAGGTTATTATGCTAATCATATTGGAGGAAAGAAAGCTAGGTCTAGGCCATTATGCATTTGTTAAGCAAAACACCAGAGAAAACTTACCGTCATCACGGAGGTGAAGCCCCAGGGTTCCTCGTGCTGGTACCACCTAAAGAAGGATCGTGCGATGCTTGTCTGGAGTTACGCTGCACCAAAGATCATTTGAAATGTCTCGTTAGCATGATGATACTCAAATGTTAAGACAAGTAACTAATGACCATTCAAATGAAACTCACTCCCCGGAGCAATGACTAGCATCAGCGGAGGGGTCAGACCCGTCTTCTCGCACACAAACTGCACATTTTGTTTTGATGAGTCTGTCATACTTCCCATTACATGCATGATTTGGCTAATATGCAGAAGAAACTTACCACGAGGAGCTCTTACATGGCCCGGTTTACCATGTCATTCCGTGCCCTCTCCTCTTCCAACAACCTAGACATCCTCTCCTCTAACTCCCGCTCCTTCTCCGCCGCCTCCCGGTCCCTCTCCTTCAGAAGCACATCGGTTTTCTCTCTCTCTCTCTCTCTCTCTCTCTCTCTCTCTCTCTCTCTCTCTCTCTCTCTCTGCAGAGCAGCTTGCAAAACCACTCCTCACTAGCATTGTAATCATCGATGGCCGCACACACAATGTAATGGAGGAAAGATAGCTGAGTCCATATAACTAACCTCGAAGGCGAGCTCAACTGGCCATTGACGAGGCCTTATCTCGGGAGCGGAGCTCATTTGGCACGCCTATCGGTGTTCTGGGAACCATGGTACCTAGACTTGCCTGTCTGCGGCCTATGATGTGGCTCCTTTGACGGCCTGGTACGTCTCATCTACAAGACCGCCAACACAAGACGGTCATGAGGGGCCAAGACTCGCGAGACAGATGACAACCAGACCCCCCGAAGGAGCGGCCTCCCCAGACGGCCTCCTGAGGAGCAGAGATTTCTATGCAGGTACCCAACCTCATGAGACTACCATGACACTAGACGTGATGACCAAGGCAGGCGGGCGCCAGCCGGCGCAGAGGAGGCAGTTTTCTCTTTGGTGCTAAGGAGGCAGGGACAGACGTGGGTTCCCGAGGAATCTGGCAAAGGTTTCCATTCCGGTGCAACGAGACCAAGACCACCAACATGGCAGGATGGATGTCATCACCGAGCCCACTACTGCATCACGACCAGAAGCTTTGCATGCCAAGACCACCTTTCGTCAGGATAAGATGTACTACTTGTCCCCTTCCAAATTGGCCACTGTGGGATCCCATCCCACCTACGTTTTGGGGGAAGAGGACCAAGGCCACTATAAATATAGGTTAGCCACCAACGTAGAAGGGGTCGACTCATTCCCTCACCCCTTGACCTCGCAAGGTTGTTCATCCCTTGTACTAGTTCATCCTCAGGCCCTTGTGAGACTAATCCACCACAAAGTGGGAGTAGGGTCTTACACCGCAAGGTGGCATGAACCTGGGTAAACTACCATGTTCATCTTTTTCCTTGATCACGCGAGTTAGGCTAGGCTGTGGGGCGACAAGCTGGTAGGCTGGATAGGTTGCGTTCTTCGCACACGCCCCAGAGTTTGAGCCTTCTTGGGTCTATGGAGCTTCCAACATTTGGCGCGCCAGGTAGGGGTGTGTTGAAGTCCTTCTTCTACCGTTCGCTTTCCATCCGTTCCGTCGCCCCCATGGCCGACGCTCGCCCTGTCCGTGCCGAGCGCCGAGACGCTCGGGTCGCCCAGGCGGCACCCATGGGCAACGATGCTCCTCACCACTCCACCTTCCCAGTGGCTAACCCTGCCACTGACCCTGCTTCTCGTGAGCAGCATGATTCGTTGCTTCTACTGTTAGTGCGGCGTGATGGCCGCACCACAACTCCATCACCCACTCCGGCTATGGCATCGTCTTCTCATGCCCGCCGTGGGCGGGAGAACGCACAGGCTGCACTGGTCATGGCGCGTGAGCTTGTGCATTACCTCCCAGCCAACGACCTCTATGATGATTGGCTCGGCCGCATCACTGAGCTCCTCAACTCCAGCGGTGAGCCCCTGCACCGCTCCATTCGCTCTCCCCTGCCATCTTAGGTGGGCGATGTAGCTCATGGCGCGCCCCCTCCTGAAAGTGCAACTAATGCCCGGGTGGTTTTGGTAATTGATAACAACATATAGCTCATTGAACTAATATCCATTCACGATTAATGTTTCAGAAAGTTCAATGATTGGTATGGCATGGACTAGAGATGTGGTCCATTCTAAGGACACATATTGGCAAAAGATTAAGACTCTACATTTTCATTTTAGTGATCCTTGATCACATTGAGTCCATAGGAAAAGCCAATACTATTATGAGGGGACGAGGTGTTGCTTAATGGCTTTCTTGCTCAAAATGCTTAGTGAGATGCTCCAAAATCCCTCAACCACTTTCTCATTTCCACATATGTCCTAAACCTGAAGTCAAAATTGGCCCCACCGATTTGATATATCCGGCGCCACCGAGTTCACATGACATAGCCATTGCCAGAAACCCTAATCACTTTGATCTCACCGAGATGGGATTGCAAACTCTCTGTTTCCCTTCGTAACATTTCAGTCTTACGGAGATGAGCGATCGGTCCCATCGAGTTCGCAATGCAAACTCTCTGTCTCCTTTTTGTAACGTTTCGGTCTCACCGAAATGTGCGATCGGTCCCACCGAGTTTTCCTGACCAAGTCTTTGTTTCCTTATTACTGAAATCGGTCTCTCCAAGTTCATGTGATCGGTCTCACTGAGATGAGGTTTTTCTCTAACCCTAGCGCATCGGTCCCACCGAGTTAAGATTGTCGGTCCCACCAAAACCCCTAACGTTCTATCAGGACCCCGACCCAATGCCACACTGTTCTAGCATGTAACACCTCATATCACTTTGCGGCCTCACGCACGGTATTTCCACGGGTGTCGCCATACCAGGACCAGGACCGTTTGCACCTTTTGGCACACGTATATGATAGTGTCGCTAGCATCCATATGACAAGGAGCACAGGCTGACATGGCTAGTCGTGAACCCAAAGTGGCACTAACTTACAGGGACAGGCATACATGACCCAGCAACGAACGTGTCGGTCATCAGCGAGTGAATCCGGGCTGTAGCAACTGGGCTAGCAGGACTCCGGTAAACTGGGCTGTAGCAGGCTAACAGGACTCCGGTAGACACCGCGTGACATTTCCCCGAAGGGACAGACACAAGAACGAAGAAGGACACATGCCGGTCACCCTAAGTGTTCCGGAGCAGTAGCAAGCTACCAAGGCTCAGTGGAAACACTAGGAGACATTTCCCGATAAGAGAGGCTAGCAAGGATAAACAACTAGATCATCAGATCCCACACATACCAAGCATTTCAATAACATACACACAATATGCTCGATATGTGCAAATACAACATGGTATCACAACATGACTCTACAACTCAAGTATTTTATTCAATAGGCTCCGAGGAGCGAGATAATACAAACATGGGTCTCATGACCCAACATTCAGAGCATACAAGTCAAAACACAAGCGGAAGCTTAACATGTCTGAGTATAGACATCTACAAATGAAAAAGGCTGAGAATCCTGACTATCTACCAGATCCTGCCGAGGGCACAAGATCGTAGCTGAGGTAACAAGCTAAACGTCGAAGTCTACGTTGAACTACTAGTGAGACTGAAGTCTCTCTGCAAGAACATAAAATAGGCAAACGTGAGTACAAATGTACCCAGGAAGACTTACATCAGAACTAACTACAATGCATCATTATCAAGAAAGGGGATGGTGGGGTTCAACTACAGCAAGCCAGCTTTGACTCGGTGGCTATCCTAAACTACAACTCCAAGTAACTCTTTTGAGGTGGCGCACACGAGTCCACATATTCACCATATAAATACACCACTATGGATCCGCTCCCGTCTCCCTACGAGAACGCCATCCATAGCACTCATGCTTATCTTGAGTATCCATTTTCAATTGTCTATGAACTGTTATAGGCAACCCAGAAGTCATTTACCGCGGACACGGCTATTTGAATAGATGATGTTAACCCTGCAGGAGTGTACTTCTTCATACATGTTTCCACCACTTAGCGTCTGCACACGACATGTGCTCGGCAGACTTCAAGCAAAAGCCGACATGGGTGTAGACCATGACCTACCTAAACACTCAAGTCTCCAGTCCAGGTTTATCGCCTATTCAGGTTCCATCCGCAGGGAGGCCGGCCGAGGTTTCCACATACGGTCTCGAATGATGTGTATAGGGTTCCGTGACACCAAACAGGCGCCCGGTATACCCGACCACGTGCCTACCGCATTACGGCCCACCCCTGGGTCAGCACTGCGCACGGCCTCCAGCATACTACAAACTCCAGAAACTACTTGCAACTCCTGGACAGAGGACTAGGTTGGTTAAGAAGTTGAGCGGGGTCATATTTGAGGGCCCAATGCATGGTAGTAGCTGAATCATGGATCACAAACATAGAACTCAGTTCCTGAGGACGGCTTCAATGAGACAACCCACCGTGTACTCCTACACGGCTTCTCACCGCTACCTTTACCAAATCATGTTCACACACTTAGCTCATGCATAGTAGGACATGTTCACCACTGTTCCAATTCATCCCCGATGAATCAGACCTGACACAACTCTAGGCATAGCAGGCATGACAAACAGGCATGAATGAGTAGGCACATCAGGGCTCAAACAACTCCTACTCATGCTAGTGGGGTTCATCTATTTACTGTGGCAATGACAGGACATGCATAGGATAAAGGGGTTCAGCTACCGCAGCAAGTAACAGATGAATCGTTGTTGTCCTAATGTAGTAAAAGAGAGTAGGAGCAAGAGAGTGGGATTGTATCAAAATGAACAAGGGGGGTTTTCTTGCCTGGCACTTCTGAAGAGAATATAGTTCTTCATCGGTGTCATCGAACTCATCGTCGGAACCACGTCTATCGAGAGGGAACAACCACCGGCAACATAGAAGGAAACACAATCAATGCAATGCACAATACGATGCATGATCATGACATGGCAAAATGAGTGTGTTGGGATAATGCAACTATAATCAGATGGGTTTGAGTTAGTTTGAACCCAAGGTTCATGTTCAAATTCAAACTATGAATTTATAAAGTGCATTATCATGTTTTGATATAAACAGTAGGTTTAAGTTGCATAGAAATGCATGAAACCAGTCTACATGGATAGATTGGATTTTTCTAATCATTTTTCATATATAATTTATTTCATTTGGAGTTACGGTTGAATTACTATGAATTTTTGAAGTTTATACAAATTTCTGGAATTTCTGAATTAAAATAAATTTAGAAAACATCATCTGCGTCAGCATGACGTCGGGGTGACATCAGCAGGTCAAAGGCGCCAGCCCAGGTCAAACCTGACCAGTGGGGCCCACTGGTCAGTGACTCAGTTAGTTAACTGAGTTGATTAGGGTTAAGCTAATCCTAACAAAAATGTCAGCAGGGTTGGGCCCACATGTTAGTGGCTCAGGGTTAGTTTAGCAAGGGGATTAGCACCTAACAGTGGTCATTAGCACTAACTAATATCTAACTAATCCAGTTAGTGATGGCCCCACATGTCATTGACCCAGGTGGGGCCCGACCGGGGTCAAAGTGGGTCAAACCCAGGTCGGCGGGGTCAAACCTGCCGGCGTTGAGTCACCGGCGAGGCCAGAGACGGCGGAGGGCTTTGGAAATCGCCCACAGGTGATGGATTTGGGCGTGGGGAGCCTCTATGAAGAGCTGCTACTCGCGCACAGCCGATGGAGAAGACGACGGGAACTGGGGTGGCCGGTATTGGCAGTTGCGGCGAGCGAGGCGGCCGTTGGTGTTCGGGCATGTACGGGCGCGACGTTGTGGGGAGAAAACAAGCGAGCTGAGGCTTTCTGCTGCTGCTTGGGAGCGCTAGGAGAAAACTAGCATGGCTAGCACACGAGGTCGAGCTCGGGAGCAAGGAGCTCGTCGGCCATGTCGGTTGGCGGCGCGAGAGCTCGTGGGGACGATGGCTAGAGGACGCGAGGAACGACGGGGCAAGAGGGTTTCGGGTCCGAGGCTCACCGCAGATCTGCAGGGACGGTTAGCGGGCTCGGGGACGCGCCGGAGTGGCCGAATCGACGGAGAAGGGCGCCGGAGCCGAAGCTTGAAGACGATGGAGATGTTGAGGCTGTGAGGCCTCCGTGCTCGCGTGGGTTGGGGCGGAGGATGTGGACGTCACGGCAGTTCTTCTAGACCCATCGGAGAGGCATGGGGTGGACGGTGGCTACGCGGGTGGCACGACGAGCTCGGGTGGCTCTCGGGTGAGCTCGGGGGAGAGGGCTAGAGAGGAAGGGAGAGAGCGACGAGTAAGGAAGAGGAGAGAGGGGACTCGGGCGTCTCCAGGTGCAGGTTAGGACGAGGAAGGGCAAACAGGAGGTGGCGGGGAGACGTGGCCGCGGTCGCTCGCGTGCGGGCACACAACTACTTCGGGGTGAGGGGAGGAAGACGATTGGCAGCTGGACTGCATAATAGCGGGCCGCGGAGGTGGGCTGGGCCTAGTTGGGCCGGTCCTGTTGGGCCACCAGGTAACTGGACCAGGTGAGTTCTGTTCTTTTTAGTTTTTCTGTTTTGTTTCCCTTTTCATTTTATTTTGCCACTGTTTTCAAATTCAAAAGAATTTCAAACAGTGCCAAAACATTCTGAAATATTTTATGTTACCTCTCTGGAGTATTCCAAAAGTACATAAAACATTTCAAAGCATTTGAAAATATATTCATTATATATTATGAATATAACCCCAAATTCAAATAGATTATTGATTTAAATTCAGAGACCAAATAATTCCTTAAAAATGTTCCAGAATTTTGGTTTGGTATATAACTCTTGCCAAAATTCACAAAACTATTTTTAGGGCATTTTGGATTCACAGAATGCAATTTAAAGGGTGCTTGCCCTTCTTTTAATTAGATTTCTGAGGTTTCAACAATCCTCAATTCAACTTTCAGAAATTTAGACATGATGCAAGATGCTCTCAAATGCAACTAATACAAGCAAAGTCTAGGGTTGTGACAACTCACCCCCGCTAACCAAGAATCTCGTCCCGAGATTCAAGACGTGAGGTAAGAAGACAAAGGGGACACAAAGCTAACATGATCTTCACGGTTCGGATTGCACCTCCTAAAGATGTTGATTCGTTACATCATATTGATCTTGACGTCCTTGCCTTTGAGGTCTTCACCAAAACTCTACGACAATAGGAACAGAAAATCTAGATGGATCGATCTTCTCCAAGATCGAGCAACTCATGGAATAAGACATAACAATATCTCTCGAGCTGAGACACGAAGCACACATCCAAAGGGATGGAGTGAAACGGATGACAAAGGTTCACTAGGTAGACAACAATTCCACACTTAAGAAGGTGGTGAGCGGTTGTCAATGTAGCGAGGAGTTGAGTAGCCATGATACCATAGCGAGACACCTTAAAGGAGGTGACTCGTAGAATTATCCCTTAAGTGGCAAAAAGAATAATTTTTGGTTTAGAGAACATTGAAATTCTCTATACCAGCCTGGGGTAATTCACCAACAATCGTTTGGCGGAGTGCGAAGGAATGGAATATCCAAACTAGAATGGATGACATGGATTACCTTGTTGAAAACAATGCTATGGATGATTTTGCTTATCATCGGAGATGATGGGACCCATGGTAGGACCACTTTTGGAAATGATCCTGATTAGTAATTACTGAGAAGGGTAATCCAGAGTAGGATGGCACAATGGCGGTGCAAGCTGGAAACAGAATGGAAATGCTGGAATGATTCTAGTAACTGGGGAGCAACTCAACAGTAGGGAATAATTCCACTGTTGGAGTGGTTATAACATAACCGAAGGAAATTGGAAGCAATCCAGTTAGTGCCAGTGATAATACCTAGTGCTTGTGCGTGCTATCAAGAACTTGAGCATTTCCATATTCATTAAGGTTTTACTAATATCCGTGTCAAGGATCCTGGAAACACAACATACTACCATGATGAATGGTGATGGACGATGCAGATGCAAAATGAGATAACACTTTCTCAGATTTCACCTTCGCGGGCCAAGAAAACAGAATCTGCATGATCGACCGAGAGACATTTAGCATTCCACTTCTAATGTTCTCCTTGATGTGCTAGCGTATCCCATTCATTGAAATGGTTTGGTAACTAGACCATCAAGTAAAAGGTCGGACTTCGGGCGCTAAAGAATTCATGAGGAATAACTACAGAGGTAGATCCTGTGAAATCCTTATGGGGATGTGGCCAACTTCTTCAATCAAGATACTACAATAAAAGGTCTCCCGGCTAGGTGTGTCAGCCACGATATCCACTTTACCGGGTTACACAGAGACCAATATTATAGTTCCTGGGAAAATGTTCCAACCATCATATCTGCCTGAGATTCAGATCTGGTTGGTGTCAGGATATTATAGACTCATCGAGTCTAGGAAGAAAAATGAAAGTTTGCAACACAAATCGACGAGATGGCGTTGTGAGATTCTTGGGAAATGAACTACGGTAGTAAGCTCCAAAATATGAGCTGGTTCTGCTACGAACATGTGAACACATTGTCCAAGACAAACATGGCCACAGAGTAGTCTTACAATAAAACACTACCGAGTTTTGGTTGGGAACCATCATTGGATATAATGGAATCTTGTGCATTACCATGGATTAGCACTTAACTCCTTTTCCTCGAACAAGTCAATCAGTGCTTGGTGTGCTAGGAACACATATGGAGTGGAGGCGGCCAACCTACCAAACCATAGAATACTTCGCACATGTGCATGACCAACTAGGGACGATTCCAGAGGAAGCAAAAACAATCCTTCTCGGATCCACGGCGGCATCTTACATTAAGTGCACGTGAATTAGAGAAAATCACTTCTTTCATCCAAACGTAAACCTCATGAGCGGAACATGAAGGCAATGCTTACAAAGTTTCCAATACTAACTTAGATGTTCAACATGAATCATGGACAAGGTTAAATTGTTGGCAATGGGCTCAACAACAATCCATCCAGGCTTCCATATAGGTGGAATTCCAAAACTATGTGAACGAGGCGATAGTATTGGTCAGACCCAAAAGATGTAATGGTGTATGCTCGAGGTACAACCACGAGTCAGACAACATTACGAATATCGTTGGTTCTGATTTGATTTGACGATAGCCCATACTCAAAACAAGGATTGGATAAGATGATATGTCCATTAACTTGTCACGAGGTCAAACGATGGAAATACCATCCTTCTTCAACACACATACAAGATATCCATTGATATGAACTAAGTCGGACAAGCTTCCATCTTCCAACTCTCCAAGTTGTTGTTTACCTTAACCAACTAGCTCAGGGGTATGCAACACAATATCTTGGAGAATGGGTGGCTTACAAGAAACCAACTTGACCATGAACTCAACATAGCGGTCAGGTGACAACCTGGTAATACTTCCGAGAAGATATTCGGAAAATCACGGACCATCGATATGTTACTAAGCTCGAAAACAATCTTTCTTTTCAAGGCAAGACGACATGATAAGAAGAGCAAGGGATTCAATCCTAACTCAAAGATCAAAGAGTGCACCAAAAATAAGGACAAGGTAGCACGATCAATCCTAGAATAGTGATTTGATAACCAGCACGCTAAGAGTGAGATTATTTTCCATTAACTACCAAGCAGCGAAGTTGCTAGGAGTATTGATTTCACACATCAAAGTTCACTTGTCGGCATTTCTGTTACAACAACACGGGACCGAGGAATGAATAATGATGGTGAGAAGTATCACTGCGTCAAGAATTCATGAGAGATGCTGCAATCGTCATGACAATCCTGACATAAAGAGGGTAATACTCCAAGGTAGAATAGAACAAAAGCTGGATTGGCATATTGATCTTTGGAATACAACTACTTTGACTAGTCCAAGAAATGGATGAGGTGCTGGAGTTTGTTTCTCCTAGTCATTCCGAGATACAATGGCTTGATGGACAACAAGAATAATAGGCATCGATAACACAAATGCACAACTAGTCCTGACTATCAATTGATAGGCAGAGGTCAGAATACAACTAAAGAGAGACAACTCAAGGGAACATATGGTTTTTTGAGTCACGGATGCATAGATTAGCATGTCGAACGAGTTCAACATATTGCTTCTGGATAACCCATGCAGAAAGGTAGAACTGGCAGAGTCACAACATAGAATTGAGAACTCATTGAAAGCACTCCTATTGTGATCTTTTGATCCAACAAACATCTGCCGTAAGTGGTTCATAGTATTTGGAAGGAGGGAATACCACGGACCTCGAGGACTAATGCAAAGGTTACTAATTTCCCAAAGGAACTAGCAAACACTATCAACATGAGGTAAATGGGGTGAATCTCGGGTTCAAAACCCAGAAGTAGAATACCTACTACTAAGTGGAATCACGGGATGCTTTCGAGAATGATGGCCAGAATCATCACACTGGGAACAAAAAGCATGGCTAGATTACTAGGTGATTAGCTAAGACACCAAGGTCATAATAATAACTCCATCATATACGTCGAGGCAATAGAGTACCTCAACTCAGCAGTGAGTGTGATTAACCTGGCCTAAAGGAGCATCGAAACCAGAGGGAAAGGATTTTGCAAATGCATCAGACTGTGTAGAAACCTGGGATGACTTGGACAGCATAATGTCTGTAAATGCTTAAAAAGATTTGAGACATGCTACAAAAAGGTGGCATAACCACTCAGAAGCACAATATCAAGGTTTCGAGATCAACAGTTAACATATGGAAGTAGTAGGAGCTGAACTGAGGCTTGAATTCAACAATCTTACAAGTCTACAGATTAGTAACACGTAATCCTGATAGAAAGAGGAGATAGCCTAGTTCCTTAACCCCGCAGGAAAGATAAGATGAGTCGGATCAGAAGGGCATAAGGTATAAGGAGTAAAAAGAGCCTTATGTTCCCAACCACAGTTAATTCCCTTATATAACTAAAGAACTTCTAGACTCAACTTCGTCCAGTTTGGCTTGGTAATCCTACAGGCAGTCAGGCTCTGATACCAAAGCTATCAGGACCCCGACCCAATGCCACACCGATCTAGCATTTGACACCTCATATCACTTTGCGACCTCACGCACGGTATTACCACGGGTGTCGCCCTACAAGGCCTGGGACCGTTTGCGCCTTTTGGCACACGTATATGATAGTGTCGCTAGCATCCATATGACAAGGAGCCCGGGCTGACATGGCTAGTCGTGAACCCAAAGTGGCACTAACTTACAGGGACATGCATACATGACCCAACAACGAACGTGTCGGTCATCAGCGAGTGAATCCGGGCTGTAGCAACTGGGCTAGCAGGACTCTGGTAAACCGGGCTATAGTAGGCTAACACGACTCCGGTAGACACTACGTGACATTTCCCCGAAGGGACAGACACGGGAACGAAGAAGGACACATGCCGGTCAGCCTAAGTGTTCCCGAGCAGTAGCAAGCTACCAAGGCTCAGTGGAAACACTAGGATACATTTCCCAGTAAGAGAGGCTACCAAGGATAAACAACTAGATAGTCAGATCCCACACATACAAAGCATTTCAATAACATACACACAATATGCTCGATATGTGTAAATACAACATGGTATCACAACATGACTCTACAACTCAAGTATTTTATTCAATAGGCTCCGAGGAGAGAGATAATACAAACATGGGTCTCATGACCCAATATTCAGAGCATACAAGTCAAAACACAAGCGGAAGCTTAACATGTCTGAGTACAGACATCTACAAATGAAAAAGGCTGAGAAGCCTGACTATCTACCAGATCCTACTGAGGACACAAGATCATAGCTGAGGTAACAAGCTAAACATCGAAGTCCACGTTGAACTACTAGTGAGACGGAAGTCTCTTTGCAAAAACATAAAATAGGAAAACGTGAGTACAAATGTACCCAGCAAGACTTACATCAGAACTAACTACAATGCATCATTATCAACAAAGGGGATGGTGGGGTTCAACTGCAGCAAGCCAGCTTTGACTCGGTGGCTATCCTAAACTACGACTGCAAGTAACTCTTTTGAGGTGGCGCACACGAGTCCACATATTCACCATATCAATACACCACTATGGATCCGCTCCCGTCTTCCTACGAGAACGCCATCCATAGCACTCACGCTTATCTTGCGTATTTCAGAGTATCCATTTTCACTTGTCTATGAACTGTTATAGGCAACCCAGAAGTCCTTTACCGCGGACACGGCTATTCGAATAGATGATGTTAACCCTGGAGGGGTGTACTTCTTCATACATGTTTCCACCACTTAGCGTCTGCACACGACATGTGCTCGGCAGACTTCAAGCGAAAGCCGACATGGGTGTAGACCACAACCTACCTAAACACTCAAGTATCTAGTCCAGGTTTATCGCCTATTCAGGTTCCATCCGCAGGGAGTCCGGCCGAGGTTTCCACATACGGCCCTGAACGATGTGCACAGGGTTTGGTGGCACCAAACAGGCGCCCGGTATACCCAGCCACATGGCTACCACATCACAGCCCACCCCTCGGGTCAGCGCTGCGCAGGGCCTCCAGCATACTACAAACACCAGAAACTACTTGCAACTCCTGGACAGAGGACTAGGGTGGTTAAGAAGTCGAGCGGGGTCATATTTCAGGGCCCAATGCATGGTAGTAGCTGAATCATGGATCACAAACACAAAAATCAGTTCCTGAGGACGGCTTCAATGAGACAACCCACCATGTACTCCTACATGGACTCTCACTGCTACCTTTACCAAATCGTGTTCACACACTTAGCTCACGCATAGTAGGACATGTTCACCACTGTTCCAATTCATCCCCGATGAATCAGACCTGACACAACTCTAAGCATAGCAGGCATGACAAACAAGCATGAATGAGTAGGCACATCAGGGCTCAAACAACTCCTACTCATGCTAGTGGGTTTCATCTATTTAATGTGGCAATGACAGGTCATGCAGAGGATAAAGGGGTTCAGCTACCGCAGCAAGTAACAGATGAATCATTGTTGTCCTAATGCAGTAAAAGAGAGCAGGAGCGAGAGAGTGGGATTGTATCGGAATGAACAAGGGGGTTTTTCTTGCCTGGCACTTCTAAAGATAATATAGTTCTTCATCGGTGTCATCAAACTCATCTCGGTACCACGTCTATCGAGAGGGAACAACCACCGGCAACACAGAAGGAAACATAATCAATGCAATGCACAATATGATGCATGATCATGACATGGCAAAATGAGTGTGTTGGGCTAACGCAACTATAATCAGATGGGTTTGAGTTAGTTTGAACCCAAGGTTCATGTTCAAATTCAAACTATGAATTTATGAAGTGCATTATCATGTTTTGATATAAACAGTAGGTTTAAGTTGCATAAACATGCATGAAACCAGTGTAGATGGATAGATTGGATTTTTCTGATCATTTTTCATATATAATTTATTTCATTTGGAGTTACGGTTGAGTTACTATGAATTTTTGAAGTTTATACAAATCTCTGGAATTTCTGAATTAAAATAAATCCAGAAAAGATTATCTGTGTCAGCATGATGTCGGGGTGCGTCAGCAGGTCAAAGGCGCCAGCCCAGGTCAAACCTGACCAGTGGGGCCCACTGGTCAGTGACTCAGTTAGTTAACTGAGTTGATTAGGGTTAAGCTAATCCTAACAAAAATGTCAGCAGGGCTGGGGCCACATGTCAGTGGCTCAGGGTTAGTTTAGCAAGGGGATTAGCACCTAACAGTGGTCATTAGCACTAACTAGTATCTAACTAATCCAGTTAGTGATGGCCCCACATGTCATTGACCCAGGTGGGGCCCCGCCGGGGTCAAAGTGGGTCAAACCCAGGTTGGCGGGGTCAAACCTACCGGCGTTGAGTCACCGGCGAGGCCAGATGTCACATCCCTAGATCTGGTATGACCTAGACTAGCTAGTCATGTGTGCATCATGTTTAAATTCCATTTAAATTTGAAATGGGGATTTGTGAAACCCTCAGAATCATTTCTGGAAATGACCTAGATAAAAATTTCTCCAAAAGGTCCAAGAAAATGTTTGTGTTGCTCTCTGATAATATTGGACAGAGATAGAAATCAAACAAATATTTTTAAGAGCTCATAAGTATTTATTTTGGGCTTTTGGAATTAATGTAGTAATTATTTGCTTTGGATATATATTGTTATATATATACAATATTGTCCAAAAATTATGCCAGTTGTAGAGGAGCTCTGGAATAATGCCACTAGCCCCTAAAAAAATTGGCATAAGAAAATAAAATGGTTTAGTATTTTATTAAACCAAACAAATGTCAGAAAAATAGAAAAAGAAACAAAAAGGGAAAAACCTTACCTGGGCCGCTTACCTGTGTAGCCGGGCACTATGCAGCCCAGCAACCCAACAGGCCGGTCGTCGTCTCCACCGCGCCAGGAGGATGCCGAGCACGCGCTCACCGCACACGGCCACGCGCCCGGCCACCTCCTGCCTCCCTGCCTGCTCCGCGACTCCCTGCAGCATCGCCATGCAACCCCCCGGCTCCCCTCGCTCTCAGCCGTACTCATCCCCTCCCATTTCTCTCTCTCGCGAGCACCACCGAACGCGCCCGTCGCCGCCGCTTGCTGTTGCCGCGCCCACCGCCACGACCTCGCCTCTCCGACGAGTCCATGAGCATCTCCGCGACTCCCTCGTCCTCTCCACCGAGTCAAGCATCGCCGGACGCCCCGTGGAGCCATCGCCATCGCCTTCATCACCTCCGGCCGCCGTGGATCTCCGTCGCCGCTCGCCGCCGTCAGTGCCTCCCCCGAGCTCGCCGTCGTCTCTTCCGGTCCCCTGTGAGCCCCCCCGCGTTAGTTCCCCCTCCTCTCCTGCCTCCCTGTGCTCTGTAGCCCGCAGCTGCTCGAGCCCGAGCTCCGGCCGCCACCGCGAGCTTCGCTCCGGCGAGCTCCGCCGCGCCCGCAGCCTCCCGTCTGCTCCCCTGGATGCGGACGAGCCCGGGCTACGCCCCGGTGCCCTTAGCCGCCGCCCCCGTGGCTTGTAACGCGGACGCCGCCGCTTCCTGAGGTCGCCGCCGACGACCTCGCCGGCCTGACATGCGGGCCCTGTCGGCCAGGTGATTAGCTTAGCGCTAATCACCATTTTAGCTAACTCTGACACTGACAGTGGGCCCCTGCGCCCTAATATTTTAATTAGATTAGTAAAACCCCCTTGTTTAACACTGTGTCACTGATGTGTGGACCCCACACGTCAGGTTTGACCTGGTCAGCACCGTTGACCTGCTGACACCGGCATGACGTCATGCTGACGCAGTTATCCATTTTCTGGATTTAAATTAAATCAGGAAACTCCAGAAAATGATTCAAACTTCAAAAAAATCACAGAAATTCAACCGTAGCTCAGATTGAAATAATTTATATATGAAAAATTATCAGAAAAATGCAATCTTTCCATCTGTACTAGTTTCATGCATGAAAAACCAACTTATACCTACTATATAAGTGAAACACTAAAAAGGGCGTTTATAAAGAGCTTACTTGGAGTTGCATTTGAATCCTTGATTCAAATGGACTTCATCCAAATATAATGCTAGCTGCATTAGCACAAACAGCATCACATCTTCATGCCATGTTCATGCATCATATTGTTGCATATGCTTGATTATTGATTGCCGACACCATTCCTTCTCGATAGGTTCTGCTCCGGAGAGTGTTCCAGAGTACCTGTCTAAGGAGCAGTGCCCCCCTGTTGATCTACCAGGCAAGCAAACCCCCTTGTTCATTCCGATACAATCCTACTCTCTCGCTCCTGCTCTCAGTTATTGCATTAGGACAACAATGATTCATCTGCTACTTTGTGCTACGGTAGTTGAACCCATTCCTCTGCATGACCTGTCATTGCCACAGTAAATAGTTGAAACCCACTAGCATGTGTAGGAGTTGATTGAGCCATGTTGTGTTCCTACCATGCTATGCCTGCTATTGCTTAGAGTTGTGTCAGGTCTGATTCATTGGGAATAAATTGGAGTATTACGATATGTTCTGATGCTGAGAGTGAAGTGTGTGAACACGATTTGGTAAAGGTAGCGGTGAGAGGCCATGTAGGAGTACATGGTGGGTTGTCTCACTAGAACCGTCCTTAAGCACCGAGTTCTATGTATGTTGTCCAATGACTCGATACTACCACACATTGGGTTCCGGTAACTCGGCCCCTCTCGACTTATTAACCAACTTGATCTCTGTCCAGGAGTCGCAACTAGTTTCTGGTGTTTGTAGGTAGTGCTAATTTTCTACCAAGTGGCACCCGGCAGGGTGGGCTTGGGACAGACTAGGCACACGTGGCCTGGTGTACCGAGTGGCACCCGGATGGTGGGCTCGGGAACCCTGCACACATCGTTTGGGGCCATGAGCGACACCCCGGCCGGATCTCCTTGCGGATGGAACCCGAATAGGCGATAAACCTGGGCTAGAGTCTTGTGTGGTTAGTCAGGTCGTGGCCAACTCCCTCGCCGGGCTTCCGCTTGAAGGTTGCCGAGATACACGACGTGTACATGGTGGTAAGTGGCGAGAGCGTGTGTGAAGAAGTACACCCCTGCAGGGTTAACATGATCTATTCGAATAGCCGGGTCCGCGGTTATGGACTTCTTGGATGCTTACATGGTACATAGACAACTTGAAGTGGATACTCTAAAATGCTCAAGACAAGTGTGAGTGCTATGGATGGCCTTCTCGTAGGGAGACGGGGATGAATCCATAGTAGTGTATTGTGTGGTGATTAGTGGACTCGTGTGCGCCATATCACCTCAAAGAAGTTCTGGTAGTCGTAGAACAGGATAGCCACAGAGTCAAAGCTGGCTTGCTGCAACTAAACCCCACATTACCTTCTTGATACAAATGCATGTATGATAGGATCTGATGTAAGTCTTGCTGAGTACCTTTGTACTCATGTTGCTTTATTTACGTTTTTGCAGCGGAGACTTCGGTCTTACTAGTGTTCGCGTGGACTTCGACAAGTAGCTTGCACCTCAGCTACGATCTTGATCGGACGTTGTAGATAGTCAGGCTCTTCAGCCTTTTTC
The DNA here is from genome assembly GCF_002162155.2 of Triticum dicoccoides. Taxonomy (NCBI): domain Eukaryota; kingdom Viridiplantae; phylum Streptophyta; class Magnoliopsida; order Poales; family Poaceae; genus Triticum; species Triticum dicoccoides. The sequence goes on along the minus strand of NC_041387.1, from coordinate 368,462,180 downwards.
ATTTGTAGATGTCTGTACTCAGACATGTAATGCTTCCGCTTGTTGCTTCTTTGCTCTGATTGTTGGGTCATGTGACCCCTGTTTGTAATAAATGATATGATGGCTCTTTGAGCCTTATCTATATGAGTTGTTGAGTTTTGCTGTGATGCCATGTTGTACAACACATACTTGCATGTTATGCGTACGTGTAATGTGTATTGCTATGTGCGGGATGTGACTATCTAGTTGTTTATCCTTAGTAGCCTCTCTTACCGGGAAATGTCTCCTAGTGCTTCCACTGAGCCATGGTAGCGTGCTACTGCTCCGGAACACTTAGGCTGGCCGGCATGTGTCCTTCTTCGTTCATGTGTCTGTCCCTTCGGGGAAATGTCACGGGATGAATACCGGAGTCCTGTTAGCCCGCTACAGCCCGGTTCACCAGAGTCCTATTAGCCCAGTGCTATAGCCTGGATTCACTCACTGATGACCGACACGTTCGATGCTGGGTCATGGATGCCTGTCCCTGTAAGTTTGTGCCACTTTGGGTTTACGACTAGCCATGTCAGCCCGGGCTCCTTATCATATGGATGCTAGCGACACTATCATATACGTGTGCCAAAAGGCGCAAACGGTCCCGGGCAAAGGTAAGGCGACACCCGTGGGGATACCGTGCGTGAGGCCGCAAAGTGATATGAGGTGTTACATGCTAGATCGATGTGGCATTGAGTCGGGGTCCTGACAGCTTTGTTATCAGAGCCTGACTGCCTGTAGGATTACCAAGCCAAACTGGTCGAAGTTGAGTCTAGAAATTCTTTAGTTATATAAGGGAATTGATTGTGGGTTGGAACGTAAGGCTCTTTTTACTCCTTTACCTCATGGCCTTCTGATTTGAGTCATCCTATCTTTCCTACGGGGTTAAGGAACTAGGTTTTCTCTTCCGTCTATCAGGATCACGTGTTACTACTCCGTAGTCCCATAGGATTGGTTGATCAGAGTCATATCTCAGTTTCGAGTACTTCCGGAGTAACCTGTTTAGTACTATCTCAGAACCTTGAGTGATGATGATGAGTATGTTACTACCCCATTTTAGCAGGATGTCCCATTCTGGGCATTTTACCGCCGTTATGCTACCGGAATTGCCCTAGGAGTTCGAGAGTTACTAATTTCTTTATCCTACATTCTATAGCCTATAGATGATGCTGATTCCGTCCTTGGTTTCGTTTCTCGGGATGTCATCAGTTAAGCGAAGTTCTGTTGCCCGTAGCCAGAACCACGAAGATGGTAGGGATGAGGATCCTCCCGACCAACCTTCATTAGCGGAGTTCATGTTAGAAATGGAGAGGAACAAGCGTGAGTCTAACCGCTTGTTGGCACGTATCGAGGAGAACACCGCACATCAGTTCAAAGGGTCTGCTACCATTCATGACTTCATTCGCTTGCACCCACCTAGCTTTCATCATTCTATGGAGCCACTCGATGCAGATGCCTAGCTACGTAGCATCACTCATAAGCTGCGTTTCGCGAACGTAGCTGAAGATGACAAGGTCACCTATGCCACATACCACCTAGAAGGTCCTGCTAGTCTTTGGTGGCAGAACTATGAGGCTATGCTTCCAGCTGGCCAGATTCCTACCTAGAGGGATTTCACTGAGGCATTTCGCGAGGATCAGATTCCTGAGGCCCTCATCGATCGCAAGAGAGAGGAGTTCTGTAGTCTCACCCAGAGTAAGATGGTTGTTGATACTTACAACAGAGAGTTCGAGAACCTTGCCCGCTATGCTTCAGAAGAGGTGTCCACGAACGCCAAGAAGTAGGCTAGGTTCCGGAAGGGTCTAAACCCCAAGTTGCGTCGTGATCTCCACCTACATCATTGTGATACATTCCAAGCTCTTGTGAACAAGGCCATTAATGCAGAGACAGCTCAGCTATCTTACGAGGAGTCTCAAGCACACCCGTGATTTGGGATCCTCTTCCGGTTCTGGTTCTCAGAAGCGTCGGATTTGGATTCCAAACTCCGCTCTTCCTTCCAGATATGCACCGAGACCATCTTATGTGGTGCCTCCCCCGGCTCAGTCGTATGCTCCACCCAGGCCTACTGGTAGACCGCTTGTCAGTGCGGGTCCACGTCCAACCTCAGGGACTTGCTTCACATGTGGGAAGCCAGGACACTATGCACGTGACTGCTCTCAGACTAGTTATGCTCCACCCCAGCCCGAGAAGTCTGTTGGCCATGGTAAGCCATCACGCAAGATGATCAGTGTCAAGTCATCTCACACTAAACGTGGACGTGTGCATCACATCTCAGCTAAAGACGCTCATGATGATCCGGATGTCGTTCTTGGTACACTCCTTATCAATTGTCATCCAACATCGGTTCTATTCGATACTGGAGCATCTCATTCTTTCATTTCTGAAGGCTATGCTCGTTTGCACGACATGTCATTTTGTGATATGCCAACTCCGCTTGAAATTCAAACCCCAGGGTCTAGGTGGCAAACCACCAGAATCAGCTATGGTAATGAAATCCTTGTTGATAGACTTGTTTTTCTTGCATCACTTGTAGCCCTCAAGTCCTCAGATATTAACATCATCTTGGGTATGGACTGGATGACAGCTCATCATGCCAAGATTGATTATTACACCAGATCTATTCAGCTTACACACCCATCTGGAAAGATAGTCACTGTCTCCACCAGAGTTGCAAAGCGCCAACTCTATTCTCTTAATGCCAGCCCTCTCCCTGACCTTGAAGATATCCCGGTAGTCCGTGACTTTCCGGATGTCTTTCTAGAGGAACTGCCAGGTGTTCCACCTGACAGAGATGTAGAGTTCATCATAGATCTCATTCCAGGAACTGCTCCAATCTCTAGGAGACCTTACAAGATGGCACCCTTAGAACTAGCCGAGCTTAAGAAACAACTTGATGAGTCCTTGCAAAAGGGTTTCATCCGTCCTAGTTCTTCTCCCTGGGCTTGCCCCGTCCTCTTTGTCAAGAAGAAGGATGGTACGGATCGGATGGTTGTAGATTATCGTCCCGTTAATTTGGTCACGATAAAGAACAAGTATCCGCTCCCCAGGATCAACGACATGTATGATCAGCTCGCTGGATCCTCAGTCTTCTCCAAGATGGATCTGAGGTTAGGCTACCACCAAATCAAGATCAGAAACGGGGACATCCCCAAGACAGCCTTTGTCACTCGTTATGGCCAGTACGAGTACACCGTCATGTCCTTCGGCCTAACCAACGCCCCAGCCACTTTCTCCCGCTTGATGAACTCGATCTTCATGGAGTACTTAGATAAGTTCGTCGTGGTTTACCTCGATGATATTCTTATTTACTCGAAGAACGAGGAAGAGCATGCCGAACATCTTAGACTTGTGTTAGAAAAACTCAGAGAGCATCGCCTTTATGCCAAGTTCTTCAAGTGTGAATTTTGGTTGCCAGAAGTGACCTACCTAGGCCACGTAATCTCTGGTAAGGGCATTGCTGTCAATCCCGAGAGAGTTAAGGCCGTTCTTGATTGGACTCCACCTAAAACCGTTAAACAAGTTAGGAGTTTCCTTGGTCTAGCCAGTTATTGTCGCCGCTTTGTTGAAAACTTCTCTGAAGTGGCCAAACCTCTCACGGAACTTCTCAAGAAAGATAAAAAGTTTGAGTGGTCCCCACACTGTGAGTACAGTTTTCAGGAACTGAAAAGATGCCTAACTTCTGCTCCCATACTTGTGCCACCGGATTTCACGAAGGACTTTGTTATCTACTGTGATGCCTCACGACAGGGACTAGGTTGCATTCTTATGCAGGATCGTCATGTGATTGCCTATGCATCTCGACAGTTGCATCCACATGAGGAGAATTATCCTACACATGATCTAGAGCTTGCAGCCGTAGTCTATGCACTCAAGACCTGGCGACATTACCTCCTTGGTAAACGTTGCGAGATCTACACCGATCACCAGAGTCTCAAGTATATCTTCACCCAACCGGATCTGAACCTTAGGCAAAGACGTTGGTTGGAAGCGATCTCAGATTATGATCTAGGGATTACTTACACTCCAGGCAAAGCCAATGTCATGGCTGATGCGCTAAGTCGTAAATCCTATTGCAACAATCTCATGTTGCAGCAGGGCCAACCACTTCTCCATGAGGAATTCTATAAGCTTAACCTTCACATTGCTCCTCATGGATTCCTTTCTACCTTGGTGGCGAAACCTACTATTGTGGATCGTATCATAGAAGTCCAGAAGCATGATACAGGAATCTCCCGAATCAAGAAAAATATATCCAAGGGAGTAGCTGGTTGTTTCTCTATGGATGAACGAGGTGTTGTTTACTTTGGAAACCGCTTGGTGGTTCCCAAGAGTCAGCAGATGCAACAATTGATTCTTAAGGAGGCGCATGAATCCCCTCTCATGATTCATCCCGGTAGTACTAAGATGTATCAGGACCTACGCCAGAGGTTCTGGTGGACTAGGATGAAGAGAGAAATCGCCGACTTCGTTGCTAACTGTGACGTTTGTCGTCGCGTTAAGGCAGAGCATCAGAGACCTGCTGGCACCCTTCAGCCTTTAGCTATTCTTGAATGGAAATGGGATAAAGTTGGTATGGACTTCATCACCGGCTTTCCCAGGACCAAGAGAGGGAATAATGCTATCTTCGTAGTCATTGATCGTCTCTCCAAAGTGGCGCACTTCCTACCTGTTCGAGAGAATATCACCGCTAGTCAACTCGCTGACTTATATATTTCTCGAATAGTATCACTTCATGGTGTTCCACTAGAGATCAATTCAGACCGTGGTAGTCTTTTCACTTCTCATTTCTGGGAGAGTTTCCAGACTGCCATGGGAACCCATCTTTCCTTCAGTACCGCTTTCCACCCTCAGTCGAGTGGTCAGGTGGAAAGGGTCAACCAAATTCTCGAAGACATGCTCAGAGCTTGCGTTATCTCATTCAGTATGGACTGGGAGAAATGTCTTCCTTTCGCCGAGTTTTCTTATAACAATAGCTATCAATCTAGTCTCAAGAAAGCTCCTTTTGAGATTCTCTATGGACGAAGATGTCGAACACCTTTGAACTGGTCAGAAACCGGTGAAAGACAGTTCTTTGGACCGGACATGATCCAGGAGGCAGAAGAGCAAGTTCGCATCATTCGTGAGAATTTGAAAACAGCCCAGTCTCGTCAAAAGAGTTAGTATGACCGCCATATAAGGATATGACTTATGAAATTGGCAACAAAGCTTACCTTCGGGTCACTCCTTTGAAGGGTACCCATCGCTTCGGTATCAAGGGCAAGTTGGCTCCTCGTTACATTGGTCCTTTTCGCATTCTCGCTAAACGAGGAGAGGTTGCCTACCAGTTGGAACTACCCCCACATCTTTCCAGAGTTCATGATGTCTTCCACGTCTCTCAACTCAGGCGTTGCTTCTCGGATCCTATCTGCGGAGTGGACCACGAAACGCTTGATCTCCAAGATAACCTCACGTAACGAGAGTATCCGGTTCGCATTCTTGATCAAGCAGAGCGTGTCACTCGACGTCATAACATCAAGTTCCTCAAGGTTCGGTGGTCTCATCATTCCGAGAGAGAAGCTACCTGGGAGCAAGAAGATTGTCTTCGACTGGAGTACCCCACTTTCTTTCCGTCGACCCATGAATCTCGGGACGAGATTCTTTCAAGTGGGGGCGAGTTGTCACATCCCTAGTTCTGGTATGACGTAGACTAGCTAGTCATGTGTGCATCATGTTTAAATTCCATTTAAATTTGAAATGGGGATTAGTGAAACCCTCAGAATCATTCTGGAAATGACCCAGATAAAAATTTCTCCAAAAGGTCCAAGAAAATGTTTGTGTTGCTCTATGATAATATTGGACAGAGATAAAAATCAAACCAATATTTTTAAGAGCTCATAAGTATTTATTTTGGGCTTTTGGAATTAATGCAGTAATTATTTGCTTTGGATATATATTGTTATATATATACAATATTGTCCAAAAATTATGCCAGTTGTTGAGGAGCTCTGGAATAATGCCACTAGCCCCTAAAAAAATTGGCATAAGAAAATAAAATGGTTTAGTATTTTATTAAACCAAACAAATGTCAAAAAAATAGAAAAAGAAACAAAAAGGGAAAAACCTTACCTGCGCCGCTTACCTGTGTAGCCGGGCACTGTGCAGCCCAGCAACCCAATAGGCTAGCCCAGCTGACTGGCAGTGCCAGTCGTCGTCTCCACCGCGCCAGGAGGACGCCGAGCACGCGCTCACCGCACGCGGCCACGCGCCCGGCCACCTCCTGCCTCCCTGCCTGCTCCGCGACTCCCTACAGCGTCGCCACGCAACCCCCCGGCTCCCCTCGCTCTCAGCCATACTCATCCCCTCCCATTTCTCTCTCTCGCGAGCACCACTGAACGCGCCCGTCGCCGCCGCTCACTGTTGCCGCGCCCACCGCCACGACCTCGCCTCTCCGACGAGTCCACGAGCATCTCCGCGACTCCCTCGTCCTCTCCACCGAGTCAAGCATCGCCGGACGCCCTGTGGAGTCGTCGCCGTCGCCTTCATCACCTCCGACCGCCGTGGATCTCCATCGCCGCTCGCCGCCGTCAGCGCCTCCCCCGAGCTCTCCGTCGTCTCTTCCGGTCCCCTGTGAGCCCCCCACGTCAGTTCCCCCTCCTCTCTTGCCTCCCCGTGCTCTGTAGCCCGCAGCCGCTCGAGCCCGAGCTCCGGCCGCCGCCGCAAGCTTTGCTCCCGCGAGCTCCGCCACCCCTACAGCCTCCCGTCTACTCCCCTGGATGCGGACGGGCCCAGGCTACGCCCCGGTGCCCTTAGCCGCCGCCCCCGTGGCCTGTAACGCGGACGCCGCCGCGTCCTGAGGTCGCCGACGACGACCTCGCCGGCCTGACATGCGGGCCCTGTCGGCCAGGTGATTAGCTTAGCGCTAATCACCATTTAAGCTAACTCTGACACTCACAGTGGGCCCCTGCGCCCTAATCTTTTAATTAGATTAGTAAAAGCCCCTTGTTTAACACTGTGTCACTGACGTGTGGACCCCACACGTCAGGTTTGACCTGGTCAGCACCGTTGACCTGCTGACGCGGACATGACATCATGTTGATGCAGTTGTCCATTTTCTGGATTTAAATTAAATCAGGAAATTCCAGAAAATGATTCAAACTTCAAAAAAATCATAGAAATTCAATCGTATCTCAGATTGAAATAATTTATATATGAAAAATTATTAGAAAAATGCAATCTTTCCATCTGTACTAGTTTCATGCATGACAAACCAACTAATACCTACTGTATAAGTGAAACACTAAAAAGGGCATTTATAAAGAGCTTACTTGGAGTTGCATTTGAATCCTTGATTCAAATGGACTTCATCCAAATATAATGCTAGCTGCATTAGCACAAACAGCATCACATCTTCATGCCATGTTCATGCATCATATTGTTTCATATGCTTGAGTATTGATTGCCGACACCGTTCCTTCTCGATAGGTTCTGCTCTGGAGAGTGTTCCAGAGTACCTGTCTGAGGAGCAGTGCCCCCCTGTTGATCTACCAGGCAAGCAAACCCCCTTGTTCATTCCGATAAAATCCTACTCTCTCGCTCCTGCTCTCAGTTATTAAATTAGGACAACAACGATTCATCTGCTACTTTGTGCTACGGTAGTTGAACCCATTCCTCTGCATGACTTGTCATTGCCACAGTAAATAGTTGAAACCCACTAGCATGTGTAGGAGTTGATTGAGCCATGTTGTGTTCCTACCATGCTATGCCTGCTATTGCTTAGAGTTGTGTCAGGTCTGATTCATCGGGAATGAATTGGAGTGTTACGATATATTCTGATGCTGAGAGTGAAGTGTGTGAACACGATTTGGTAAGGGTAGCGGTGAGAGGCCATGTAGGAGTACATGGTGGGTTGCCTCATTGGAACCGTCCTTAAGCACTGAGTTCTATGTATGTTGTCCAATGACTCAATACTACCACACATTGGGTTCTGGTAACTCGGCCCCTCTCGACTTATTAACCAACTTGGTCTCTGTCCAGGAGTCGCAACTAGTTTCTGGTGTTTGTAGGTAGTGCTAATTTTCTACCAAGTGGTATCCGGCAGGGTGGGCTTGGGATAGACTAGGCACATGTGGCCTGGTGTACCGAGTGGCACCCGGATGGTGGGATCGGGAACCCTGCACACATCGTTTGGGGCCGTGAGCGACACCCCGGCCGGATCTCCTTGCGGATGGAACCCGAATAGGCGATAAACCTGGGCTAGAGTCTTGTGTGGTTAGTCAGGTCGTGGCCGACTCCCTCGCCAGGCTTCCGCTTGAAGGTTGCCGAGATACACGATGTGTACATGGTGGTAAGTGGCGAGAGCGTGTGTGAAGAAGTACACCCCTGCGGGGTTAACATGATCTATTCGAATAGCCGGGTCCGCGGTTATGGACTTCTTGGATGCTTACATGGTACATAGACAACTTGAAGTGGATACTCTAAAATGCTCAAGACAAGTGTGAGTGTTATGGATGGCCTTCTTGTAGGGAGACGGGGATGAATCCATAGTAGTGTATTGTGTGGTGATTAGTGGACTCGTGTGTGCCATATCACCTCAAAGAAGTTCTGGTAGTCGTAGAACAGGATAGCCACAGAGTCAAAGCTGGCTTGCTGCAACTAAACCCCACATTACCTTCTTGATACAAATGCATGTATGATAGGATCTGATGTAAGTCTTGCTGAGTACCTTTGTACTCATGTTGCTTTATTTACGTTTTTGCAGCGGAGACTTCGGTCTTACTAGTGTTCGCGTGGACTTCGACAAGTAGCTTGCACCTCAGCTACGATCTTGATCGGACGTTGTAGATAGTCAGGCTCTTCAGCCTTTTTCATTTGTAGATGTCTGTACTCAGACATGTAATGCTTCCGCTTGTTGCTTGTTTGCTCTGATTGTTGGGTCATGTGACCCCTGTTTGTAATAAATGCTATGATGGCTCTTTGAGCCTTATCTATATGAGTTGTTGAGTTTTGCTATGATGCCATGTCGTACAGCACATACTTGCATGTTATGCGTACGTGTAATGTGTATTGCTATGTGCGGGATCTGACTATCTAGTTGTTTATCCTTAGTAGCCTCTCTTACCGGGAAATGTCTCCTAGTGCTTCCACTGAGCCATGGTAGCGTGCTACTGCTCCGGAACACTTAGGCTAGCCGGCATGTGTCCTTCTTCGTTCCTGTGTCTGTCCCTTCGGGGAAATGTCACGCGATGAATACGGAGTCCTGTTAGCCTGCTATAGCCCGGTTCACCGGAGTCCTGTTAGCCCAGTGCTACAGCCTGGATTCACTCGCTGATGACCGACACGTTCGATGCTGGGTCATGGATGCCTGTCCCTGTAAGTTTGTGCCACTTTGGGTTTACGACTAGCCATGTCAGCCCGGGCTCCTTATCATATGGATGCTAGCGACACTATCATATATGTGTGCCAAAAGGCGCAAACGGTCCTGGGCAAAGGTAAGGCAACACCCATGGGGATACCGTGCGTGAGGCCGCAAAGTGATATGAGGTGTTGTTGGAAATATGCCCTAGAGGCAATAATAAAAGCATTATTATTATATTTCCTTTTTCATGATAATTGTCTTTATTCATGCTATAATTGTGTTATCTGGAAATCGTAATACATGTGTGAATAACAGACATCAACATGTCCCTAGTGAGCCTCTAGTTGACTAGCTCGTTGATCAACAGATAGTCATGATTTCCTGACTATGGACACTGGATGTCATTGATAACGAGATCACATCATTAGGAGAATGATGTGATGGACAAGACCCAATCCTAAACATAGCACAAGATCGTATAGTTCGTTTGCTAGAGTTTTCTAATGTCAAGTATCTTTTCCTTAGACCATGAGATCGTGTAACTCCCGGATACTATAGGAGTGCTTTGGGTATGCCAAACGTCACAACGTAACTGGGTGACTATAAAGGTAGACTGCGGGTATCTCCGAAAGTGTCTGTTGGGTGACATGGATCAAGACTGGGATTTGTCACTCCGTATGACGGAGAGGTATCACTGGGCCCACTCGGTAATGCATCATCATAATGAGCTCAGAGTGACCAAGTGTCTGGTCACGGGATCATGCATTACGGTACGAGTAAAGTGACTTGCCGGTAACGAGATTGAACGAGGTATTGGGATACCGACGATCGAATCTCGGGCAAGTAACATATCGATAGACAAAGGGAATAGCGTACGGGGTTGATTGAATCCTCGACATCGTGGTTCATCCGATGAGATCATCGTGGAGCATGTGGGAGCCAACATGGGTATCCAGATCCCGCTGTTGGTTATTGACCGAAGAGTCGTCTCGGTTATGTCTGCTTGTCTCCCGAACCCGTAGGGTCTACACACTTAAGGTTCGGTTACGCTAGGGTTGTAGGGATATGTATATGCAGTAACCCGAATGTTGTTCGGAGTCCCGGATGAGATCCCGGACGTCACGAGGAGTTCCGGAATGGTCCGGAGGTAAAGATTTATATATGGGAAGTCCTGTTTCGGGCATCGGGACAAGTTTCGGGGTTATCGGTATTGTACCGGGACCACCGGAAGGGTCCCGGGGGTCCACCGGGTGGGTCCACCTGCCCCGGGGGGCCACATGGGCTGTAAGGGGGTGCGCCTTGGCCTAATGGGCCAAGGGCACCAGCCCCACATAGGCCCATGCGCCTAGGGTTTAAGGGGACAAGAGTCCTAGGAGGGTAAGGCACCTCCTAGGTGCCTTGGGGGGGAGGGAAACCTCCCCTTGGCCGCCGTCCATAGGAGATTGGATCTCCTAGGCTGCGCACCACCCCCCCTTGGAACCCCTATATATAGTGGGGGAGAGGAGGGACTTCATACCTGAACGCCTCGGCCTTTGGTTGCCTCCTTCTCCCTCCCCAACACCTCCTCAACCTCCATAGTGCTTAGCGAAGCTCTGCCGGAGTACTGCAGCTCCATCAACACCACGCCGTCGTGCTGCTGCTGGTGCTATCTCCCTCAACCTCTCCTCCCTCCCTTGCTGGATCAAGAAGGAGGAGACGTGGCTGTTCCGTACGTGTGTTGAACGCGGAGGTGCCGTCCGTTCGGCGCTGGTCATCGGTGATTTGGATCACGTCGAGTACGACTACATCATCACCGTTCTTTTGAACGCTTCCGCTCGCGATCTACAAAGGTATGTAGATGCATCTAATCACTCGTTGCTAGATGAACTCCTAGATGATCTTGGTGAAACGAGTAGGAAAAATTTTGTTTTCTGCAACGTTCCCCAACAGTGGCATCATGAGCTAGGTCTATGCGTAGTTCTTCTTGCGCGAGTAGAACACAATTTGTTGTGGGCGTAGATTTGTCAACTTTCTTGCCGTTACTAGTCCTTTCTTGCTTCAGCGGTATTGTGGGATGAAGCGGCCCGGACCAACCTTACACGTACGCTTACGTGAGACCTGTTCCACCGACTAACATGCACTAGTTGCATAAGGTGGCTGGCGGGTGTCTGTCTCTCCCACTTTAGTTGGAGCGGAATCGATGAACAGGGTCCTTATGAAGGGTAAATAGAAGTTGACAAATCACGTTGTGGCTTTAACGTAGGTAAGAAAACGTTCTTGCTAGAACCCTAATTCAGCCACATAAAACTTGCAACAACAATTAGAGGACGTCTAACTTGTTTTTGCAGCAAGTGGTTTGTGATATGATATGGCCAAAGTTGTGATGAATGATGAATGATCTATATGTGATGTATGAGATGTTCATGCTATTGTAATAGGATTCACGACTTGCATGTCGATGAGTATGACAACCGGCAGGAGCCATAGGAGTTGTCTTTATTCTTTTAATGACCTGCGTGTCATCAAGAAACGCCATGTAAATTACTTTACTTTATTGCTAAACGCGTTAGCCCTAGTAGTAGAAGTAATAGTTGGCGAGCAACTTCATGGAGACACGATGATGGAGATCATGATGATGGAGATCATGGTGTCAAGCCGGTGACAAGATGATCACGGAGCCCCAAGATGGAGATCAAAGGAGCTATGTGAAAATGGCCATATCATGTCACGTTTATTATTTGATTGCATGTGATGTTTATCATGTTTTGCATCTTGTTTACTTAGAACGACGGTAGTAAATAAGATGATCCCTCACAATAAAATTCAAGAAGTGTTCCCCCTAACTGTGCACCGTTGCGACAGTTCGCTGTTTCAAAACACCACGTGATGATCGGGTGTTTTATTCAGACGTTCACATACAACGGGTGTAAGACAGATTTACACATGCAAACACTTAGGTTGACTTGACGAGCCTAGCATGTACAGACATGGCCTCGGAACACAGAAGACCGAAAGGTCGAGCATGAGTCGTATAGAAGATACGATCAACATGAAGATGTTCACCGATGTTGACTAGTCCGTCTCACGTGATGATCGGACACGGTCTAGTTTAACTCGGATCATGTAATACTTAGATGACTAGAGGGATGTCTAATCTAAGTGGGAGTTCACTAATAATTTGATTAGTTGAACTTACTTATCATGAACTTAGTCTAAAATCTTTGCAATATGTCTTGTAGATCAAATGGCCAACGTAGTCCTCAACTTCAACGCGTTCCTAGAGAAAACTAAGCTGAAAGACGATGGCAGCAACTATACGGACTGGGTCCGGAACCTGAGGATCATCCTCATAGCTGCCAAGAAAGATTATGTCCTACAAGCACCGCTTGGTGACGCACCCGTTCTCCCTGCAGAACAAGATGTTATGAACGCTTGGCAGGCACGTTTCGATGACTACTCCCTCGTTCAGTGCGGCATGCTTTACAGCCTAGAGCCGGGGCTCCAAAAGCGTTTTGAGAGACATGGAGCATATGAGATGTTCGAAGAGCTGAAAATGGTTTTCCAAGCTCATGCCCGGGTCGAGAGATATGAAGTCTCCGACAAATTCTTCAGCTGTAAGATGGAGGAAAACAGTTCTGTTAGTGAGCACATACTCACTATGTCTGGGTTGCATAACCGCTTGACTCAGCTAGGAGTTAATCTCCCGGATGATGCGGTCATTGACAGAATCCTCCAGTCGCTTCCACCAAGCTACAAGAGCTTTGTGATGAACTTCAATATGCAGGGGATGGAAAAGACCATTCCTGAAGTATTTGCTATGCTAAAATCAGCGGAGGTAGAAGTCAGGAAGGAACATCAAGTGTTGATGATCAATAAAACCACGAAGTTCAAGAAAGGCAAGGGTAAAAAGAGCTTCAAGAAGGACGGCAAGGAGGTTGCCGCGCCCGGCAAGCAAGCTGCCGGGAAGAAGCCAAAGAATGGACCCAAGCCCGAGACTGAGTGCTTTTATTGCAAGGGAAGCGGTCACTGGAAGCGGAACTGCCCTAAGTACTTAGCGGATAAGAAGGCCGGCAAAACCAAAGGTATATGTGATATACATGTAATTGATGTGTACCTTACTAGTGCCCGTAGTGGCTCCTGGGTATTTGATACCGGTGCAGTTGCTCACATTTGTAACTCAAAGCAGGGGCTGCGGAATAAGCGGAAACTGGCAAAGGACGAGGTGACGATGCGCGTCGGGAATGGTTCCAAGGTCAATGTGATCGCTGTCGGCACGCTACCTCTGCATCTCCCTTCGGGATTAGTTTTAAACCTTAATAATTGTTATTTAGTGCCAGCTTTGAGCATGAACATTGTATCGGGATCTCGTTTAATTCGAGATGGCTACTCTTTTAAATCTGAGAATAATGGTTGTTCCATTTTTATGAGAGATATGTGTTATGGTCATGCTCCTATGGTGAATGGTTTATTCTTTATGAATCTCGAACGTGATGCTACACATGTTCATAATGTGAGTACCAAAAGAAGTAAAGTTGATAATGATAGTCCCACATACTTGTGGCACTGCCGCCTTGGTCACATAGGTGTCAAACGCATGAAGAAGCTCCATGCTGATGGACTTTTAGAGTCTCTTGATTATGAATCATTTGACACGTGCGAACCATGCCTTATGGGTAAAATGACCAAGACTCCGTTCTCAGGAACAATGGAGCGAGCAACCGACTTATTGGAAATCATACATACCGATGTGTGCGGTCCAATGAGTGTTGAGGCTCGCGGTGGCTATCGTTATGTTCTCACCCTCACTGATGATTTAAGTAGGTATGGGTATATCTACTTAATGAAACACAAGTCTGAAACCTTTGAAAAGTTCAAGGAATTTCAGAATGAGGTTGAAAATCAACGTGACAGGAAAATCAAGTTTCTGCGATCAGATCGTGGAGGAGAATACTTGAGTCACGAGTTTGGCACACACTTAAGGAAATGTGGAATAGTTTCACAACTCACGCTGCCTGGAACACCTCAGCGTAATGGTGTGTCCGAACGTCGTAATCGCACTCTGTTAGATATGGTGCGATCTATGATGTCTCTCACCGATTTACCGCTTTCTTTTTGGGGCTATGCTTTAGAGACTGCCGCATTCACTTTAAATAGGGCTCCGTCGAAATCTGTTGAGACGACACCGTATGAATTATGGTTTGGGAAGAAACCTAAGCTGTCGTTTCTAAAAGTTTGGGGATGCGATGCTTATGTCAAGAAACTTCAACCTGAAAAGCTCGAACCCAAATCGGAAAAATGCGTCTTCATAGGGTACCCAAAAGAAACTATTGGGTACACCTTCTACCTCAGATCCGAAGGCAAGATCTTTGTTGCCAAGAATGGGTCCTTTCTGGAGAAAGAGTTTCTCTCGAAAGAAGTAAGTGGGAGGAAAGTAGAGCTTGATGAAGTATTGCCTCTTGAACCGGAAAATGGCGCAACTCAAGAAAATGTTCCTGAGGTGCCAGCACCGACTAGAGAGGAAGTTAATGATAATGATCAAGATACTTCTGATCAAGCTCCTACTGAAATTCGAAGGTCCACAAGGACACGTTCCGCACCAGAGTGGTACGGCAACCCTGTCTTGGAAATTATGTTGTTAGACAACGGTGAACCTTCGAACTATGAAGAAGCGATGGCGGGACCAGATTCCGACAAATGGCTAGAAGCCATGAAATCCGAGATAGGATCCATGTATGAGAACGAAGTATGGACTTTGACTGACTTGCCCATTGAACGGCGAGCCATAGAAAATAAATGGATCTTTAAGAAGAAGACAGACGCGGATGGTAATGTGACCATCTATAAAGCTCGGCTTGTCGCTAAGGGTTATCGACAAGTTCAAGGGGTTGACTACGATGAGACTTTCTCACCGGTAGCGAAGCTGAAGTCCGTCCGAATCATGTTAGCAATTGCCGCATTCTATGATTACGAAATATGGCAAATGGACGTCAAAACGGCATTCCTTAATGGTTTCCTTAAGGAAGAATTGTATATGATGCAGCCGGAAGGTTTTGTCGATCCTAAGAATGCTGACAAAATGTGCAAGCTCCAACGCTCGATTTATGGGCTGGTGCAAGCATCTCGGAGTTGGAACATTCGCTTTGATGAGATGATCAAAGCGTTTGGGTTTACACAGACTTATGGAGAAGCCTGCGTTTACAAGAAAGTGAGTGGGAGCTCTGTAGCATTTCTCATATTATATGTAGATGACATACTCTTGATGGGAAATGATATAGAACTCTTGGACAGCATCAAGGCCTACTTGAATAAAAGTTTTTCAATGAAGGACCTTGGAGAAGCTGCTTATATATTAGGCATCAAAATCTATAGAGATAGATCAAGACGCCTCATAGGTCTTTCACAAAGCACATACCTTGATAAGATATTGAAGAAGTTCAATATGGATCAATCCAAGAAAGGGTTCTTGCCTGTGTTACAAGGTGTGAAATTGAGGTCAGCTCAGTGTCCGACCACGGCAGAAGATATAGAAGAGATGAGCGTCATCCCCTATGCCTCAGCCATAGGTTCTATTATGTATGCCATGCTGTGTACCAGACCTGATGTTAACCTTGCCGTCAGTTTGGTAGGAAGGTACCAAAGTAATCCCGGCAAGGAACACTGGACAGCGGTCAAGAATATCCTGAAGTACCTGAAAAGGACTAAGGAAATGTTTCTCGTTTATGGAGGTGACGAAGAGCTCGTCGTAAAGGGTTATGTCGACGCTAGCTTCGACACAGATCTGGATGACTCTAAGTCACAAACCGGATACGTGTATATTTTGAATGGTGGGGCAGTAAGCTGGTGCAGTTGCAAGCAAAGCGTCGTGGCGGGATCTACATGTGAAGCGGAGTACATGGCAGCCTCGGAGGCAGCACATGAAGCAATATGGGTGAAGGAGTTCATCACCGACCTAGGAGTCATACCCAATGCGTCGGGGCCGATCAAGCTCTTCTGTGACAACACTGGAGCTATTGCACTTGCCAAGGAGCCCAGGTTTCACAAGAAGACAAGGCACATCAAGCGTCGCTTCAACTCCATTCGTGAAAATGTTCAAGATGGAGACATAGAGATTTGTAAAGTACATACGGACCTGAATGTAGCAGATCCGTTGACTAAACCTTTCCCTAGAGCAAAACATGATCAACACCAGAATTCCATGGGTGTTCGATTCATCACAATGTAACTAGATTATTGACTCTAGTGCAAGTGGGAGACTGTTGGAAATATGCCCTAGAGGCAATAATAAAAGCATTATTATTATATTTCCTTGTTCATGATAATTGTCTTTATTCATGCTATAATTGTGTTATCTGGAAATCGTAATACATGTGTGAATAACAGACATCAACATGTCCCTAGTGAGCCTCTAGTTGACTAGCTCGTTGATCAACAGATAGTCATGATTTCCTGACTATGGACACTGGATGTCATTGATAACGAGATCACATCATTAGGAGAATGATGTGATGGACAAGACCCAATCCTAAACATAGCACAAGATCGTATAGTTCGTTTGCTAGAGTTTTCTAATGTCAAGTATCTTTTCCTTAGACCATGAGATCGTGTAACTCCCGGATACTATAGGAGTGCTTTGGGTATGCCAAACGTCACAACGTAACTGGGTGACTATAAAGGTAGACTGCGGGTATCTCCGAAAGTGTCTGTTGGGTGACATGGATCAAGACTGGGATTTGTCACTCCGTATGACGGAGAGGTATCACTGGGCCCACTCGGTAATGCATCATCATAATGAGCTCAGAGTGACCAAGTGTCTGGTCACGGGATCATGCATTACGGTACGAGTAAAGTGACTTGCCGGTAACGAGATTGAATGAGGTATTGGGATACCGACGATCGAATCTCGGGCAAGTAACATATCGATAGACAAAGGGAATAGCGTACGGGGTTGATTGAATCCTCGACATCGTGGTTCATCCGATGAGATCATCGTGGAGCATGTGGGAGCCAACATGGGTATCCAGATCCCGCTGTTGGTTATTGACCGAAGAGTCGTCTCGGTCATGTCTGCTTGTCTCCCGAACCCGTAGGGTCTACACACTTAAGGTTCGGTTATGCTAGGGTTGTAGGGATATGTATATGCAGTAACCCGAATGTTGTTCGGATTCCCGGATGAGATCCCGGACGTCACGAGGAGTTCCGGAATGGTCCGGAGGTAAAGATTTATATATGGGAAGTCCTGTTTCGGGCATCGGGACAAGTTTCGGGGTTATCGGTATTGTACCGGGACCACCGGAAGGGTCCCGGGGGTCCACCGGGTGGGTCCACCTGCCCCGGGGGGGCACATGGGCTGTAAGGGGGTGCGCCTTGGCCTAATGGGCCAAGGGCACCAGCCCCACATAGGCCCATGCGCCTAGGGTTTAAGGGGACAAGAGTCCTAGGAGGGTAAGGCACCTCCTAGGTGCCTTGGGGGGGAGGGAAACCTCCCCTTGGCCGCCGGCCATAGGAGATTGGATCTCCTAGGCTGCGCACCACCCCCCCTTGGCACCCCTATATATAGTGGGGGAGAGGAGGGACTTCATACCTGAACGCCTCGGCCTTTGGTTGCCTCCTTCTCCCTCCCCAACACCTCCTCAACCTCCATAGTGCTTAGCGAAGCTCTGCCGGAGTACTGCAGCTCCATCAACACCACGCCGTCGTGCTGCTGCTGGTGCTATCTCCCTCAACCTCTCCTCCCTCCCTTGCTGGATCAAGAAGGAGGAGACGTGGCTGTTCCGTACGTGTGTTGAACGCGGAGGTGCCGTCCGTTCGGCGCTGGTCATCGGTGATTTGGATCACGTCGAGTACGACTACATCATCACCGTTCTTTTGAACGCTTCCGCTCGCGATCTACAAAGGTATGTAGATGCATCTAATCACTCGTTGCTAGATGAACTCCTAGATGATCTTGGTGAAACGAGTAGGAAAAATTTTGTTTTCTGCAACGTTCCCCAACAGGTGTTACATGCTAGATCGATGTGGCATTGAGTCGGGGTCCTGACACCAGAGACGGCGGAGGGCTTCAGAAATTTCCCACGGGTGATGGTTTTGGGCGTGGGGAGGCTCAACGAAGAGCTGCTGCTCGCGCACAACCAATGGAGTAGACGGCAGGAGCTGGGGTGGCCGGTAGCGGCAGTTACGGCGAGTGAGGCGGCGGCCGGTGTTCGGGCATGTACGGGCGCGGCGTTGTGCGGCGAAAACAAGCGAGCTAAGGCTTTCTGCTGCTGCTTGGGAGCACTAGGAGCAAACTAGTGTGGCTAGTGCACGAGGTCGAGCTCGAGAGAAAGGAGCTCGTCGGCCATGGCGGTTGGCAGCGCGAGAGATCGTGGGGACGACGGCTAGAGGACGCGAGGAACGACAGGGCAAGAGGGGATCAGGTCCGAGGATCACCGCGGATCTGTAGGGACAGTTAGCGGGCTTGGGGACGCGGCGGAGTGGCCAAATCGACAGAGAAGGGCACCAGAGCTGAAGCTTGAAGACGATGGAGATGTTGAGGCTGTGAGGCCTCCGTGCTCGCGTCGGTTGGGGCGTAGGATGTGGACGTCATGGCGGTTCTTTTGGACCCGTCAGAGAGGCATGGGGTGGACGGTGGCTATGCGGGTGGCACGGCGAGCTCGGGTGGCTCTCGGGTGAGCTCGGGGGAGAGGGCTAGAGAGGGAGGGAGAGAGCTACGAGGGAGGGAGAGGAGAGAGGGGACTCGGGCGTCTCCAAGCGCAGGTCAGGACGAGGAAGGGCAAGCAGGAGGTGGCGGGGAGACATGACCGCGGTCGCTCGCGTGCGGGCACGCAGCTACTTCGGGGCGAGGGGAGGAAGACGACTGGCAGCTGGGCTGCACAGTAGCGGGCCGTGCAGGTGGGCTGGGCCTAGCTGGGCTGTTCCTGTTGGGCCACCAGGTAAGTGGACTAGGTGAGTTCTGTTCTTTTTAGTTTTTCTGTTTTGTTTCCCTTTTCATTTTATTTTACCACTATTTTCAAATTCAAAAGAACATCAGACAGTGCCAAAACATTCTGAAATGTTTTATGTTACCTCTCTGGACTATTCCAAAAGTACATAAAACATTTCAAAGCATTTGAAAATATATTCATTATATATTATAAATATAACCCCAAATTAAAATAGATTATTGATTTAAATTCAGAGACCAAATAATTCCTTTAAAACGTTCTAGAATTTTGGTTTGGTATATAACTCTTGCCAAAATTCACAAAACTATTTTTAGGGCATTTTGGATTCACATAATGCAATTTAAAGGGTGCTTGCCCTTCTTTTAATTAGATTTCTGAGGTTTCAACAGTCCTCAATTCAAGTTTCAGAAATTTAGACATGATGCAAGATGCTCTCAAATGCAACTAATACAAGCAAAGTCTAGGGTTGTGACACATTCAAATTTTTAACTAGATCGGTCCCACCGAGTTTCACTATTCGGTATCATCAAGTTTGGTAAATTGTGTGTAATGGTTAGATTTTGTGTGGAGGCTATATACCCCTTCACCCCCTTCTCCATTTGAGAGAGAGCCATCAGAACGTGCCTACACTTCCACTAGTCATTTGCTGAGAGAGAAACACCTACTCATGTATTGAGACCAAGACATTCCAATCCTACCACAAGAATCTTGATCTATAGCCTTCCCCAAGTTGCTTTCCACTCAAATCATCTTTCCACCATATCCAAATCTGTGTGAGGGAGTTGAGTGTTGGGGAGACTATCATTTGAAGCACAAGAGCAAGGAGTTCATCATCAACACACCATCTATTACCTTTTGGAGAGTGGTGTCTCCTGGATTGGCTATGTGTCACTTGGGAGCCTCCGTCAAGATTGTGGAGTTGAACCAATGAGTTTGTAAGGGCAAGGAGGCTGCCTACTTCGTGAAGATCTACCCAAGTGAGACAAGTCCTTCGTGGGCGATGGCCATGGTGGGATAGACAAGGTTGCTTCTTCATCGACCCTTCGTGGGTGGAGCCCTCCGTGCACTCGCGCAACCGTTACCCTTCGTGGGTTGAAGTCTCCATCAACGTGGATGTACGATAGCACCACCTATCAGAACCACACCAAAAATTTCTGTGTCTACATTGCATTCGCTCCCTCCAAACTCCTCCCCTTTACCTTTATATGCAATGATTTGCATTCCGCTACTATACTCTTAGAATTGCATGTGTAGGTTGATTGCTTGACTTGTGTTAAGTTGCTAAAATCTTCCAAGACTTAAAATTGGGAAAAGGATAGATTTTTATTTGGTCAAGTAGTCTAACCACCCCCCTCTAGACATACTTCGGTCCTACACCTCCTCCTCCTCTACACAGTGCAGACCCCAAGCCCAGGCGTGAGGCACCGCAACACGACCCGCCATGCAGGGCGCTGACACACGATGAAGCAAGGTGCCAGGTGGTGCAACGAACCCAAGGAGAGGCGCACGCTTCCCGTGTCGCCGCGTCAAGACCGTGCGCCACCGGAGGTGATGGCGCGTGAGCGCCAAGACCAAGCTCCACCCATGCGACCAGCCCCTATGAGTGTGGTAGGCTGTTGTGCTTTCACCCCGGAGCTGCACCGCGTCGTTTGGCCCAGCAAGTTCAAGCCGGATCTGCCTCCATGCTATGGAGGCACCCCCGACCCCATGGAGTTTCTCTAGCTCTACGAGCTCAGCATCGAAGTGTCCAATGGCAATGACAAGGTCATTGTGAACTGGTTCCCCAAGGCCCTGAAGGATGGCGCGTGTTCTTGGCTCCCGAACCTCCTAGCAGGGTCGATCTCCTCCTGGGACGAACTTCACGAGCACGTCATCACTAACTTCCAGGGCACTCGCGACCGCGCTCCTACAGTAGGCGACCTGCGTCACGTGATGTAGTAGCCAGGCAAGACCTTGCACAAGTACATATAGTACTTCATGCATGTTTGCCTCAAGATCCGAAAGGTGTCAGACGAGGCCATCATTTCAACATTCTCTCATGGCGTCTGAGATGTCAAGATGAAGGAGGATCTCGCCATCCATGAGGATATGTGTTCGGCCCTAGAGATGTTCAACATGGCAACCGGGTGCGCAAGGGCTGAGGAAGGTCGCCTCTCCCTCCTGGAGCTTCTAGAGGCCAATCCTGAAGACAAGAAGGCCAAGGCTAAGGAGGCAAAGCGCAAGGGCCCTGGTGTGCTTGCGGCCGAGCTACAGATGAAATGTGGTCGTGACCGTGATGAGCCCCCCTAGACGTAACCGCCCGTTCAGCATCTTCCAAAACATCCACAACCATAACACCAATGATTGCCAGGAGCTCAGGGCAATCCACGACGGGGGCCATGGCTACCACCCCGAGTGCAGCGACCGCAGCTATGGCCGCGGTGTAGGTCATGGTGGGAGCCGTTGGGACAACCGCGACCCCCACCAGGACTGGTGTGACCAACCCCACGAGGAGCACTAGCAGGGCCAGCATTGTGATAGCCCCTGGCGGTACTAGCCTCGTGAGGACCGTCCTCAAGGCAATGCCTGCCTCCCTCCGCTGCTGTTGCCGCCAAGGAGAAAGGGCGACAACCGGCAAGATGATGGGGCTGGGGGCTTCCAAGAGCCTTGCGCGATCACCTGCATCCTGGGTGATGCTCAGGCTCCTGCCTCTCATTGCATCTTCAAGCAGTTCACTCGTGAGGTGAACGCGGCCCTCCCCATGCTTGAGGTGCCGCGTTGCCTCAGGTGTTCCAAGCACGCCATCACCTTTGACTCCATGGACCAACTCAAGTGCTCAGTCGCTATTGGCACGCTCCCGATGCGGTGCATGCCAACCATTAACAACATCCTCGTCACCAATACCCTCATCGACGGTGGCACGGGGCTCAACATTCTTCCTGTCGAGACATTTGAGATGCCCCAAGTGCCATATGACCAACTTCTGGCCACCAAGCCTTTCTCAGGAGCAACCGATGGCTCCATCATTCCCATAGGGCAGATCCGCCTCCCTGTCACCTTTGACAAGCGTGACAAGTACCACACCGAGCTCATCGACTTCGACGTCGCCCACACCAGCCTCCCGTACAATGTCATCCTTGGGTATCCAGCCATCGCCAAGTTCATGGGAGCAACTCACCACGGCTACAATGTCCTCAAGATGCTAGGAAGTGGCGGTATCATCATGGTCGCCTGTGATGAAAAGGATGAAGTGTGCTCCCTCGAGCGCGCCTACCAGGCTGTGGCGATCGAGAACTTTGATGGCGAGGGTGCCATCCATCCTCTTGAGGCCGTCCCCAAGAAGAAGAAGCAGCTCCTCCCCGAGGGCCGTCAGGAGGCTGGGGCGCCTGCCGATGGTACCTCAGGCACCGCTCTCATTGCTGGGGCGCCTTTCCCTCTCGCATAGGAAGGCGCACCCGACGCCCCCTTGGGACGGGCTCGGGAGCTCTCATCTAGAGGGCCTCTGACCTGACCAGTGCAATAAGGGAGGCGTTCGGGTACCACATGGGGGTGCGCTTTGACGCTCGCTCCCATGAGCAAGGCGTGAGGCACCAGACCCGCGGGAATTCATCACCAGGGCACTCGAAGAGCTTCAGGAGGCGCGAGCCATGCATGGCAAGTGTCGCTCCTGACCACCGGGTGCAGCTGTGGCCCCTGACATGGGCGGCGAGCTACGCGTCTGTGTCAACATCCCATGCCTCAACAAGGCTGCTTTGAAGGACCTCTTTTGGCCATCCCGCATCGGCCGGAGTGGGGGCTACCCCTCCAGCTATGTCTGCATGTCGTTTCGCCTACTGAATGTGGCCGCTTTTGTCGGATGTTGGGTTCCGGCAGACACTTAAAGTTCGAACTCTGGGGTGCATGCGAAGATCTTCCCCTACCAATCCACGTCTGATCGCCTCATGAGAATCTAAGCTAAACGATGAACAACACGAGGGACACAAGATTTATATTGGTTCGAGCCACCGTTGTGGTGTAATACCCTACTCTAGTGTGTGGTGTCGTGGATTGCCTCTGGGGCAGATGATGAATAGTACAGGGAAGAATTGCCTTGCGAGAGGTGTTCTTGAGTTGATGTGGTGTTCTACTTGTTGAAGGATCCGATCAGAACTCTTCCTCTACTGTGGTGGCTAGCCCTATTTATAGAGGCCCTGGTCCTCTTCCCAAATATTGAGAGGGAAGGGCGCCAACAATGGCCATTTTGAAGGGGAACATCTAGTACAAGTTATCCTGACTAAAGTTGGTATTCGGCTGCCAAAGGCACTGACAATGACACCGTCTTGGGCTCCATGGTGACCTCCATCCTGCAGCTCTGCTGGTCTTGGTCTTGTTGCACCGAAATGGTAACCTTTTCCTGATGCCGTGGTACTCCACGCCTGTGCTTGCCCCCTTTGCACCAAAGAGGAACCAAGGACACTGCGCAGGCCGGCGCCCGCCTGGCGCCTGCCTGGTCTCGATCGTCACGGCTTGCGTCACGAGCACCTCGTGAGGTACCCTTGCCTTGATCTCTCCGCCTCCTTGCGAGCCTGCCTGCCGAGGCTGCTCCTCAGGAAGCCCTGTGTCATCCGCCCCGTGAGGCTTGGCCCCTCGTGAGGGTCTTGAATCTTGCACTGATGAAGATGGGCCGTACTGGGCCACCACTCGAGCCAAGCCGTAGGCCGCAGGCAGGCAAGTCTGGGGACCCCCGTTCCCAGAACGCCGATAATAGCCCCCGGGCCCAAGGCGCGCTCGGACTTGGCTTAGCAGAGAAGCGAAGGGGCAAGTGCGGAGTGCCGCGGGCCCCATCAGCCTGCGGCCTTGGGCGCCTCGTGGCGGTTGATTGGACGTGGGCGCCTCCGCTTCCCCATGCTGCCTCGGCAACTGCCCGACTTGACAAGTACCTGCATGCAGAAATGTGTCATGATTACCTGTGATGGAGGCCGACGGTTGGCCTCCTCCGGACTATAAGTACGGACGGGCGAGAGCCCCCGCAGTCCATCCCTTCCTGCTTCACTCATTCTTCCTCTCCCTTGCTCCACTTTACGCCAATGGCGCCGATCCACCAGTTTTCAGCGGAAGAGAAGGGGAAGCCCCCCCGAGAGGGTCCCGACCCGCTTCTGCCGAAGAATGGGCCGGTCCTCGGCAGCCGCGACGTGGTCGCATGGCAGGAGACGTCAAGGCCCTAGTACGAGTGGCCGCCGCCTGGGTTTCCGTTGCCCTTGTACGCCCGAGCCGAGGGCCCTGGAGAAGAAGACACCAAGCGGCACCGCCGGCGCCGCCGGCGACGCCGACGAGTCACGGCGGTGCGCGTCGTCGCCCTTGGGGTCCATGCTGAGAGTTCTTCTCGCGAGCTTGTGCTTCACGCCGTTATGCCTCCACACTCTTGGATTCACCCTCCTCCTCCTTCGCCTTCGAGATGCCGCCGAGGGGGCTTTGGAGCTCTGGCTACTGCATGCCGACTGTAGTACCCTTGCGACTGCAGCGGAGGTTGAGGTTGTCGCTCCGGGCAAGGTCTACATGACCCGGGGCTGGGGCGAGATCACCCGGGTCTGCCGGATAGGGGGTGCCCTCATAATTCATCTTGAATACGATGGCGCCTCCTTGATGTTCTTCATGGTCTTCGACGCGGTAGGACGACGACTGGAGTGCTGCCCCAAGGAAGGCGGTCGGGGAATCGAAGTGGCCAGGGCCAGGCCTGCCAACCGCTTCCCCAGCAGCTCCTCTAGTAGCAGCGGAGAAGCCGAAGGGTCCAGCGACTCTCCCGAGCTTCACGTGACTCCAGAGATGAGCAACGACAGCTACGAGCCCCCGAGCTCGCGTTGCGCCCGGAGCAGGGCAGCTGCATCTGGCCACCGACGCCGCTGATCTGTATGGAGTTGGCGCCGGCGCTTGACGGCCCACTGTTGATGATGGCACCTCCTGTGGTGGCGCGCGTAGTTAGCGTTCCTTAGGATTAGGACATTTTGTTCCCTGCGAGGAATTGAAGAAACACCCCTTGGGGGTATGTAAGGCGTCTGCCATGTCTTTTGTGAATATTATCCTTATTATGGATCGATGTGAGATGCTTGTCCTGTCTCGGCTCGGCTCCCCCTTTCTGTCCTCACGAAGGCTTGGTGCTCTGCGCCGACAGGTCCCGGTCCCCAGGCAGGCTTCATCCGTCGCTGGTATGCCAGGTCGCGATGTCGTGGTCAAGGCCAGGAGGTGAGCGGCCCAAGGTCCAATAAGAGCCCCCGAGGCGCGATGCTAGGGAGGTCCCCTTTAGCGCTCAAGCAGCCTCCGCTGGGAAAGAAAGGAAGGCAACGTCGCCGTGATAAAGCCGCACAAGGCGAGGGTTTAGCGTCGCATTGATTTAGCTTTTCTAGGGGCATGACTTATCTCACGAGCTTGGAGTAGTTCTTCGACGAGGTGTCGGGCCTGCGTGCCGGCAGCTGGGGTGTCGCTGGGTTGGGTCCTCGTGAGCTTCTGCCCTCTTCCCTGCACTTTCCTTGATGCTCTACATCCTCAGGTCCCGGCCCTCAAGAGAGCTCAGCCGCCGCTGGGATGACAGGTCGCGATGCCGTGGGTCAAGGCCAGGGGGTGAGGGCTAGAGAACTAGTAAGAGCCCCTGAGTCGCGATGCTTAGGCGCCCCCCTTTTAACGCGCGAGCGGATCGCACGAGAGAGAGAGAGAGAGAGAGAGAGAGAGAGGGAGCTCACGACACCCCCATGCTATTCCTTAGACGGATCCTGTACACCAGCACGAGGAAAACAAGGACTGGCACTGTGGTTGCCAGCCAGCCATTGGTTGCTCCGAGGGAGCGATTCAGGCACTGAGGGCCTGGTGAGGTACCGCTTTGCAGGGCTGCCGCGACCAGAGCTCGACCACTCAGATTTGTCGACGTTGCAGGGACGGACCCATGCGCAAGCGTCGTGCTAGAGCGAGCGGCTCCAAAGGTAGGTGTCAATCGTGAAGGCGATTATTTCAAGCAGGTTAAGCATGAAGAAGCAAATCAACTTAGATAGATGTAGAGAAAGGCACACGCCACTAGGTCAGGCCCAAGCGGCTTGGGGATGATGCAGCCCGAGGGGCGCCCCCAACAAGGTAAGCTGAAGACATAAGCAAAACGGATACCTGCCGCAGGGACAGACCCATGCGACCTGGGAATGATGCAGCCCTGAGGGCGCTCCCAGATGAAACGCAACTTCGGAGAAGTCACCTGATACCCTTGTAGAGCGAGTGTCGGAGTAGCTGACGGTGCATGGTGAAGAAGCCAATCCTCATGAGCCCTAGGAGCCCCGAGCCTCGAGAGGCTCAGGAGGTTCAGGCGGCTCGGCGAGGTCCATTTCCATTTCCTCCAGGAGTGTGTGGTGCTTGGCCACCAGAGCCTCCAGAATGCTCCTCATCAGGTGCTGGTGGGCAGAAGCCATGTTGGGCAGGCCGAAGGGCATGCGAACGTAGATGTGCGGTGGACCTTCGCAACGCCCCACGCGCAGAGGCCAAAAGCACTCCTGAAACGCGACTCGATTGAGCCCTGGGTAGTCGATGCAGATGCGCAGCCCGCCATCCTCGCCTGGATGGGGAGCTACGCTGGGCAGGCGGTGGTTGCCGCGCATGACTCTCGATTCTTGCAACTTCTGAGCGACCTTGGTGATGAACTCCTGAGGGTTGGGCCCTCCTTGCCTTACGCCTTCCTGAGGGAAACGTGTCGCGAAGCACACCTCCAAGTGGTGCCCGAGCGCCTCCCTCGTGATCTTGGCAAAGTCAGTGGCTCCCCAAGAGAGAGCCCTCGAGCCTTGCCCGAGGAGGGCGCCGGGCGTGCCTTCCTATGCGATGAAGGGTGGCACCCCTTGGATGGGCACATGTCCGGATATGGCGCCTCCGGAGGTGCCTGCCTCTTGAGGCCTTGAGCCAGGAGATGTCTTCTTCTTCTTGGGAGCTGCTTCAAGAAGGTTTCCACTCTTGCTGTCTGGGTCCTCGATTGACGTGGCTTGGAAGGCGCGCCTGAGAGAGCACACCGCATCCTTCTCTTCACAGGGGACCATGATGACCCCGCCACTTCGTGGCATCTTGAGGACGTTGTAGCCATGGTGAGTCACTACCATAAACTTGGCCAGAGCGAGATATCCGAGGATGGCATTTTATGGCAGGCGAATGTGGGGGACGTCGAAGTCAATGAGCTCGGTACAGTAGTTCTTGCGCTACCCAAAGGTTACAGGGAGGCAGACCTACCCTATCGGGACAGTGAAACCATCCGTGACTCCTGAGAAAGGCTTGGTTGTTTGAAGTTGATCATATGGCACTTGGATATTGTTGAACGACTCAACGGACAGGATGTTGAGCCCTGCCCCATCGTTGATGAGGGTCCTGGTAACTTGCACATTGCTGATGACTGGGGAACAGAGCATCGGGAGGACACCGGCCGTTCCCGTGCACTTGAGCTGATCCGCTGAGCTGAACGTGATGGCGCACGTAGACCACCTGAGAGGGCACGTGGCCTCAAGCTTGGGGAGGACTACATTCACCTCACGAGCAAACTGCTTGAAGATGCGCTGAGAGGCTGGGGCCTGGGCACCGCCAAGATGCAAGTGATTGCATGCGGATCCTGGAATTCCCCAGCCCCCTCGTCCTGATGATGGTCATCATTCCTTCTTAGTGGTGGTGGCAGAGGAGGAAGCCCTACGTTGCCTTGTGGGCGATCCTCATGAGGCTAATCCCTACAAGCCCCCTCGCGAGGCTGGTCCTGCCAGCGGTCCTCGCGAGACCGGTCACGCCACCCTTGGCGAGGACCACGGTCATCCCATCGTCCTCCACCTCTTCCTCCACCTCAGCCGTAGCCCCGATCATTGCGCTCGGGGCATCGACTGACATGGCCTTCTCGCACGGCACTGAGCTCTTGGCACTCGTTGGTGTTGTGGGTACGGAGATCGTGGTACACATAGTACGGCTGCCCTTGGACGACTCCGGCTGGTCCCTGCCGCGCTTCATGTCCGGCTCCGCTACGAGCACAGTTGCTCCCTTGCGCTTCACATCCTTGGCCATGGCTTTCTTATCTTCTGGATCTGCAGCCGGGAGCTCGAGAAGGGAAAGGCGTCCCTCCTTAGCCCTTGCGCACTTGGTCGCCAGGTTGAACAACTCCAATGACGTGCACAGATCTTCATGGATTGCCAGCTCCTCCTTCATCTTGACGTTGCGGACGCCATCAGAGAACGCTGAGATGATGGCCTCCTCGGTCACCTTGTGAATCTTGAGGCGAGCGTTGTTGAAGTGCTGGATGTACTTCTGCAAGGTCTCCCCGGGTTGCTGCTTGATGCGGTGCAGGTCACCCGCGGCCGGTGGACGGTCGCGAGTGCCCTGAAAGTTGGCTATGAAGCGAGTGCGCATCTCGTACCAGGAGGAGATCGTGCCAGGGGGCAGGTTCAGGAGCCAGGTGCGGGCACCGTCCTTGAGTGCCATGGGAAACCAGTTCATCATGACCTTTTCGTCCCCGTTGGCAGCTTCGATGCCCAGCTCGTAGAGCTGTAGGAACTCCACGGGGTGGGCAGTGCCGTCATAGCGAGGAGGCAGGTCAGGTTTGAACTTGCCCGGCCAAGCGACACTGCGTAGCACGGTGGTGAAGGCGCGGCAGCCTGCGGTGGAAACTGGAGCTCTCTGCTGACGTGGGGCTTGCTCCTAGGGATTCCCGCGCACTACTGCCTGGAGCAGCGCGGGGTCTTGACGTGCTGGCGCAGGGATGCGGTCATTGCGCACTGGTGCCTGGAGCACGCGAGCACCTTCTTGGGGACGAGGGATTTCTTGGCAGCTCCTTTCTTGTTGCGTGGGCGCCAGACGCGGTGGATCTCGTCCTGGGACCGCGCGCCTTGGAGCCAGGGCGCCTTCTTGGGGAGGAGGTGTCGGAGGCACCTCCTAGGCTGCACCACCCGCATAGGATGGAGGGTGAGGCAACGAGAGGGACGTCGCAGGGTATCCTCCTGCGGGACTGACGAGCTTGGTGATGCGAGCGAGCCACTCCTCGTAGAGGTCATCGATGGGACGGTAATGCAGGAGCTCACGTGCCAGGAGCAACGAGGTGTGCGCGTCCGTGGGGGCGCGACGGGCGTGGGACGACGAACCAGTTGGAGTCAGCGACGGGGTGGCGGTGGGGCCTTCCCTCCGCACTGAAGGATGCAGCGACGAGGCCTACTGCTCGTTCCCCACTGGACCGGTGGCGGCGTTGGCGGCAGGCGACGGGGAACGACGGGGACATCCGCTGACGGGAGCCGTCCGGGCGACGCAGGCGGCGAGAGCAGCCCGACGCTCGGCGCGAGCCCGGCGAGCGTCAGCCATGGACACGACGAGAGATCGAGCGTGGAACAACGGAAGAAAGATTCCGGCAGACCCTTAAGGTTAGAACTCTGGGGTGCGCGCGAAGATCTTCCCCCTACCAATCCACGTCCGATCGCCTCGCGAGAATCTAAGCTAAATGATGAACAACACGAGGGACACAAGATTTATACTGGTTCGGGCCACCGTTGTGGTGTAATACCCTACTCCAGTGTGTGGTATGGTGGATTGCCTCAGGGGAAGATGATGAAGAGTACAGGAAGAACTGCCTCGCGAGAGGTGTTCTTGAGTTGATGTGGTGTTCTACTTGTTGAAGGATCCAATCATAACTCTCCCTCTACTGTGGTGGCTAGCCCTATTTATAGAGGCTCTGGTCCTCTTCCCAAATATTGAGCGGGAAGGGCGCCAACAACGGCCATTTTGAAGGGGAACATCTAGTACAAGTTATCCTGACTAAAGTTGGTCTTCGGCTGCCAAAGGCACTGGCAATGACGCTGTCTTGGGCTCCACGGTGACGTCCATCCTGCCGCTCTTCTGGTCTTGGTCTCGTTGCACCGAAATGGTATCCTTTACCCGATGCCTCGGTACTCCATGCATGTGCTTGTCTCCTTTGCACCAAAGAGAAAACAAGGACACTGCGCAGGCCGGTGCCCGCCTGGCGCCCGCCTGGTCTCAATCGTCTCGGCTTGCGTCGTGAGCACCTCGCGAGGTACCCTTGCCTTGATCTCTCCGCGGCCTCGCGAGCCTGCCTGGCGAGGCTGCTCCTGAGGAAGCCATGTGTCGTCTGCCCCGCAAGGCTTGGCCCCTCGCGAGTGTCTTGAATCTTGCGCTAATGAAGATGGGCTGTACTGGGCCACCACTCGAGCCACGCCGCAGGCCACATGCAGGCAAGTCTGGGGACCCCCGTACCAACGCTTTGCATAGGGTGCCATGGTGGCCCACGAGGCTATGCGCTAGGCGGTCCTGATGAAGAGGTGCTGGACCCTCGCGAGCACCTCGCGGCTCCCGAGCCTCCTGGGCCTCAGGAGCCAGTCGGCTCGTGAGGATCGATCTCTCCAACATGCATCTTCAACTACTTCTACACTTCTACAACGATGGTGCCAGGTGACTTTCTAGTTTGTTCAACTGAGGGCGCCCTTTAGGCTACATCATCCTCAGGAAGCTAGGGCCCGACCCTGCAGCTGTATGGTTTTTGCACATGTATCAGAATTTTCCTTGCCTCATGAATTCCTAAGTATTTCAACTGCATGTCCGGTGCTTCGTCACTATGATGTCGTTGCACCCTTGTGAACCTTCCCGCGACTGCCTCATGATTAAGGACTGGTGCAACGTCTGTGCTGGGATTTGTCCCTGCAGCATTGTCAAATCCTAGCGACCGAGCTCTTTCCCGTGGGCCAGCCCCCGTGCGCGTCACCTCCCGTGGTCCTTGGTGCGTTGTTCTCGCATGACCTAATTGCATGTGGGCAAGTAAGGACACATTGCCCGGTTTGCACAACCATAGTTCGGCACTTCATAGTAGTGGGAGCCGTGCGTCGGCTGTTCTTCTATGGGATCGTTGCATGAGAAGACTTGGCATGGCATTTGTGCTCAGGTCTGTCCCTTCACCGTCGATAAAGCCAATGGCTGATCTTTGTCTGGCGGACTAGCCCCATTCACGTCACCTCCTAGGGTCATTGGTGTCTGGCCTTCTCATGCGGTATCCTCCGGAGGGGCATTCGGCGCAGGGGTCCCCCCATCGCCCCACAGGTGTCTTTCATGCGCCCCGCACTACAAAACTCAGGTGCAACCCACCTTGAGGTAGGGCCTCGTGAGTCCCATGTTGGCTCACGAGTGCCCAGATACACCTCCTCTAGTTCTTCCATGCTATCCACGTGTATGAACGGGGCTATACATGCCCCGTAGTCTCCCCCAGAGGGAACTCCCACCCACCCACAAGTGGAAGCCCCATGCTCCGGGCTGGCGGATGACATGGTCTAGGAACGACTATGCCCACGCACCAGTGGAAGCACCATGCTCCATGCTGGTGAATAAACAACTGAGGGCACCCGCGTGGCCGCACCAACCTCCGGACAGCCTCTTGGCTATTCGCCCGGTAACATCCCACAACTTTCCCCTCGGGAGGATCGCGCGAGGGGGCTGGACACGGGGGCTATGCTCAGGCCACGCCAGACAAACGCCACCCTACCAGGTTCAGGTACCTAGTCTTCTCACGTTCCCCCCACGCGTAAGCTGATGAGCAAAGGTATGGAGGACTCCGGATTAGCTTAGACGACTGCTTTGCTTTTCCTTCATGAGGGTTGTTCGTGCGTGAAGGTGGACCCCTGAGCATCATGACTCAGGGGCCTCACTAGTCACGTAGCCCCTCGCCCCTTGGTCTCGTCCTGGTGATCCGGACGCCCCAAAGGTGGTTAAGGTATGCACGGGGCAAGGCCCCGCCGACGCAGAACATTAAGGCTATTCGTATGTCAAGGGGGACCCCTAAGCATCGCGATTCAGGGGCATCACTAGTCACATAGCCCCTCGCCCCTTGGTCTCGTCAAGGTATGCGCGGGGCTGGGCCCTGCCAACGCAGAATGCTAAGGCAAACACAAAGGAAACCAAGCACGAGAAGGAAATCGCAGAGTTCTAGTAGTTATTACAAAACACACAGTGTTTTACAAATTCAAGCAGAAGGTTTACGCCTCCACAAGGCATGGTAAATGATTGCAGGAATAAAATCGGGAAGAAGCGCCACCACCGCCTTGGCCATCACCAACACTCTCCCTGGACATTGGAAGCCCGTCGTCAACGTCGCCGCCACCATCATCACCGCCACCCCAACCTCCGCTGTCAGAGCCTCAGGGACAGGGACGTAGAGAAACTTCTTTAGCAGGGCATCTACGTGATCCATCACAGCCTCTGTAGCAGCGGCGCGGGACTCAGAAGCTATCGAGTGGATCGACGCGCCGAGGTTGAAGCTTGGGTCCTGGAGGTAGAGATGGCTGAAGACGCGCGTCGCGGCCGCGGTGAAAAGCGAGTGACACTCCAACTCAAGGAAGGAGTCTACCACAGCGACAACACCCTTGAGCGCTTCAGCAAGCTTGGGGAGGAGCCCTGCAACAGTGTCTTCAGGGGTCGCCAGCGACTCTTCGTATCCTCCCTTGCAGATGGAATGCAACGCCTTGCGGAACCTGAGCTCGAGGGCAAGGAAGGTCGCGGTCCATGTCCGCCTTCTGCTCGGCGGTGACGAGGACCTTCTCCGTGGCCTCCAGCTGGGTTGTTGCTTCGGGGACATATCGGGTGTGGGACGGCTTGGACTTTTCCACCTCCGCCTTCAGTTTGGCTAGGCGATCATGCTCCGTTGTCTGGTCAGTGGTCACCTGGGCCAGCTTGGTGTATCGATCGGCGAGCTTCGCTTCACTATCCTTGAGGCCCTCCTCCTGTTGGCAGAGCTGCAACGTAGCCGCGGCTTGCTCCTCCCAAAGTGCCTTCAAGTTCTCCTCCGGATCCCTACAACACTTCGCGGCAGACGTAGCCTCACCCTGCACCATGTCATGAGATGCCCTAGTGTCAGCAACCTCCATTCTACTCTCGGTGTTGGTGGCTTCAGCCCAGCTCCAGGCCTTCTTAATGGCGGAGTTGGCCTGGGCTCACCCAGAGATAAGCCCCAGGTGCTCCCTCATGAAGCACCTGTCAGCATCTTGAAGGTCTGCTTGCAGAGGGCCGAGCACGATGTCGGCCTCATACAGGTCCCCGAGCCTGACCAAGGGGATGCAGTTAGCGTGTGCAAGGGTTGGAGGAGAAGGCGGCACGAGCGCAGTGGGGTGATCCGCGGCTTCAGAGGTGCTGACAAGGTCAATTTTGGTCGTTGCAGGCTCAGAGTCTTGCTCGGGCGCAACGAGC
Organism: Triticum dicoccoides; assembly: GCF_002162155.2. Lineage (NCBI taxonomy): Eukaryota > Viridiplantae > Streptophyta > Magnoliopsida > Poales > Poaceae > Triticum > Triticum dicoccoides. The sequence goes on along the minus strand of NC_041387.1, from coordinate 368,428,739 downwards.
GCAGACAGCTCCATGGCCTGTTGACAGGCAGGGACCGACACCTCCCAAGGCGCCACCACCGCATCCCGAGAGGAATGCTTCGCTGCGAGGAGACGAGGGATGGCCTCCCCCACCTGTGCCAAAGTCGCCGCGGCTGCAGTGAGAGGTAGCGCCTCCAGAGTCTGGTCTCCTTCTTTCCTCTTCTTCGCCAGGACGCCCACCCTAGTCATTAGGGCAGGAGCACTGTGAGCATGGTGCAAATATATGCTAAACAAAAACAAGGTAAGGTACTTACTCATCATGGTCGATGTACACCCTCTTCCTGGCCGGGGCTGGGGCACCACTGCTCCTCCTGGGCGCGGCCTTCGTCGCTCTTGGGGAGTGAGCGGGGCGCTCTTCGGCCAGCCTTGGCGCGGCGCCACTAGTTGGCGAGGAAGAGGTGTCGCCCTAAGGGGGGGCTGCCACCCTGCACTTCTTCGAGGTCGCCTAGCCTAACCTCCATCGGGCCTGAGGAGTGGCCCCTGACCTCGTGAGGACCCCAGTGGAGCACGGGGATTCCATCGCCGGGGGCTCGTTACCATCATCGTCGCCACCGACGAAGCCGTGGAGAAGCTCGCTTTGTGATGGGGGAGAGATCTCCACCACGCCTGCCTCAGTCGCCTCTGAGTCCTCATTGCCCTCCTCGCTGACACTGTCGCTGGAGTACACCGGCATCGAGGAGTTGGGGCACTCGGGCGACGCGAGCCCCAGCTCATTGAAGACAGGCATGGCGGTGACTAGCGCCTCCCTGTCGGCACGGCGGTATGGTAGGGCGTAGGCCTTAGGGAGGTCCCCTGGCTCACCCTCGAGCAGGGTGTTGTAGGATCAAAAGTATGTCTAGAGGGGGTTATTAGACTACTTGACCAAATAAAAACTTAGCCTTTTCCCAAATTTAGTTCTTGGCAGATTTTAACAATTTACACTTGCAAGAATGTAAAGGGATGGGATTGGAGTGTGTAAACACAATAGGAGACACGGATGTTTTTGGCATGGTCCCGATAGGTGGTGCTATCGTACATCCATGTTGATGGAGACTTCAACCCACGAAGGGTAACGGCTGCGCGAGTCCACGGAGGGCTAGAGATCAAGGACTTGCCTCACTAGGGTAGATCTTCACGAAGTAGGCGATCTCCTTGCCCTTACAAACTCCTTGGTTCAACTCCACAATCTTGTCGGAGGCTCTCAAGTGACACCTAACCAATCTAGGGGACACCACTCTCCAAAAGGTAATAGATGGTGTGCTGATGATGAACTCCTTGCTCTTGTGCTTCAAATGATAGTCTCCACAACACTCAACTCACTCTCATAGGATTGGATTTGGTGGAAAGATAATTTGAGTGGAAAGCAACTTAGGGAGGGCTAGAGATCAAGATTCATATGGTTGGATTGGAATTTCTTGGTCTCAACACAAGAGTAGGTGGTTCTCTCTCAGGAAATGATTAGTGGAAGTGTAGGCACGTTCTGATGGCTTCCCTCATGAATGAGGAGAGGGTGGAGGGGTATATATAGCCTCCACACAAAATCTAACCATTACACACAATATACCAAACTCTGTGCGACCAAATCAGAAAACTCGGTCAGACCGATTCAGTACATAATGTGACCGTTAGGCAATTTCGATGGGACCGACATGTCAACTCGTTGGGACCGATACAATTACGGTTAGGGCATAACGTAATCTCAGTTGAACCAGTTACACAAACTCGGTTGGACCGACTGTGGTAATAAGCTAACCAGAGAGTTGGTCACGCAAACTCGGTGGGACCGATTCGCTCGTCTCGGTGGGACCGAAGCGTTATGAAAGGGAATCAAAGAGTTTGCATTGCAGACTCGGTGGGACCGATCGCTCATCTCGGTTAGATTGAAACGTTACGAAGGGAAACATAGAGTTTGCAACCCCATCTTGGTGAGACCGAGATCCCTATCGGTGAGACCAAAGTGACTAGGGTTTCTGGTAGTGGCTATGTCAAATGAACTCGATGGTGCCGAATGGATCAAATTGGTGGGGCCAAGTTTGACTTTTCGTAGATTGTGGAGTTGAACCAAGGAGTTTGTAAGGGCAAGGAGATCACCATCCTTCATTTTGAACTTGTCAAGTTGACTTTGAAGTACATCCAATTTGGATTCCTTGACGGAGTCGGTACCTTTGTGCATATCAATCAAAGTAACCAAATTTCCTTTGCATTCTCAAGGCGGTTGATTTTGTTGAATTCTTTGGGGCACAATTCATTGAAGAGGATATCACAAGCTTGAGCGTTGTATTTCAGCATCTTCAACTCTTCCATGGTAACTTCACAGTTCGATTCTCTCCCATCAAAGAATTCACCTTGCAAGCCAATACACACAATAGCCCAAACGGCGGGGTTATGTCCAAGAATATGCATTTTCCATCTTATGCTTCCAACTAGCAAAATTAGTACCATCAAAGTAAGGACCTCTACAGTGGTAATTTCCCTCGCTAGACGCCATACTCTCCTAGGTTGTGAAACCAAGGCTATGATAACCAAAAGCTATGGAAATCAAGGCAAATGGAGACCAAAGCTCTGATACCAATTGTAGGATCGAAAGTATGTCTAGAGGGGGGGGGGTGATTAGACTACTTGACCAAATAAAAACTTAACCTTTTCCCAATTTTAGTTCTTGGCAGATTTTAACAATTTAGCACAAGTGAAGCAATCTTAACACAATTCATGCAAGCATGGAAAGAGTATATAAGCAGCGAAAAGTAAAGCATGCAACTTGCAAGAATATAAAGGGATGGGATTGGAGTGTGTAAACGCAATAGGAGACACGGATGTTTTTGGCGTGGTTCCAACACGTTAATGGAGACATCAACCCATGAAGGGTAAACGATGCGCGAGTCCACGGAGGGCTCCACCCATGAAGGGTCCACGAAGAAGCAACCTTGTCTATCCCACCATGGCCATCGCCCACGAAGGACTTGCCTCACTAGGGTAGATCTTCACGAAGTAGGCGATCTCCTTGCCCTTACAAACTCCTTGGTTCAACTCCACAATCTTGTCGTAGGCTCCCAAGTGACACCTAACCAATCTAGGAGACACCACACTCCAAAAGGTAATAGATGGTGCGTTGATGATGGACTCCTTGCTCTTGTGCTTCAAACGATAGTCTCCCCAACACTCAGCTCACTCTCATAGGATTGGATTTGGTGGAAAGATGATTTGAGTGGAAAGCAACTTGGGGAAGGCTATAGATCAAGATTCATATGGTTGGATTGGAATATCTTGGTGTCAACACACACTACTAGGGAAAACCTTATACACAGAAGTTTAGCAACAGCGCGGGTCAAAAAAGCACGCTAGTGCTATATAGCAGTAGCGATTTAAGAGAAACCGCGCTACAGATACAAACTTAGCAGTAGCGCTGGTAGTCGCGAAAGCGCTACTACTAATATTCCCATTGGCAGAATGATAGGCTACGCATAGCAGTAGCAGGCTTAGATGAAATGCGCTACCGCTAGGGCATAATTAGTAGCGCGTTTCCACGGAAGAGCGCTACTACTAACGGAAATAAAATAAGATGAAAAACAAATAGAAAAGTAAATGAAAATGAAAGAAATAGAAAAAGGAGAAAGGAAAAAATAAAACGTAAAGCAAAATAAACGAAAAAGCGAAAAATTGGAGGAAGGCATAGCAGCAGCGTGTGTTTGTAAGAGGCGCTATAGCTAACGTAGCTGCAGCACGTGTCCTAGACCCCCGCTATAGAAACAGAAAAGGAAATTAAAAAAGGAAGAAATTTACATAGCTATAGCAGCAGCGCGTTTTGCAGAAACCGCTATAGCTATCTTAGTGATAGCGCATTTTGCCAAACGCACTACCGCTAAGTTTGACTTAACCAAAAAACCGTTTCCCCCCGGCCACTTCTCCCCCAAATCCCTCAACCCACCCCACGCGCCACCGTCTCCCCGATTCACTGTCGCCCGACTTCGCCACTAGAGCCGTGCCCGTCGACGACACCGGAGCCGCCCCCAACGCCACGGAGCCGCGAGGCCTCGTCAACGCCACCGGAGCCACCGTCGACGCCACCTTCCTCGCCATCACCGAAGACGCCCCTGCCTCCCTCGCCGTCACCGGAGACGCCCCTGCCTCCCTCGCTGTCACCGGAGACGCCCCTGCCTCCCTCGCCACCAGTGCCTCCGTCGCCACCACCGGAGCCATCATCTGTAAGCCCCCACCCCTCCTCTCTCTCTCATGCATATAGGTTAGCCAGTTTAATTAGGTTAATTATCTAGGTTAGGGCAAAAATTTAGTTAGGGCTTTGACAGAGAAGTAGTTAGGTTAACTAGTTTAATTAGGTTAATTATCTAGGTTAGTGCAAAAACTTAGTTAGGGCTTTGACAGAGAACTAGTCAGGTTAACTAGTTTAATTAGGTTAATTATACAGGTTAATTAGTGCAAAAATTTATTTTAGGCTTTGACAGAGAACTAGCTGCTTTAACTAGTTTAATTAGGGTTAATTATCTAGGTAAACTAGATTAACTAACTAGGTTAAATAGGTAGGTTAATTAGGTTCGTTGGATTAACAAGCTAGGTTAAGTAGATTGGCAAAGGTTTTTGATTTTTGAAAAGACCACTATTTTTCCAGGAAAAGAATTTAGGCAAATTTTATTTTTCATTGAAGTGGTCATGTTATATCTTTTCATTGAAGTTGTTCGATTGTGCCCAAGTGGCTTTGTTGTTTCCAGGGAATGATGCTGAGTGGCCTATGTGTTGCCGGAATGTTGATTCATTTCTGTTTCGGCAGATTTCAGGTTCTCGATTTGTCCACTTTTTAGCAAAGGTCATGCCGAAATTTCCCGTGAATTTCGCCATGACTTGTGCTACAAACTAGGACATATCGAGTGCCCGGGATTTGCTGCACCAGGAAGGAGTCAACATTCCTGTAAAACAATAGTCCTTTTTATGTCATTATTCATTTTATTAGGTCTAGAATTAATTGACTAGATTTAATCATAGGAAACATGGCTAGCAACGATGAAGGACAGGGTTCTGGTGATTGCGACGACGTCTACCGGGCGGTAGATGAATTTTTTAGCCTTACCGACTATCAACAGATGTTGTTGCTGGGCCCACCGGTGGCATCGGGGACTGAGACCGACACGCAGACCGGTGTTAAGACTGAGACCGGCGCTGAGATTCAGACCGGCATCGAGACCGGCGCTGAGACCGGTGCTGCCTCGGGGAGCGGAGCCGGTGTAGAACCGAAAGCAAAGAGGCAACGGTTTCCTAACAAACTCAGGACTACTAGACTGGTGGTCACGGAGGTGGACGATGACAATTTTGAGCCAAAGGTGCCCGAGGAAGCGCGCGCATGCTACGGCAATCAAATAGGCTGCATCATACGGACAACCGCCACCATCAACGACGAGAATCTAAAGAAGATAGAAAATATGAGGAGCTCCCTCCTAAAGAAGTTTCACCAGATATTCTTGTTCCCGGGCCGGAATGAGAAGGATTATGAAGATACAGACAAGGACCCGGCAATGAAGAAGATAAACAAACACGCCATGACCAAGTTTAGCAACGCGTTGGCCGCCTGATAAAATCGAGTGAAAGCAAAGATCAACGACGGGGAACCCTACTCCGAGATTGTAAAGGATAGTCCGACAATCACGGAAGAGCGGATTCAATTATTCAAGGAGGCTTGCGAGGCCGAAGCTGCCAAAGAAAACTCTAAGTACATGAAGGGGCTTCAAAAGAGGAACATTGGGACCCACCACCTCGGAAGTCGTGGTTACGGCGGAAAGAGGTCCAAATGGGCCAAGGAGGACGCGGAAGCCGCGAGTCTGGGCATCCCAGACCCCTTGGCAGATTTCACCGTCCCGCAGGAGCGTGACGTCCTGAGGGCCCGGCACCGTTGGGACCCAGTGAAGAAGGTTTACGAGACAACACCGGTCATTACAGAGTTCATGAGACTACTGGTAATTTTAGTTTCTGATCAATTCGACTGCACACGTTAGTCATATTTGTAAACGATCCTTGTGCCTTTTGCAGAGAGAGCAGCACCGGATTGCGGACGAAAGCGACTCGCCGTCTGAGGCATTGGCGAGGCCGAAGTGGGACACTCCATTCAACCGGGCGTTGAACATATTGAAACAACAACCGGTGGATACTTGAACGTCGTATGGACGCATGCACGGTGTCGGAGACGGCGGCACGTGGAAGAAGTACTACCGTGAGACCACGGAGGAGAAAAAGGAAAGACGGAGGCTAACTGAAGAAAGCATCGACAAGAAGGTTGAGATTGCGGTTGAGAAGAAATCATCTCAGACAGTCGCAACAGCGGTAGCTGCCGCAAAATAGGCGATTGCAGATATATCTACTTCCTTGGTGACGGGCGTTTACACTTGGACAAGGCAAAATCCAGAAAAAAATGCAGAGGACTTTCCCCTTGCTGACTTCTTGGCCGCACCTGCTCCCGCACCGGCTCCCGCACCTGCTCCCGCACCGGCTCCTGCACCTGCTCCCGCACTGGCTCCCGCACCGGACGTGCTCGGTGGTGCCTCCTCTTTGGCTGAGCTCGAAGCCCTCACGGTATCTGCCACACCGCCCCCCTTCAATATAAATGTATAATCTCCCATTTTCGTTGCCTTTCGGATGTCTCACGTCGCAGACTTTTATTTGCAGGCCGACGAAACCCCGTGCACCATATTGTACACCATCGGCGAACAGAAGGTGGACGTGGGGAATGGGACGATAATGGAGCCGAAGGAACCATTGTTCTACAGCCGGTCAATCCCCCCGAACGTCTTCAAGGTTTCCGTGGCCAGTGTCAAACCGGGCCATGAGAATTTGCCTCCTCTAATACTAGTGGGGGATGACGATGAGACCCCGCGGAGGCTTGGTGATTGTTGCAATGGGTGGGTCTTGTTGTGGCCAAAGAATCTTCTTCGTCTAGAGGCGGCCGGGAGCACACCCACGAGCATGCAGCCTCAGCAAGGTATGAACATCAACACCCCACCTACCCAATTAGCGCCGGGTGTCGGGTTGGGCGATAGCGGACGGGGTAAGCAGGTGGCTCCATTAGTCGCTGATGACGTTGCCATGGATGAGGATGAGGATGACGATGGCGCTGAACAGTATGTCTATACTGGCGCCTCCTCAGGGTTTGAGCATCATGGGTCGGTGCCTGAATTACCGTCTCAACGTATTATTGACGACCATCCGGTGGTAAAGAAGCCTAGGAAGAGAGCGAGGAAAGGCAAAAAAGCTGATTCTATGATCCAGCCGCCTCAGCAGCCTCGGCTTTAGGACCGTGTAGGTATCCCCGATGCTGATAAATGGCATATCCCCGGTCGACCAATCCTACCTGAAATAGCGCTACGGGCCAGATTCGGTGATCTAAGGAGACTTCATGATGATGTGCTGCGGGTAGAGAAAGGCCTCATCGCCTCGAAAGATCCAGGATACCCACTCTACGTGGTTAACGTTCCGTGGCAAATGTCGTACGTCAACGGCTTCCCCGCGGATAAGTTCTTCCTCCGATTCGATTACATATTCGACATGTTTCATGTGAAGAAGCTGGATTTTAAGTTTGTCCGCCTTTATGCCTTGCACATGAACTACATCATTGGGGTTGAGCAGATACATTTTATCTGTGTCACTGACCCGTACTACATGCACGAGGGCTTCTTGGGAGTCTATGCACAACATCGTGAATACGCGAGGGATTACATCGTCAGTTTCATACTCGCCAATAAGGACAAGGAGGCAATTCTCGTGCCTTATCATCCCATGTAAGTCATCCGCGTTGCTATCCTTCCTTCGATTTCAATAATTCATTTGCATGGTGGAGGCTAATTAATTTGAGGTTTACTTATTTTGCGCAGCGGCGGGCGCGCCGTCCTCATCATCCTCTACCCCCGATTCTCCCACGCTCTTTACTTGGACTCGTCGAAGAACATTCACAAAAAGGATTACACCCACATCAAAGATGTTCTCGACAGTGCTATGTTTTACTACCAAACAAGGGGTGGAGAGGTTAGGAACATGAAGAGAAGGGGCGGCAGGGCCGCCTTCAGCCATAAGACCGACTTCTGTTGCATCCAGCAACCGAACGATTCTCTTAATGATGGATTCTATGTCCTACACCACATGCTGGAGTACAGACGGGATCACCAGAACCTTCACATGGCACCAAGATCTGGCGATGCCCATATTCTGCAATGGGCAAAGGACATAGGAGATATCGAGGATCATCGACTTCGAGCTGAGTTCTATAACATCCAGCGTGAACTTGCCCAAATCATCATGAATGAGGTCGTCGGAAAAACAGGGATGTTCCATGCAGAAGGACAAATGTCGCGGGAAGACGTCTGAACATGGATAGCCTCTCAGCATCTCAACATGAAGCCTTTCACTAACCTCGATGACTATCTCCCTGACATGGATGGATGGCACGACATGATGGAGTGATTGTCGATATATGACAATGTGTCAGTTTAGTCCATACTTTCTTTTATGACAAAACTTCGAGTTATGCACGGAGAAACTTTATTTGTGATGTAATTAAACCGTCCTCCTCCTCGACTAGCGAAAATCACTCTAGTTAGGTCATTTTGGGTACGATGAACTTTGTTATTTATGCTTATGATATGTTGTTTCTATTTTTGCCAAGTCTGTCTCTTTCTGTTGCTCAACTATATATGTTGCATATCATCGACTCATCTGACGATGCAGGTGCATAGATCATAGATGGCGAAGAAGTGCTATGCCAGGAGTATATATACGACAAGTGGCCGGAGTGTCAGGCCCAGGTGTACCGGTTTTCGGTTTCAGAGCGACACGCAGTACTTAGTTTAGGTTCACGCTAATGCGAGAGAGGGATACGAAGTCATGTACTCAAAGTGATTGCTATTCTCGTGTATATCATTGTTTAGATGGATGACGATGTATTTGCAAGTAATCGAGATTTGTATCGCTATTTTCGAGATTGATGACGAGAGACCACTTTGTGTTGGATGATGATTATGATGACGACATGATTTGATGAGACTAATTGTATGTATATGCTATGATTGAATTTGTATGTGGATGATATGCTAAAGATTATTGTATAAAGCCTATTCAAATAAAAAACAAATAAAAAACAAATATGCAGGAAAAAAACTAATAAAACTAGTAGTAGCGAGGGGGGAAATTTAGCAGTAGCGCCGACTTACCAGTAGCGCTTCCTGCTGAAAAGCGCTGCAGATAATATCAGTAGCGCCTTTTTCCAAAGAGCGCTACAGCTATTCATCAGTAGCAGTAGCGTGGGTCAACAGGCGCTACTGCTATACGTTAGCCGTAGCACCTTATTAGTAGCACCGGTACCCGCGCTACTGAGAGGGCCAAAACCCGCGTTGCTGCTAGGCTTTTCCCTAGTAGTGACATGAGTAGGTTGTTCTCTCTCAGAAGATGAGTAGTGGAAGTGTAGGCACGTTCTGATGGCTTCCCTCACGAATGAGGAGAGGGTGGAGGGGTATATATAGCCTCCACAAAAAATCTAACTGTTACACACAATATACCAAACTCGGTGGGACCGAATCAGAAAACTCGGTCGGACCAATTCAGTACATAATGTGACCGTTAGGAAATTTCGGTGGGACCGATACAATTAGGGTTAGGGCATAACGTATTCTCGGTTGCACCGATTACACAAACTCGGTTGGGCCGACTCTGGTAATAAGCTATCCAGATAGTTGGTCAGGCAAACTCGGTGGGACCGATTCGCTCGTCTCGGTGGGACCAAAGCGTTACGGAAGGGAAATAGAGAGTTTGCATTGCAGACTCGGTGGTACCGATCTCTCATCTCGGTTAGACCGAAACGTTACGAAGGGACACAGAGAGTTTGCAACCCCATCTCGGTGAGACCGAGATCCCTATCGGTGAGACCGAAGTGAATAGGGTTTCTGGGAGTGGCTATGTCAAATGAACTCGGTGGAGCCGAATAGATCAAATTGGTGGGGCCGATTCTGACTTTTGGTTTGGGACATATGTGGATATGAGAAGGTGGTTGAGGGCTTTGGAGCATATCACTAAGCATTTTGAGCAAGCAAGCCATTAAGCAACACCTCATCCCCTTTTAATAGTATTGGCTTTCCTATAGACCCAATGTGATCTTGGGTCACTAAAATAGAAAATGTAGAGTCTTGAACTTTAGAGCTTGAGCCAATCTTTTGTCCTTAGTATTTTGAGGGGTCCACAATCCAAATCCATGCCATGCCAAACATTGAACTTTCCTGGAATGTTTATCTTGAAAAGACATTAGTTCAATGAACTATATGTTGTTAATCATTACCAAAACGACCCAGGGATAGTTGCACTTTCACGTGTTCATGGCCCTGTCCTACTCCTCACTCGTCAGGCTCCCCGGGCGCAGCTTGATGTCGTCCTCTGCGCCCTAGAGCTCCCACATGGGACGCATGTGCGACTGGAGCGAATCCAGGTGCTACCTTAGGAGCTCCTTCTTGAGCATGCCTCCCGTCAGCGCCCTGGCGTCCACATCTGACGTCATCTTCCTCAGGACGGGTGCCGTCTAGGGGTCAGAAAACTTCTCGTGGCTCCACCTCTTGTGCCGTTTTGGTAGCACGGTCGGTGGATCCAACCGCTCATTGAGGCCTCGGGTCTCCATGAAGACCCAGCGGCGCCGGAAGTTCTCCACCCTCTTTCTGGACCTCATGCACGTTGTTCTTGTGGACCGCAACAAAGGACACATAGACGAAGCGGTCTGTCGGGTCATGCAGTCGTAGAGAGAAGAAGTGCCTGAGGAGGGCCACGGAGGGCTTCATGCCCACGAAGGCCTTGCAGTAAAAGGCGAAGATGGACAGCGGGAGGCTGGAAGTGCAGGGCCTAGACCAAGTAGTGCTCGAGGACGGCGGTGAAGAACTCAGAAAGAGGGGGCATGCCCCGTGAAGATGTTGTGGAGGAAGAAGGGGTAAACTGTCTGCGCCAGGGTCCGCTGCTCGCCGGAGCCGGCCCAGACTATGGTCTCCTTCCACTTGTTCACCTTGATCACCATATACGGGAGCGCGAGGGCAAGGTGGCCCTCTGCGGTGATGGAGGACCCGTTCAGTGCAGGTGCAGGAGAGGAGGAAGAGCTTGCAGCATGCGCCGCAGGCTGTGGCTTCTTCGAAGTCATTAGTGAGGTCACCGGCACCGAAGTTGTAGAAGGACGGGGGGTCAAGCTCGATTGGATCTGGAGAGGTCCTTGGCGGAGGAAAGGGGACCTGGAGCAAGGTGAAAGGGAAGCAATGATGGCGCGATAGCGAACCCTAGTTACCGAGGCGACATGGGGAAACGGAGATGCCAACGTCCCATCAAGTGCCACACATGAGCCTAGCCCGCAGGTGATTGGGGGCCCGCGGCGCTTCGCCCTTGCCCCTTGGCTTCGCCTCGAAGCCAATCCCGAGCGCACCTTGGACCCGGGGGCTACTATCAGTGTTTTGGGAACCAAGGTACCCAGACTCGCCTGCCTGCGGCCCGTGGCATGGCTCCTTCGATGGCCTGGTACAGCCCATCTACAAGACCTCCAAGGGAAGACTCTCGCGAGGGGCCAAGCGTCACAAGCCGGACAACACCACGACCTCCCAAAGGAGTGGCCTCCCCAGGCGGCCTCCCGAGGAGCGGAGATTTCTATGCAGGTACCCAGCCTCATGAGGTTACCATGACGCAAGACGTGACGACCAAGGCAGGCAGGCACCAGCGGGCGCAGAGGAGGCAGTTTCCTCTTTGGTGCTAAGGCGGCAAGGACATGCGTGTGTTCCCGAAGAATCTCGCAAAGGTTTCCATTCTAATGCAATGATCCCAAGACCACTAGCACAGTGGGACGGATGTCATCGTCGAGCCCACTACTGCGTCATGACGAGAAACTTTGCAGGCGGAGACCACCTCTTGTCAGGATAAGATGTACTACTTGTCCCCTTTAAAATTGGCCACTATGGGTCCCTTTCCGCCTACGTTTTGGGGGAAGAGGACCAAGGCCACTATAAGTAAAGGTTAGCCACCACCGTAGAAGGGGTCGACTCATTACCTCACCCCTTGATCTCGTGAGGTTGTTCATCCCTTGTACTAGTTCATCCTCAGCCCCTCGTGAGGCTAATCCACCAAATATGCAGGAGTAGGGTCTTACACCGCAAGGTGGCCCAAACCTGGGTAAACTGCCGTGTTGATCTTCTTCCTTGCTCAAGTGAGTTAGGCTAGGCCATGGGGCGATGAGCTGGTAAGCTGGATAGGATGAGTTCTTCACACACGCCCCAAAGATCGAACCTTCTTGGGTTTGCGGAGACCTGAATCCGACAACGCCTTGATCTCCAGGAGAGTGCAAGGACAATGTACAAGTCCATCTCCAATGTCTATCAAGCCATTGGACTCCCGCCACCAGATATCATCACCAGCTCTAGATCAATGGGACCTTGGCTCGAGTTAAAGTCCTCCCCTTTCTTTGCCTTCCCCTCATCTCTATACCTCACGAGCTTATTATGAGAGGAGATGTTGGTGAAGTTCTCTGGATGACCGAGGTCAGATGTAGAGAATGCCTTGGCCTTATTGTACGAGTCAGTATGGGCCATGACATAGAGGTCGTACACCTTTCGCACCTTTGCCTTATTGTGTCGTGCCTAAAAGAGACGAACAGACTAAATTAGTAATTAAAGTTCTCAAGCTAGCAAGAAGAATGAATTGCATGAATCATGAAGCAAACCACATACCCAGTTCCGCCCGAACTGATATAAGTTGGCGTTGGCTTGATGGTGTGGCACACCTTCCATTAGGACATGCTGGTCCTTGGCATTGTTGTGGACGGCTAGCCATTGGTCTGAGCACCACTCATCCAACAACACCTCCCAAAAATCCATCTGATCCACACACCATCTCGGGGGCTCCTAAGTTAGTAAATAGGAACTTGAGCGATACGCCTACGAATCAGATCAAGGAAACTAAGTACAAGGCCTTAAGAATAGGTAATTACCGTCATGTATTGCTCCTTCTTCAGAAACTTTCCATGACACTCCGGCTTGGTCTTCTTAATAGCAAGCGAGGCGTAGTAGTCTCGAAGAGCCTGCACTCGAGCCTCGTGTCGTAAGTTTTGTTGTAGGCGCTTACACTCGGCATTGATAACCTGTGTTGCGGCCTCCTCGTATCCCTCCTCCCACCTATAGAAGGTCTGCAATCAAACGAGACAGTATTGATTAGTACAATAACTAGCTATTTGAAGATTTTTAATTGTGTAAAGGAGAAATTAATAAAACTTTCTGATCACGATGTCTACCCTCGTGTAGCACAAGACACCATCGATCATCTCCTCTGGCGGGACCGGGGCAGCCAAGTAGTGCTCCCATCTCAATCCTAGCTGTGGAAGCTGACCCTCACCAGGCAACGTGACAAACCCCGGAAAGATTTGTCGGCAAAGCACGCTAATGACGGTGTTGGGCCTGCGGACATCCGGAGTGTGGTCCCAACCCCTGCAATATGACAAGTCCAACACATTAGGTATTTGAAGAAACATGAAGACAAAAGGTACAAAAAGAGTAAATGCACTTACCTCTCCCTATCAGGCCAAATGAACCACCTCTGTTCGCGGGTCACCAGCACAGGTGTGAGTAGTGTACAATCACGCTGGTAGACGGTGCCCCCCTCAACCACCTCGCCCTCACTATTAGAAATCTGATCCCCACCACCATCAGCATGACCACTCGGCCCCTTGTGTGGATCCGGCCAGGTACCCCATCCGGACGTCTCCTGGGATGTAGCCTGGTCCAGAGTCTCGTGGGAAGAAGGTCCGTCGACCTGAGGCTCGTGGACCGAATTCCGCGTTGCCTCCTCCTCAGATGTGTCCACCCTAGCAGTCTTTTGCTTGGGTGAATCAGCTGGGGGTGGTGGTGAGGAAGGCGTAGGAGCCTGCCTACCTCTCCCGCGGCCATGTCCTCCCCGACCTCCTCTGTTATTCCCTCCCTGACCTCCTCTCCCGGTGGGCAATTACGCCGTTGAAGAAGCACTCACCGGTGTGCGCATACTATCGAGCAACACTCTCCTGAGAGACTTCGGTGGAGTGGAAGTACCCCTCCCACCACGCGCCAACGAAGAAGGAGCCTCGAAGCGGTCCAAACCTGCGCGCACCATCTTTCAACACCTGCCCTGACAAAGAGTAAACGAAATTAGTACAACATAAAAAAATACCGACAAAAATAATAATATGTATATAACTTAAGTGTATCATCATCAAGTACAACATAAAAAATTGAATACCTACCATGAACTAACAATATATATATGTATGTAATACAAATTGAATACCTGACATGAACTAATAATAATCTTGATCGTCTATATATGCTCTGGGATCAATAAATGCATCATCATCATCACTAATAGGAATGACGTGCTCATCGGGTTCACCGGCATCCCCATGTGGAAGGCCACCTTTATGTAATCGGTCAAGCATTGACAAGTCATCCGCAGCAGTAACCTCTTCTTGTTCCGGCTCAGGGGTGAAGTCGGATTCACTATCGATGTCTACTTCAATGTTCTGGGTTGAAGTAGAGCAGTTCTTGAAATGTTTTTTTGGAAAGACGTGTTTCTTGGAAGAATTCTCCTTCATATGTGTCTAGGTTAATGTGAGGTTCATAATCCTCTTCATTGGGGGGAGGTGGTCTAACACGTGGCGGCACTTCATAAATGACGTCCCAACCATTCAGATTTGGATCATTTTGGCAGGCCCATGGTAGATAGACTACTTGGGTCGCCTGTTGAGCCGTAGTATAGACATCAGGAACATCTAAATGGGTGTTGATTGATTTCGACTAGCCATATATGTTCATGAGTCCTTCTAGTCTCCTTCGGTTGGAACCAATAACATGTGAAGACTATGATGTTGGTGGGTTTCACCATAGAATATAAGTTCATAAATTGCTTCAACTCTCGCATAATACTCGGTACCTCCTTTGCCGATAGCAGAGACACAAAAATTTGTAGAATTTCGGCCGACCATAGATAGCTCTTTACCAAAGGTACGAAAGCGATACCCATTGATGTCGTATTTGTCAAATGAACGGACCTTATAGTCAAAACCATTAGCGATTTGTCTCAATTCGGCGTCCATACACTCTGAATTAGTCTACAAGTTTAATACGAAAGGATTGTTGCATTAGCCGCAAATTACACGAAGAAATGAAATGGTCTAATGGAAATTACCGTTTGTTTGAACCAAGAGATGAAATCAGGAAAGCTGCCTCCATGCTTTTCCAGAAGCTCATACTCTTCGATGGATTCCTTTTGGATCACCGCTCCATCCGAGAATTTGGTGACGTATCGACTATATCAAATATCTAGGAATAAGAACGGTTCAAAAGAACTAGAAGTTGCAAAACAATGTACTGAGAACTTACTCGATGTACGGTCGCAATTCTGTTAGGTTGTTGAAGATATAGAACGAAATGGTCTGCCATTCTTTGACATCAAATGATATTGGTTTTGAAGCACCGGCTGGTGCGAGCTTCCCTTTTAATAGGATGAGGTTGGATCCACCTTTTTTAGGGTCGCCAGCATTGTACCGAGGCTTTTGGTTATGCAAATTATGATTTTTGGCTTCATAGTGTGTTGCCACAATGTTTGCCGCCTCCTCGGTAATGAATGCCTCAGCCATCGATGCTTAAATTCTACATTTATTTTTACATTTTGCTCGAAGCGTCTTCTGTATCCTCTCAGTTGCGTAGCACCAACGATTTTGCACGGGCCCACCAATCTTGCCTCGGTCGGGAGATGCAAAATCAAATGCTTTATTGGATTAAAGAAGGCCGTCGGAAAGATCTTCTCTAACTTGCAGATCAACTCCGGCACCAACTCTTCCATTTATTCTAGCACGCCAGGTGATAGTTCTTTCGCACAAAGAACACGGAAGAAATAGCTCAGCTATGCCAGTACTACCAATTCATTCTCCTCAGGGATGAAGCCACACAACAGCACCGACATTACCCGCTCAATCCATATGTGCCTACCATGACTCTTGAGACCAAATATTTTCAATTTTTCAAGACTTGCTCCCCTCTTTACACTCGCTGCATACCCATCGGGGAACATCAAGTGCATTTTCACCCACAAGATAATTTCCCTCATAGCTGGCCTTCCAAGATTGAACCATGCCTTTGGCTTCGTCCAGTTCTACTTTCCTTTTGGTTCTTGCATGTTCTTTAACGTCTATCACATAAGGCCTCCTGATCGACTCTAGCCTTAGTATTATCCTTTGACTTCCCGTCTATGCTGAACAATGTACCAAAAATGGCCTTGACGATATTCTTTTCAGTGTGCATCACGTCGATGTTGTGTGGGGAAAGGAGGTCTTTGAATTAAGGCAAATCCCACAACACTACTAGGGAAAACCTTATACACAGAAGCTTACTAGTAGCATTGGTCAAAAAATGCGCTACTACTATCTACCAGTAGCGCGGTGTATACAAGCCCGCTACTACTATATAAATAGTAGTAGCACGGCCCAAATAAAAAGCGCTATTACTATAATTGCCACACCGTTGTCGATACGCTAGGTATAGTAGTAGCGCTGGTCTCCAGCCAACGCTACTGCTATTGGTCTTAGAAGTAGCGCTCTTCCTGGACCGGTGCTACTGGTATGGGTGCCTTATCCCCAAATTTTCCTCCCCCGCGCCTGACCATCCTCTTCCTTCCCTCACTCCGCACTGCCTCACTCTACCTCCTCCACCGCCATCCTCCCTCCTCCTTCCTCGGTATGCCCTCATCTCGCTCCTCCTCCCACCGCGCCTACCTGCCTCCTCCTCCGGCCGCCCCCTCCTCCTCCCGCCAAGCCCTCCACCGGCAACCCTTCTCCCCCTCCTCCTCTCTCCTCCCTCCTCCCACCCCTCCTCCCTCCTCCACATCCTCC
>NC_041387.1:368359150-368411412 GCF_002162155.2 Triticum dicoccoides | reverse complement strand
TTTGTACTGTTCTTGTATAATGTAGTTTTTCTACTATTTTTAGTAAGTGTATAATAGAAATAGTTTATTTAGGAAGTGGTTAATAGAACTAGTATATTTAAAGTAAGTGCTTAATAAAACAAGTTTATTTATAGTAAGTGCTTAATAGACTACTGAATAGGTTTTTTGAATATCAAAAGTTTTAGTAATAGAAAATTTTAGTAATATAATTTTTTAGGTATAGAAAATTTTCAACTATAGAAATCTATTGGAATGCTATATGAGAAATTTTTAGGTATCGAATTTAGTAATAAAAAAATTTAATAAAAAATTTAGCTATAGAATTTTTTTAAATTTTGTTTTTAATATAGATATGTATTGGAAAATTTAATTATTTTTATGTCATTATCACTTTGTCATTAAAGAATGCTATATGAGATTTGATGATCTAAATTTTTCACTTGATGGACTATGCAGGCTTTGTAGAGTCGTGTCTCCTTAGAGTGATCGTCATCCGAGCTACATCTACTTCCTCTACACCCGAGTCGGTGAGCTAAAAGTCCACCTCCTCCATCTCTACTCCTCGGTGATGAATAGAGTAGAACTAGGGTATTAGTTATGCTTCTTTATCAAATGAAATGTTCGCGTTATAAGATATATAGAAATGATTTTGTCATTATTGAGCCATTGAAATGCAATGAGCACCAATTTATGCTCATGTGCGAATGCTTATGATAATTGATCCGGATATAATTTCAAGTTTAAGCATCGTTGTATGTGTATGGACATCTTTGTATCGCAGGGAAAATCTGAGTGGGCTATGTTTTGCCGGAGTGTTGATTCATTTCCGTTTCGGCAAATTTCAGGCGCTCGATATGTCCTATTTTAGCAAAGGTCATGCTGGATTTTTCCGTTTATTTAAGTTTGACTTGTTCTAGAATATGTAGGAAATATTGAATTCCTCGGATTTGCTAGAAATTAAACAACATTTTGAGTTGACTTTAAGTCAGTCGGGGCTCCATACATGACAGTCAAAAAATCAGTGAGGGAGAATCTCCACCATATATGAGAGAAGAAGAACACCGACTGCTGTCGTGGGGTCGTTTCTCCTTCTTCTCCTTGTGCTAGACCTTTGTGATGCACTAGGGGAAGGAGGACTAGCGACCATCATCGACGGTTGAAAAATCAGTGAGGGAGTGTCCACCATATATGAGAGAGGAAGGAGAATCCTGACAGACCGATAGTCAACCCGTGATGAATAATAATGATCTAATTTAGGTTTTATAGTACATATATTTAATTTTAGAAGTTTAATCTTTGAACTATGAACATAGGAAATGTCGTCGGATGACGAAAGTCTCGCGGAGTGCGACTGGTGCGGCGACGACCAGGGTCTGTGCGACAAGCCTCACTTGGTAGAAGGTCGGCGCTTCAGCATTTAGCTCCAAGAGACCTTCGATGTTGAAACGGTACGCAATGACGACAAATGTTTTTTTGTAATTAAGCACGACTTTTGCTTCTTCAATGTGCAATTTTCGTCTTTTACAATTCAACTAGCTTATCCCATGCCATGCAAGACGCTAAGTCTTGGAGATTCTGAAGATCATGAAAGTATGGAAACAAAGATAATTCACATAAGGACCCATCATGGTATATATTTTGTTGTAAATCTATACAATTCTGAGAGCGTATCCCATTTTGGTTTCCCAAATTGGGAAGCACTTTGCAAGATGCATGATTTTCATGAGGGTATGCTTGTCACCTTGGATCTTGGTGATCCTGACGTCAACGAAGATAATATGGACATTTGGGTCCTTGTTGATACGCTTCCAATTCTACCACTATGTGAGTTTCTCAAACATAGTTATTAAGTAATTTATATTGTTTATTTCAAAATAGTTGATATCTTATTTCCATTGATAGCTTATTTTTAGTCTTCAAAGAATGTACGGAAGATGGTAGACAGAACCTACTACACCGATGGCGCAGAATTAACTTATCAGGAGAAAGATCATCTTATCTTATTTATTATTGATGTTGAGAATTACAATATCAATTATCAAACTCCTGCACATTATGGTCAATACGTGCCACTAATGCATGTGTTGAACTACTGTAACATCTATGGAGATGGCATGGTAAGATTTTTACTATTACAACATCCGTGCATCTTTTGCATAAATTCTTCTAAAGCTGAACTACATTGCTAACTACTTACCACTGTGTTTTTCAATAGAAAATCCCAAAGGATTGTGTGCATCATCTCATGCTTCTGAAAGGTCACCTTGATGTTATGAGCTTACGACCAGGTTTGCCTAGGCTTCACTACTGTTCATACCGGATTTCTAAAACCCATGAAGACATGACAATCAAAGCATGGAAAATTGTATGGACAATCGTACGGAGCTACTTGGAACCAACATTGTTTGAAGTGCAAGAACTGGAGATAGGATAGTCTCCATTCTACATAATGGATAGTCAGGGCCTATCTTGTTTTATGCCATTGAAAGTGCGTTATATCGACTAGAGGGGGGGTGAATAGGCGATTTTTTTGAATTCTTCACTGAGGAATTTGCTGGTGAGGAAATTCCTAAATGAAGAACTACTAGCAGCGGAATAAGTACTCAGAAGTAAACATAATAGAATACAACCATAGTCATCATGACGAGATGAAGACAAGCACATAGTACAGAAAGCGTAAACACAGGATAACACAAGAAAGAAGACAGACATACTGAAGAAATTGAACTGAGGAAATTGAGAAAGTCTTCAGTCAAAGTCTTCAAACAGATATGAACAGACACACAACAACTAACATGAGGAAATGAAAGAGTTGAGGACATAGGACAAGTAAGCTCGGTGAAGACAATGATTTGGTAGACCAGTTCCATCTGCTGTCTCAGTTGTACGTCTGGTTGGAGCGGCTGAGTATATAACTCGAGGACACCCAGTCCCGGACACAGAGTCCTCACCGTATTCTCCTTAAGCTAAGGTCACACAGACCTTGCCCAATCACTCGTGGTAAGTCTTCAGGTGACTTCCGAACCTTCACAAACTCGGTCACTCGGCGATCCACAATTCCTCTTGGATGCTCTAGACCTTGACGCCTAACCATCTGGAAGAAGCACAGTCTTCAAAGGAAACAAGCGTTGGATCCACTCAGGATCAATCTCTTCAGTGATGCTCAATCACTTTGGGTTTGTAGGTGTTGGGTTTTTGGTTTTCCTCACTTGATGATTTTCGCTCAAAGTCCTCAGAGGATGGGATGCTCTCAAATGACAAGTGTAGGTTTCTCTCGGAGCAGCCGACCAGCTAGTGGTTGAAGGGGGCGGCTATTTATAGCCTAGGGAGCAGCCCGACATGATAAGACATAAATGCCCTTGTCTGATATGACCGTTAGCTGGGTAGATATTTTGGAACTACTGGCGCATAGCACAACAATGGTCGGAATTTTGACTATCAAAATCCTCAGGGCTATCATGTTCCTCACTGTGTAGGCAATTCGCACTAGCGAATTCCTAACTCCTTAGTCAGAAGAAATTCCTCAGAGACCAGAAGAACTTCATCTCTGTCATTGAAGAATATGACTGAATTGTATGAGATTTCCAATGGCTTCACTCGACGGGATTGGTAGGTGTAGGATTTTGAGTTGAGCATCAGATGGAAATTTTTCCTTAGTATTTCCTCGACCCCCTTTAACAGTACGGTGTTTCTTATGACTCAAGAAAAGTAAAATGAAACTACGAAAACAAAAGTCTTCACGCTTCATGTTCCTCGAATGATTGCCAAATCTTCAAGGTCACACCAATTTCTTCACTTTCAAAGTCTTCAGGAAGTCTTCAGAAATCCAAAGTCTTCAGTTGAAGAACTTCATTTTTAGGGGTCGACTTTCTCTGTAAATATCAAACTCCTCATAGACTTATAGACCTGTGTACACTCACAAACGCATCAGTCCCTTAACCTATAAGTCTTCAATACACCAAAATCACTAAGGGGCACTAGAGGCACTTACAATCTCCCCCTTTTTGCTGATTGATGACAATATAGGTTAAGTTTTCAACGGGGATAAACATATGAAGTGTAAATACTGATATTGAGGAATTTGATTACAAGATATAGAAGAACTCCCCCTGAAGATGTGCATAGTGAGGAATTTGCTTTTGAAGCAATGCACACTTGAAGAGTATAATCATGGAGATCTCCCCCTATATCTTGTAATTCAGACATGCATTTGATATATAATATGAAGAATTTGAAATGCATGATGAAATATGGTGACTGATGTAATTCAGCATGTGTGCATTGACATTAATGAGGAATAAGCATGCAGAAGAACACAACGAAAGTATCAGGCCACCATAGAGTTTAAGATTACAACTCGATCCAGCAAAGTCATCAGAAGAACGAGAGTTGTAACTTAGAAAAAAATGCCCATATAGGATAGACTCGCTTGAAAACTAACTCAAATTTCTCCCCCTTTGTCATCGAATGACCAAAAGGGTTGAAACTGAGGACTAACGCCCCTGAAGAATATCATGATGATGGAGGAGCGCTAGCGTTGTCAGGGTCTTGAGTCATTGTAGGGCCTGCTGCAGTGCCGTCCAAGTCTTCATGCTCGTCCGTGGCGCGTGATGAAGAATATGAGCTAGCCACCAAGTAAGGAACCTTGACCTTCTTGTATTTCTTCGGTGGAGGAGCAGACGAGTCAAAGTCTTCCTTGAAGCCCATTTGCTTCAGATCTTCTTCACCATATAGATGTGACAGGATAGCCCAGGTGCGATCAAACACTTCATGGAGGTAGTAATGGTTTTTCTTAACTGCGTTATGTGTGGAAGTCATGTTGTGAAGAATGGAACCAAACTCATGCTTAACCCACTTGTGGTTTCGATTCACCTTCTAGTGAAGACTTATCAGCAGTTCATGGTCAGTCATCACACGAGGAGCAGTAGCTTCAGGACTTGACTTAGTAGCATTGGCAGCAGAATCATGAGTGGCAGAGTCATCATTGGTGGAGTAAGATGCAGCTTTGCGGAACTGACCATCCAATGGATGAATGCCTTCATTGATAACAGCTGGTGACTTGCCCTTCTCATCAAATGAGGAAATTGTCTGCTTGAGGACTTCAATAGGGGGCAAGTAGCTGAGGTGATTCTGAAAATCAGCCTTTTAGTTGAGTGAAGACCTTGTTCTGAGGAATCTCATGATCCACGGCGCGTAAGGCTTTAGCTCAAATGGTGAAAGTGCAACATTCGCCAGAGTCCTCATGAAGAAATCATGATAGTTTATGGGGATGCCATGCATGATGTTGAATAGCATATTCTTCATCATTCCGATAATTTCTTCATCGGATGAGTCATGGCCTTTGATGGGACTCATGGTCTTCGTCAGAATGCGGTAGATGGTTCTTGGCACATAGAGCAATTCCTTCACGAGGAATTTGGTCCTTGGGGCTTGACCCGGCATCATTGGCTTCATGAGCACTTGCATATAGTGAGCAGTGAGTTCAGGCTCATCATACAGGCAACGAGCACCATCAGGTGGAGGACTGATTGGCAAGGCACGAAGCAATTCAGAGGATGGTGCCTTTTAATGTGTGTTTTCAGTCATCCAGTCCAACACCCACGAGTTGACGTCAGCAGCATCACCTGTGATATGCAAAGTTGCGTAGAACTGAAGAATAAGCTCTTCATTCCAGTCAACTATGTCAGAGCAGAAGTTGAGAAAGCCTACATCATGAAGCATGTTGAGGACTTGAGAGAAGCAAGGCATGGATTCCATGTCCACGTGAGGAATGTGCTCATGGTCGAAGACTTTGTCCTTGTTAAAGAGCACTGAGGAATAGAAGTTGGCCTGGCTGGCAGTCCAGAAACGCTTCCTTCTAAGACGAGCATTGTCATAGGGGTTGAATTCGGTGAAGAACATGTGCTCAACAAAGAAATCATCAGCCTTGAATTTTTGCTTCTTGGAGAAGGGATCCTTTGGCTTGGGCTGAGGAGTGTTAGTCAATTGCATCACCACCTCAGGAATCGCAATCTCAGGTTCCTCGGGCTGAGGAATTTCGGGCTCTCCTGCAGCTTCAGCCTGGGTCGTCAATTCTTCATTGACAATTTCTTCAACACTAGTGGCTGGAATTTCTTCATGAACACTTGGGGTTGCATGAGGTTCTTCAGATCCCATTTGCACTTCAGTGGCAGCAGGGGACTGAGGAATTGCTTGGAGTGGAGTGAACATCGGTGAGTTGGGGTGCTGACTGTCCCAAAATTCATCATTGAGCACAGGAGTGGTACAACCAATGTCCACTTCCTCATCTTTTATTTCTTCAACACCTGCCTCTTCAGCAGTGAACTGAGGCATAGGTGAAGAAATGACCGGAGTTTAAGGGATCTCATCCACTTCAATTTCTTCGTCCAACTGCTCTATCGAAGTAGCAGAAGGAGTTTCTTCATCGGATTCATTGGGAATCACATAATCTTCACCAAAAGGAACAAGGTCCTTTGATGGCATGGAGGAGACTGGAATGGCATCAATTGGATTGTCAATTGAGCTAGTCAGTGGCTTCATCTTCTTCGGAGTTGAAGAATTTGATGAAGTTGATGCCTTCCTTTTCTTCACAGCTGCACGCTCTGCAGCCTTGGTCTTCTTCGCATATGATGCAGATGGAAGGATCAGAGTTGGTGTAGGCGTAGGAGGTGCAGAGGTCTTTGGTTCATTTTCCTCAGGCACAACTGATGCAGTTGCCCTGACTTGTTCACTTTCTTCAGGTGCACCACTAGTGGATGCCCTGGCAATATCTTCAGCGGTTGGAATGGAGTCATCAGCCCTGACACTCTCATTTTCTTGAGCAGCCTGATTGTCATCAGCGGTGCTAGCATGTTCTTCAGTAGGCTGAGCAGATGCTTCAGCCTGAGTAACTTCAACGTGCACAGGAGGAGCAACACTTGAAGTGAATTTCTTCAACAGATTGATGAAACGCACCTTGGCGCCCTTCCAATCAGCATGGTAGCGATCAAATTCATCACTCAGTTGTTTGATTTCAACTTGCAAGGCAAGGAGCTGATCAGGAGTGAGTGTGAGGACATTCTCCTTGAGGTAGCGTTGTTTCTTGTACTGCGCTTTCTTCAAACTTCTGCCTTGTTCAAATTTCGATTTTTCTTCCTCAATGAAGGCAGCCAGAACATGACTTTGACCAGGAGTAAGGCTCATCTCCGGCAAAGGCGTGTTAGGGTCCTTGTGCCATAGGTCAATGTAGTCGAGGATCAACTTTGGATCCAACATCAGCGGCACATTGCTGCCTTTGGCTCTAGCGCCCCTGGCTTGCCTGTCTCTAATGATTTCGGCAAGTTCTTCATCATCAGCCTCATCATCATCAAAGGGCACTTGGAAGGTGACCTTCTTCTTGTGAGGACTTGGTCGAACATCGTGTCCAGCAGTGGCCTTTTTCTTCAGCAGAGAAGGACCAGCTGAGGAATTTCGAGCAGCTGAGGAGCTTGAAGATGCCCCTGAGGCAATTGAGAAGCCTTGAGTCCTTTGGCACATGGCGAGATGCACAGGTGCCGAGGATTTTGTCGGAGCAGCTTAAGACTTTGACGGAGGAGCTGAGGACTTTGAAGGAGCAGTCTGAGGAATTTGCCGTGAGGGCCTTGAAGAATCTAGCCTTGAGGGCATAGCAGAGGAGCTCGGCCGTGAGGGCATTGAAGGCGAAGCACTAGACTTATGCGCAGGCTTCTTATGCATTGCCTTCTTTGGCTGACTAGTAGAGGCCTCAGCAGAGGCAGCAGCAGCAGCAGAGTCTGCGTTGAATTTCTTCACTGCTTCCTTTGCTTGCTTGGCCAATTTGGCTTGGCGCTTTCCCCATTCATCAGCATAGTCCTCACCGCGCTTGAGGCTAGTGGGATCTGCCAATTGGCCTGGTGCCAATGGAGGTCTTGAGCATGGAGGGTTGAGTGCGAAATTCTTCATATACTTGGGAGTAACATACCTGTACTCCCTCCATTCTCGTGCCCATCTCCTCTCTATCCTTTGTATGCGCACCTTGCGCTGATTCTTGTCCTCCTTGCCAAACTTGGCTTCATCAGGAGTGCAGTATCCAGCATAAATGTCCTCAGGTATTTCGAACGCAGTATTGACCTCAGGCCTCTTTCCTCCCTTCTGTGGGTTCTTGTCAGCCATTTTCTTCAGCTGAGCAATATGAACAAATGATGTTTCTGAAGAGGTGTGTCGGTGTCAAAACCGGCAGATCTCGGGTAGGGGGTCCTGAACTATGCGTCTAGGCGGATGGTAACAGGAGACAAGGGACACGATGTTTTTTACCCAGGTTCGGGCCCTCTCGATGGAGGTAAAACCCTACTCCTGCTTGATTAATATTGATGATATGGGTAGTACAAGAGTGGATCTACCACGAGATCAGAGAGGCTAAACCCTAGAAGCTAGCCTATGGTATGATTGTTGTTCGTCCTACGGACTAAAACTCTCCAGTTTATATAGACAGCAAAGAGGGCTAGGGTTATACAGAGTCAGTTACAATGGGAGGAGATCTTCATATCGTATCACCAAGCTTGCCTTCCATGCCAAGGAAAGTCCCATCTGGACACGGGACGGAGTCTTCAATCTTGTATCTTCATAGTCCGGGAGTCCGGCCAAAGGTCATAGTACGGCCATCCGGACACCCCCTAATCCAGGACTCCCTCAGTAGCCCCTGAACCAGGCTTCAATGACGACGAGTCCGGCGCGCAAGTTGTCTTTGGCATTGCAAGGCGGGTTCCTCGTCCGAATACTTCATAGAAGATGTTGAACACCAGGATAGTGTCCGGCTCTACAAAATAAGTTCCACATGCGACCGTAGAGAGAATAATATTTGCACCAATCTAATCTGCTGACGTATTCCGCAGCGTGACATCACTCCACGGCCAGGCTTTTATTCATTTTACTGTTCCACCTCAGCGCGTTTAGCGAGGCGGTTTCCTTGGCACGTCTTGTCAAAGCAGAGATCGTGTCCCCTTATTCCGGGATTCTCATCAATACGGGCATGGGTAACCCAACCACGCCATTAACCGCGGCGCTTGGGAGATAAGCGAGTTTTATTAGGCCGGTGGGGGCTCGTAGTTTCGGCCGCCCATATAAGGGGATAAGAATCCGCCCTTTCCATTCACGCCTTCTTCCTCCTTTGCTTATTCGCCCATGCGCGCTCGAGCTCCAACACCCAAGCCCGCACTTCCCACCTCAACCTTCTCCAATCATGTTTGGAGCGGGAGGTAGATGGATGGCCTCCTCCGTCACGGAGGGGCAAATCAAAAAGCTGAGGAAGGCCGGATACTTGTCTGACGACATCGCGCACCGGCTTCCAGATGAGGGGCAACTCATCCCCACCCCTAGGCCCCATGAGAGGGTCGTTTTTCTTCCCCATTTCCTCCGCGGACTGGGTTTTCCTCTTCACCCGTTCGTCCGGGGGCTCATGTTCGACTACGGCCTGGATTTCCAAGATCTAGCCCCGAACTTCATCCTCAACATCTCGACATTTATCGTCGTGTGCAAGGCCTTCCTCCGCATCCAGCCTTACTTTGGCATATGGCTGAAGATCTTCAGCGTCAAGCCGAAGGTCGTGGGCGGCCGCCAAGCAGAGTGCGGAGGTGCCATGGTCGGCAAGATAGCCAATGTTACATGGCTCGAGGGCGCCTTCGTAGAGACCATCAAAGGGTGGCAATCGGGGTGGTTCTATATCACCGAGCCGCGTGACCCTGAATGGGCAGCGGCCCCCGAATTCCGATCTGGTATCCCCACATGGCTCACATCTTGGAAAGAGATGGGCCTGTCGTGGGGTAATTCGGCAGAAGTGACCGGACTTCAAACCTGCATCAAAGACCTGATCGACAGGAAGGTTAAACTCGTCAACATAGTCCAGGTCATGCTCTTCCCCCGGATTCTCCCATGTTAACGACAGGCTTTCAGCTTGTGGGAGTTCGACCTGGCCCAACATCAGACTCTGTCCCGGCTCTTCGACACAAAGCATGGGGACACCTGGAAGGTGCTATTCAAGAGCTCCGAGGTCTCTCCTCCCATCACTGAGGATCGCGGATTCTGTGCCGAGCGCCAAGCCAGCGCGGTAAGCTTAATTTTCCCTTTAAGGGGTATTTGTTTTTCATAGATTTGATTCTATGTGGGATCTAAACCCCCATCTCTTTAACAGGACTGGCAGAAAAAGGCCGGACAGATCAACTGTCCGGCTCCCTTGCCCGAAGACCCAGCGGACGCTCGCTTGATGAAGCTACTGGTTCGGGCACCTCATGTGGTGCCGGAGAAGAAGGCCAAGAAGAAGGCCACAGCGACTCGTAAGAGTTCCCGGCGCCTGGTGGTGTCGGATTCATCGCCCGACAACCCTGAAGCACCCTCCGCCTCTGAGGACAAGGAGGAGGAAGAAGAAGCCTCTCCCCCTCCAACGGGGGAAGGAAAGAAAAGGAAAGCCGCCCCAACTGGGGAGGCCGAAGGGTCCAAGAAGGGGAGAACCCTCCTTCCGGACTTCACCTCCGACCTCGAAGACGGCGGGGAGGAATGGCCATCCAGGGTCAAGCCCCTGGAAAAATCGTAAGCATCCGGTCATCCGAATAACTTATGACGCCCCTACATTATTTGGCATTTTCTGACGCCGCATTTGATCATGCAGTCCGCCCAAGGCTCAGCTCGACGATTCCACGAGCGGCTCCTTGGATTCATCGGATGTGAATAGCGCTTCACTCCCGACGGCCTCCTCCCCTCTCCCTACGGACGATGCCGAGGTGGAGTCCCGAAAGGGACTAAACTAGGAGGAGGTGGTCCTGGAGGCACCGCAAGGCGACCTCCCAGACTCCAGGCCCAAAGGGGGTAAAGCTGCGGAGGGATCCAAGTCCGGCCCCAGGCCGGACACTGCTCCGGAACCATCAATGGTTCCAGAGTCCGACAGGCGGCGCCTTCATAAGAAGGGCAAGCCAACGATGCCGGCGACCTCCGTCCATCCGGCGGCGCCGGACAATTTGCTGGAGGTGCTTAACGGCGCCTCCATCGATGAGGAACACCGCACTATTATGAGTGCGGTGATTTAGAAGGTTCAGTCTGCCAAGAGCGGGCTGACAGAAGCCTGTACTAGTCTGTTAACAGGCTTTGAGGTATGTGTTCAAAAACATATAAAAATATTAACGCATTGACAGTAGCCCCTGATGCTCAGTTCGGTGTTCGGAAAGAAAAGCCGAGCTGAGGATCTAAAAAGATATACGCAGGAGTCTTAAAAATGTCAATATGGGAATGCAGGCTGCGCTGCTGACCTCTCCCGCATTGACTGCAGAGGTCAATGCATTGAAGGAGAACCTCGAGCGGTCTGAGGATGAGCTCGGCCGTGCCAAGAAGCAGCTCGAGGACAAGGATGGTATGTAATACCGCATGTAAATGTATATAGAAATACTTGGTTGCAAATAGTGACAGGACCAACGTAAATGTTGCAGGGGCCACACCCGAGGTGGCAACCCTGAAGGAGGCGGTCTCCAAGGCCGAAAACAGTGCGGCCTTGGAGCGCACCGAGCGAGAGAAGTAGGAGGCGCAGGTGGCGGAGGTGCGGCAAGAGCTCCAGGCTCTCGTGGAAAAACACAAGAGTTTGGAGCGTGACTCGAAGACTCGAGAGTCCGAGCTCGCCTTGGCTCTTGAGAGTGCCAAGACCGCTAAGGTCGAAGCAAAGAAGGCCCTCCAGGAGATCGAGGTGATGAAGAAGATAGCGGCGGGTAAGGCATTCTTTATGCAAAGCAAGAATATAAAAGTAAATTATCTGTTACTTACCCGAATCCGGAGCTCTCCAGGAGCGTTCCCTGATCTTCCCCGTAGTGTGTCTGATGCTGCTGCATTTTACCGAGCTGAGGAGGGGAGCTCAACGGAAAAGGTGTTCCGGTCTCATTATGCTGAGGCCAGACATCCGGTGCCCCTGAGCGACCAGCGGAAGTAGCTGGTCGAACTCCTCAAGGTGGCCGAACAGGCCATGAAGGGCCTCATAGTTCGGCTGTGGCCCAGAGAAGCCATGCCTAGGAGCTACTTCGGTCTGGTGCAGCGGCTGGTGGACGCGTGTCCGTGGATTGAGGTCGTCAAGCGCTCCGTCTGTATCGAAGGTGCCCATCGGGCCCTTGCCCGTGCTAAAGTGCACTGGGGCAAGCTGGACGGTGAGAAGCTTTTGACGGATGCGCCACCGCCGGGCAAGGAGTATCGTATGCCCGAGATGTATTATAAGGGCGTCCTGAAGGGTGCCCGCCTTATAGCGGACGAATGCTCCAAAGATGTAATTTTTGAGTAGACTCGCATCTTTTATCATGTACGCTGAAAACTTTGTTCATATGCGTTAGGCAACGCTTTGTTAATTTAAAATATTACCTTATGTGCGGCCATTTATCAAATCTGAGAGATGCAAGTCGTCGGCTTCTACCCCCATGCCACGAGTGCTGGGGTGTTCGGGATAAACCTGAGTGCTCTTGTTCCCATTCTTGGGTCCATCTAGGGAGGCTCTTAGCACAACAAACGAGGCCATCGAACTTATAATGCTTTATCACTCTCACTTAGCCATAGAATTCTATAATTTTAAATTTTGGGGAAGCCCCTAGTATTCGGAAGACCGAGTTCGGGGCACTATCGACGCCTAGGCCGGATAAGTCCGGCTCCTCGCTCTAAGCGGCATAAGTCTTTAAGGACTCGAAAAACCTCGCGAACAGCGACCGGTCTCTCGCACTATCATGACGGTCAGTTTTAGCTTTCTCTACTAAGGTGGTAACCCAGCTCAACTGGGGCACAATCGCAGTAGTTCTCCCAGCGCTACCTTAGCCAACATTGCGGAACGTAAGGTACCAAAACATGGGAGCCGGGCAAACCCAACTATTGACCAAAGACATGATTCGGAGACGATGCATATAGTGCTATAAGTTCGGGGTGCCGCACTCATGAGAGTGTTCGGTCTTCTCACACCATGTTATGGGGTGTTTAAGCCCCTGGTGTATTGGCCGTACCAAAGTGTACGGTTGCAGAATGTCATGACTGAACATATTTGTATATATAAAAAATAGATGAGTACAATAATAGATAAGAGCTATGTATTGTTTATTAAAAAAGGGCTGCTACGAAAGCAGAACGATACAAGTTGTGCGATAAGGAAGAGATGGGATTATTTGACATGTCCCCCTCCAGGGGCAAGCTGCGGAATTTTAAGTAAAATAGGTATTAAGCTCGTTATAGAGACCACCTGGACATTTGACGCGGCTTGTTCTCTCCCTGGCTGTTGCATCGTGTGTTCGGCGAGTGTATTGCCGGACAGGCCTTCCGAATAGTTGGGTCCTAAAAGTGTGTAAAAAGGAAACGGCGGAATAGGGAGCCCCTTAGTGTGGTTGGGCCGCATTCTAGGTGTGCCGTAGTTGTGCCCTCCCCTTATGCCCATGGTATCTCTAAGGCGTAATTATGTACGCGTGGTACCGATATCACCATTTGGCGAGGGCTGGGGTTGGGGCCGCACTGCTATGCTTGCTCGGAACGTGCCAGCTGGATTTGTTGTAGGTTACTTCGGGCTCGCTTGACGTTGTCCGGACGTTTGACACCTGGATTGGAGAATTGCCTTGAGAGGCTACTCTGTACTTCCGCCACCAGGGCCGCCGTGTGCTCCTCCGTTCGGAGAGAGCATTTGGTGTTTCCATTTACCGTGATGAGTCAGCAAGGTCCTGGCATCTTGAGCTTGAGGTATGCGTAGTGCGGCACCGCACTGAATTTTGCAAATGCGGTTCGTCCGAGCAGGGCGTGATAGCCATTGCGGAATGGGACTATGTCGAAGAATAACTCTTTGCTTCGGAAATTATCCGGGGATCCGAAGACCACTTTGAGTGTAACCGAGCCTGTACAGCTGGCTTCTACACCTGGTATGACGCCTTTAAAGGTTGTCTTGGTGGGTTTAATCCTTGAGGGATCGATACCCATTTTTTGCACTGTATCATGATAAAGCAGGTTCAGGCTGCTGCCGCTGTCCATTAGGACTCTGGTGAGGTGAAATCCGTCGATAATTGGGTCTAGGACCAATGCGGCGAATCCGCCGTGAAGGATGCTAGTGGGGTGGTCCCTTCGATCAAAAGTGATCGGGCAGGAGGACCAGGGTTGAACTTTGGGGCGACTGGCTCCGAAGCATAGACGTCCTTGAGAGCACACTTCCGCTCCATTTTGGGGATGGGTTGCGTATATCATGTTCACCGTCCGCACTTGCAGGGGGAATCCCTTCTGTCCTCTGTTGTTCGGCTGCCGGGGCTCCTCCTCGTCATCGCTATGCAGCCCCTTGTCTCTGGTTTCGGCACTTAACTTGCCTGCCTGCTTGAACACCCAACAATCCCTATTGGTGTGGTTGGCTGGCTGTTCGGGGGTGCCGTGTATCTGGCACGAGCGATCGAGCATCCGGTCTAAGCTGGATGGGCCCGGAGGGTTTCTTTTGAATGGCTTCTTCCACTGACCAGGTTTAGAGCCTCTGAATCCGGCATTGACTGTCGTATCTTCAGTATTGTCGCCGTTAATGCGGCGCTTGTGCTTGTTGCGATGTGACCTGCCGTTGTTGTCCTTGGTATCCGAATTGCTAGGGCTCTTGGTTAGGTTATTGCTATGAGGTAGCCAGCTGTCTTCTCCCGCACAAAAGCGGGTCATGAGTGTCGTGAGGGCTGCCATAGATTTTGGCTTTTCCTGTCCTAGGTGCCAGGCAAGCCATTCGTCTCGGATGTTGTGCCTGAAGGCTGCAAGGGCCTCGGCGTTCGGATAGTCGACTATTTGATTTTTCTTGGTTAGGAACCGTGTCCAGAATTGTCTGGCCGATTCCTCTGGCTGCTGGATTATGTGGCTTAGGTCATTGGCGTCTGGTGGTCGCACATAGGTGCCCTGGAAGTTCTCAAGGAATGCGGATTCCAGGTCCTCCCAGCAACTAATTGACTCTGCTGGCAGGCTGTTAAGCCAATGTCGAGCTGGTCCTTTAAGCTTGAGCGGGAGGTATTTGATGGCGTGTAGCTCATCACCACGCGCCATGTGGATATGAAGGAGATAATCCTCGATCCATACCGCAGGATCTGTTGTGCCATCGTATGATTCGATGTTTACGGGTTTAAAGCCCTCAGGGATTAGATGATCCATTACTTCGTCTGTGAAGCATAGTGGGTGTGCAGCGCCCCTGTACTGGGCTATATCACGACGCAGCTCGGATGAGCTTGGTCTATTGTATTCGGCCTGGCCGTACTTATCATGTCCGGCGTGACGGCTAGCGTCATGTGAAACGGGGCGCCCATGCGATCCGTAGATCGATCTTGTTTGCCTTGCCTTATTCTCCAATATGTCTTGCAGGTATGTTGCGTCTCCCCGTACTCTGGTATGTTTTGAGCGGTGCCGGGGTGCGGCTTGGGTCGAGGGCCTGAAGGCCTCTCTATCGCGGCCACGGGGTGGCCGATCGGGCGCATCGTACGCTGGTGGTGTAGGTTTAGTTGCTTCCCCCTCAAGTTGGGGTAGCAGCATGCGCTTTGGGTAGTTGTTGGAGGGGCGTTCGAGTTTATACTCTTCGGCCGCCAGGACTTCGGTCCATCTGTCGGCTAGCAAGTCTTGGTCAGCTCTAAGCTGCTGCTGTTTTTTCTTGAGACTGCTTGCCGTGGCCATAAGCCTGCGTTTGAAACGCTCTTGTTCGACGGGATCCTCTGGCACGACGAATTCGTCGTCGTCGAGGCTTGCCTCGTCTTCGGAGGGAGGCATATAATTGTCGTCCTCGACCTCTCTGTCGGCCGCTCTCTCATGAGGGCTGGCTCCTTCGTCCTCCTGCACTGAATCCTGCTGGAGGGGGTTGTCTTTGGAACTGTCCCGCGTGTTGTTATCTCCGGTGCTGGAATCGCCATTTTTGCTTTGGCGGGACTTAGGGCGGCGCCGCTGACGTCGGCGCTTGGGTTGCTTCTTGGAGGGGTCGTCCTCCATTTTTTCATCGCCATCCCCTGCTTTGGGGGTGTCCACCATGTATATGTCATATGACGAGGTGGCCTTCCAGTTCCCTATAGGTGTTGGTTCTTGGTCGTCTCCTTCATCTGCGTCCATACCGTCGATGTCTTTGGAGTCAAAGTCGAGCATGTCGGTTAAATCATCAACAGTGGCTACGAGGTGGGTGGTGGGTGGGCCGCGAATTTCTTCGTCGTCCGTATCCCAACCATGTTGACTGCAATCCGGCCAGGGCTCTCCTGACAAAGAGAGAGACTTTAGTGAATTCAGGATATCGCCAAAGGGCGAATGCTGAAAGACGTCCGTGGTGGTGAACTCCATGATCGGAGCCCAATCGGGTTCGATCGGAAGAGGTGCGGGATATACGGAGTCTGGAACGGAGTCCGGCACCTTGGAGTCACGGGCCCTGCAAAGGACTAGGCTGGTATTCGGCTCTATCGTCATAGAGATTGCGTCTCCCGGGGTGGCGTCCAACCGTCCATCCCCTTCTAGCGCAGTTGGCTCTGAGCTAATGATCGGAGCGGACACCTGAGCGGCACTCTGGGCGCTGTTCGGCGGCAGAGTTAGATCATGCCCATCGGGACAGAGCGGTACGCTCGGCCGTGGCTCGAATCCATCGAAGATCAAGTCCCCGCGGATGTCGGCCGTGTAATTTAAGCTTCCAAACCTGACCTGATGGCCAGGGGCGTAGATTTCGATCTGCTCCAGATGGCCAAGCGAGTTGGCCCGCAGTGCGAAGCCGCCGAATACGAAGATCTGTCCGGGGAGAAAGGTCTCACCCTATACCGCGTCATGATTGATGATCGAAGAATCCGTCGGGCCTAAAGGTGACGACACAGAGGAACTCTCAATGAAAGCACCAATGTCGGTGTCAAAACCGGCGGATCTCGGGTAGGGGGTCCCGAACTGTGCGTCTAGGCGGATGGTAACAGGAGACAAGGGACACGATGTTTTTACCCAGGTTCGGGCCCTCTCGATGGAGGTAAAACCCTACTCCTGCTTGACAAGAGTGGATCTACCACGAGATCAGAGAGGCTAAACCCTAGAAGCTAGCCTATTGTATGATTGTTGTTTGTCCTACGGACTAAAATTCTCCGGTTTATATAGACACCGGAGAGGGCTAGGGTTACACAGAGTCGGTTACAATGGGACGAGATCTTCATATCGTATCGCCAAGCTTGCTTTCCACGCCAAGGAAAGTCCCATCCGGACATGGGACGGAGTCTTCAATCTTGTATCTTCATAGTCCGGGAGTCCGGCCAAAGGTCATAGTCCGGCCATCCGGACACCCCCTAATCCAGGACTCCCTCAAGGTGTGCAACTTTTCTTCGAGGAACGCTGCAAATGAGTTAAGTTGATGAGAACCTAGTGATTCAGCAGTGGACATTTGTACCCGTGAACAGAGTATAGTTGTGAGGAATTTGGAGAGGTCATATGCGTTCTCAAAAGGTTTTTCAAAAATGAATAGGTTTTGAGGAATTTGACCAGATGAGTCTTGAGGAATTTCACTAAGCGTACTTTGTCTTAGGTTCCAGAGTTGTATAGACTGGAAATCCACACAATTGAGGAATCTTGAAGAAAATCATTGCTTAGAAAAACGAATCAAGAGCATATACATATGAGGTGTTCATGTGTGTGAAGATTTGAAGAATAAACACCTTTGAAGATTTTCAAGAAAACTTGAGAATCAAAGAGGGCAGTAAAAGTATCTTTTAATTACCCAAAGTGAAAAACTCGACGAACTGGAAAGAGTAGATGTGAAATTCGTCGGGTCAGATCTTCCACGCCCTAACTCGGCAGAGGAAGACGGCTACGACGGCGGTGAAGTGAAGAAATCCGCAACCGGCGTGAGTACGACAGCGACGAGGTCGATGCAGTGAAGCTCTTCCTCACCGACGATGATGAAGTAGCGGCGGCACTAGGGTTTTGGGAAGCTCGAGCGATAGAGAGCGCGAGCGAGGTGAAAGTGAAGTGAGGAAGAGACAGGGGTATTTATAGAGGGAGTGAAAAACTGTTCACCCAAGGAAATCGGATGAACGTGCCCCTGGCCCTTCTCATTCGCGTGACATGTGTCACCCACTTACTGAGGGGTGGCGATCGTGTAGGATCGTGGGTGAATAGATAAGTATTGTCATGAGAAGTGGAACGATTTGAGTGGCAAAGCCGGAAATTTAGATAATATAAGTTTAAAAGTTCCGTTCGCAATTTCTTCAGCTGTCAAGGACACAGTGAAGATTTTGAACGAGTTTCAATTAGAACGCACATGAGGAATTTGTGAATAGACTGGGTTGAGTTTAGCATAGAGGGGAAGGGTCCAATCACATTCACTTAGCAAAAGAAATCAACTTGAAGAATTAGCAATAAGTGAATGCTGTAGAGGACATAAAACTCATATATATATATATTCAAATGAAGAACAACACCGGAAAGAGTGAAGACAATTCAAAGTTGAAGAATTTGAACTACTGAGGAATTTCAAAAACGAAGAAAAACTCAAATTTAAGATTTTCAACTTTGGGTGGTGGCGTAACCCACCGTATAAGAAAGCTGATTTCAGACACCGCGTACAATTGTCGTAGGGCTCTGAGAATCAATTTCTTCATTAATTTCTTCACACTTAGAGGGTTAGTCTTCATTGATTGAAGAAAAACGTTACTTCGTGTGTTGCGCATCTAAGTCATCAAGTCAGCATAAGTGTTAGGATGTGTGTCCATTTCAGAGAACATTCGAAGATTCTAGGATATTTAGCTCACACCGCAACTTGCTAAATCTCTTCTCATCCAAGGGCTTAGTGAAGATATCGGCCAGTTGATCTTCAGTGCTGACGTGGTCGATGGAGATGTCGCCCTTCAACACATGATCACGAAGAAAATGATGACGAATCTGGATGTGCTTGGTCTTCGAGTGCTGAACTGGGTTATAAGCAATCTTGATAGCACTCTCATTGTCACAATAGAGAGGCACATTCTTCATGTTGACGCCATAGTCCTTGAGTGTTTGCTTCATCCATAGTAGTTGAGCACAGCATGATCCAGCAGCAATGTACTCAGCTTCTGCGGTGGAGAGTGATACGCAGTTCTGTTTCTTCCAGGAAAAACAGACCGAAGATCGTCCGAGCAAATGACATGTGCCTGATGTTGACTTGCCGTCCACGCGATCGCCAGCATAGTCAGAGTCTGAATATCCGATGAGATCAAAAGAAGAGCTCTTGGGATACCATAATCCAAGTGTTGGTGTGTGAGCTAAGTATCTAAGAATATGCTTCACAACCTTATGGTGTGATTCCTTCGGTGTAGCTTGAAATCGGGCACACATGCAAACACTAAGCATAATATCCGGCCTGGATGCACATAGGTACAATAAAGAGCCAATCATGGAGCGGTATACCTTTTGATCGAAGTCTTGAGCATTTTCATCAGTGCACAGATGGCCATTTGTGGGCATTGGAATTTTGACTCCTTTGCAATCTTGCATGCCGAATTTCCTCAATACGTCCTTGAGGTATTTCTCTTGAGATATGAATATCCCATTGCGTTGTTGACGAATTTGAAGACCTAAAAAGAACTTCAATTCTCCCATCATAGACATTTGATATTCTGCACTCATCATATAGGCAAATTCATCACTATATCGTTGGTCAGTACAGCCAAAAATGATATCATCAACATATATTTGGCACACAAACAATTCATCATCATACGACTTAGCGAAAAGATTTGGGTCGAGTGAACCGGGTTTGAAGCCTTTCTTCATGAGGAATACCTTCAAAGTATAATACCACGCCCGAGGGGCTTGCTTGAGGCCATACAGGGCCTTGTTGAGCTTGAAGACTTTGTCAGGATTCTTTGGATCTTCAAAACCTGGTGGTTGAGCAAAATATACTTCTTCCTCAAGCTTACCATTGAGGAATGCACTTTTCACATCCATTTGTTGTAAGATAATATCATGATGGTTAGCATAAGCAAGTAATATGCGAATAGCCTCAAGTCTAGCGACAGGTGCAAAAGTTTCATCGAAGTCAATTCCTTCAACCTGTGTGTAGCCTTATGCTACAAGCCATGCCTTATTCCTCACCACAAGGCCATTTTCATCTTGCTTTTTGTGGTATATCCACTTTGTGCCAATAATGTTGTGCTTGCGAGGATCTGAACGTTTGACCAGTTCCCAGACGTTGTTCAGCTCGAACTAATGTAATTCTTCTTGCATAGCTGGAATCCACTCAAGCTCCAGAAATGCTTCATCTGCCTTAGTGGGCTCTGTGATAGAGACAAAAGCAAAGTGCCCACAAAAGTTAGACAAATGTGAAGCTTTTGAGCGTGTGAGAGGACCTGGTGCTTCAATGTCATCGATGATCTTTTTGATTTGCACTTTGTTTGCAATACGAGGATGAGTTGGATGTCTTCGAGGAATTTGATCTGCATTTTCTTCAGGTGCATTTTCTTCAGCACCATTTTCTTCAGGTGCGCCAGCTCGACATTCATCATGTTCTGGAATGAATTCTTCAGCAGATTGTTCAGTAGGAATGACATCCTCAGTGGCTTTGAACTTGATAGAATCCTCAGGTGCTGGTTCATCTATCACAGAAGGTAGGTGCTCTCTTTGCGAGCCATTAGTTTCATCGAACCGCGCATCCACAGTTTCAACGACCTTGTGAAGAACGTTGTTGAAGACTTTGTAGGTGTGTGAGTCCTTTCCGTAACCAAGCATGAAATCCTCATGTGCTTTCGGTGCAAATTTAGAATTGTGATGGGGATCTCTAATCCAACATTTAGCACCGAAGACTTTGAAGTAACTCACATTGGGTTTCTTGTCAGTGAGGAGTTCATAGGCAATCTTCTTGAAGAATTTGTGAGGATATACTCTGTTGATAATGTGGCACGTAGTATCAATTGCCTCACTCCAGAAACGACGAGGCGTCTTGTATTCATCAAGCATAGTGCGAGCCATCTCAATAAGAGTTTTGTTCTTGCGCTCCAAGACGCCATTCTGTTGAGGAGTATAAGGAGAAGATAACTCATGAGTAATACCAAGTTCATCAAGATAGTCATCAAGATCGGAATTCTTGAACTCAGTTCCATTGTCGCTCCTTATGTGCTTGATCATCACACCAAAGTTGGTTGAAGCCCTCGAAGAAAATCGTTTGAAGACTTCCTGCACCTCATGTTTGTAAGTGACAATGTGTACCCATGTGTAACGAGAGTAATCATCAACAATAACAAAGCCATATAGAGATGCATCATTTGTAACAGCAGAATAATGATTGGGACCGAAGAGATCCATGTGAAGCAATTAAAATGGTCGAGTGGTAGTCATGACAGTCTTCGCTGGATGCTTGGCCTTTG
Source organism: Triticum dicoccoides (assembly GCF_002162155.2). Taxonomy (NCBI): domain Eukaryota; kingdom Viridiplantae; phylum Streptophyta; class Magnoliopsida; order Poales; family Poaceae; genus Triticum; species Triticum dicoccoides. The sequence goes on along the minus strand of NC_041387.1, from coordinate 368,390,107 downwards.
TCATCTTCCCAGCTTCACAAGCTCCGCATAAGTGATCCTTGAGGAATTTGACATTCTCAATGCCAATGACATGCTTCTTCTTCGCGAGCGTGTGCAGATTCCTCATGCCAGCATGACCAAGTCGTCGATGCCATAGCCAGCCTTCTGAAGCTTTTGCAAGTAAGCATACGGCCGGTTGTGGTCCTGTAGAGAAATCAACAATGTACAAGGCTCCTCTCCTAAAGCCTTCGAAGACTTTGGAATTGTCAGCTTCCATGATCACAACACAATGATACTTGCCAAAGACAACAACCATATCAAGATCACAAAGCATTGAGACAGACATGAGGTTGTACCCTAAGGACTCGACAAGCATGACTTTGTCCATGTGTATGTCCTTAGAGATCGCAACCTTACCTAGACCCAATACCTGACTTTTGCCTTTGTCAGCGAAGATGATATGCTTCAGATGTGACGGTGATAAAGGAGCATCCATCAATAGATTCTTGTCACCAGTCATGTGATTTGTACATCCACTATCGAGGACCCACTCATTTGCTTTGGGTTGATCATCCTGCAGATGAATTAGTGCAACTTACGAACTCATATACTTCATCAGTGAAGAATATGACATCAATGTCATCAGATCAATTTCATCAAGCAATAGAACAGATAAATTGGTAGGAGGACGTGTGAAATTAAAGTTCATTTCATCATGATTAACCTGTGTCCTATCAGGTACTGTTCAGGTCTACAGCAATTTCTTCAGACGTTTCGAGCACGTCTGGAGACCTGACCCTGTATAAGAGATTAGTTATTTTTCTTCACCACCCACATCTGAAGGGGTGGCAAAGAATTCATCACTCTGCGAGCACCATATGAGAAAGGTGGCATAGACGCCAGTCCACTTCGTTTCACATAAGAGGGGTTAGGGTAAGCATATAAGTATGCAGAGAAATTCTTCGAGGACTTATGAACATAATGATTTGAAGAATAATGCACATATTCATAGCCCTTAGCTCTACCCTGTGAAACAGAAGGAGTAGCACGATGATGATCATATGAGGACTTTGATCCTTTTGAGGAATTTGATCCATGAGAGGAATTTGGTCCATATGAGGACTTGGATCCATATGAAGAATTTGGTTCATATGAAGAAGTTGATCTGGAATTCCTATTCTTCACAGGTGGTGTCATGAAGACATTCACCTGAAGACTTTCAAGGCAACTTTTGGGAACCCAGATTTTTTTCATAGGGGAAGCGTTCCCACAGTTAGTCCCAACATATCTGGCAAATACTTCACCATTCTGATTTTTGAATAGTTTGTAGTTAGAGTCAAATGACTCATAAGAAGAATGAGGAGATTCACATGTAAAGCCAGATAAGTTGGATGGATTAACTGGAGGTCCCTTTGCAGCAACCCATGAGGTTTTGGGGTACTGCTCAGGCTTCCAATATGATCCATCAGCATTGAGTTTCCTCTCAAAGGCAATACCCTCTTTCCTAGGGTTTTTGTTGAGGATCTGCTTTTTGAGCACATCACAAAGAGTCTGATGCCCTTTGAGGCTTTTGTACATGCCTGTCATGTACAATTCCTTCAGCCCTGCATCATTAGTGATACTTGCATTGTCCTCAGATGAGGAATTAGTGATAGCAGAGACATATGAAGAATTTGTAGCATTTGAAGCATTTGAACATTCAGATGAAGAATTAGCAGTTTCACGTTCAATGCACTTCAGACATGGAGGAACAAATTCTTCGTGAGTAGCGCTGATTTGTTGTGCAAGTAATGAATCGCGCTCCTTCTAAAGATCTTCATAATCCACTCTTAGCTTTTCAAGATCTTGCTTTCTTTGAAGAAATTCATAAGAAAGCTTCTTGTGATGAGACAAGAGAGTGTTATGATGACCTTGAAGATTGTCAAACTTGGACTGAAGTCTCTGAAGATTTTCAGTCAAGGTTTTAGTGCGATCCATTTCTTCACCCAACATATCATCACTTTTATCTAGCATGTTTTGAACCTTTTCAAAGGCCTTTTGTTGTTTCACAGCAATTTTAGCAAGTTTAGAGTAGCTAGGCTTGAGGTTTTCATCAGATTCATCTTCACTAGAGTCAGAGGAGGCATATTTAGTTACCTTGGCACCCTTTGCCATGGAGCAATAGGTGGGAGCGTAGTCATCAGTGCCTTCATCGGCCTTGTTGGTGAAGCCATTTTCTTTAGAGTTGAAGCTAGACTTGCTGACAAATGCTGTAGCGAGAGCAAGGCTCGCAACACCAGACTCAGAGTCCTCAGATGCCTCCTCATCCTCATGTTCCTCAGATTCAGCCTCAGAGTCCATTTCCTTGCCAATGAATGTCTGAGCCTTCTTGGAGCTGCTCTTCTTGTGAGATGAAGACCTCGAGGATTTTGATGATGAATACTTTGAAGATTTCTTCTTCTTCTTTGCGTCATCAGAACTGTAATCCTTGTACTTCTTCTTCTTTGATTCCTTATCCCATTGAGGACAATCTTGTATGTAGTGAGCAGGTTTCTTGCATTTGTGGTATAGCCTCTTCTTGTAGTCACTGGATGTGGAATCATTGCTCCTTGAGGGTTTTCAAAAGCGACCACGTCATGAGAACTTCTGAAATTTCTTCATGAGCCGTGCTAGTTCCTGGCTCAGTTCTTCAGGGTCACTGAGGGAGTCCTGGATTAGGGGTTGTCTGGATGGCCGGACTATGACCTTTGGCCGGACTCCCAGACTATGAAGATACAAGATTGAAGACTCCGTCCCGTGTCCGGATGGAACTTTCCTTGGCGTGGAAGGCAAGCTTGGCGATACGATATGAAGATCTCCTCCCATTGTAACCGACTCTGTGTAACCCTAGCCCTCTCCGGTGTCTATATAAACCGGAGAGTTTTAGTCCGTAGGACGAACAACAATCATACCATAGGCTAGCTACTAGGGTTTAGCCTCTCTGATCTCGTGATAGATCCACTCTTGTACTACCCATATCATCAATATTAATCAAGCAGGAGTAGGGTTTTACCTCCATCGAGAGGGCCCGAACCTGGGTAAAAACATCATGTCCCTTGTCTCCTGTTACCATCCGCCTAGACGCACAGTTCGGGACCCTCAACCCGAGATCCGCCGGTTTTGACACCGACATTGGTGCTTTCATTGAGAGTTCCTCTATGTCGTCACCGTCAGGAAGGATGCCGCACCCCATCTTTAAAGACGGCGCTGTTGCTAAAGGAGCTTTGGCTGTCGGCCAAACTCTCCGGCTAGGCAGTTTTTTGATGACCGCCTGTTCGGCCGCCGCGCCGACGATGACCTCTCGGGCCATCGAAACCAATCTTCACATAAGCTCGGAACTCGCCGAGCAGTTAGATCCGACGGAGCTTTTTTCCCTGAACGAACTCTTGGATCGCATTGCCGCCCTGGGAGTCGCTATAGATTACGGCCAGATTGGGCTTAAACCCGATTAGAGAGAGATCGACTCTCCCCAGGTCACCCACCACGTTGAAGTGGTGGAAGAACAATGCGGCGAATCTTTGCCCGCTCTATGGACCAGATGTGTCTGGATTCCCGACCCCTCCAAGCCGGACACCCGCGGAGGGGAGGATGTTGCCCAAGCCCTGAACCTAAAGTCAGGCAGCAGGCCTGATTCATTGAATAATGTCCAAGAAAGCAAGCTTCCGAATTCGGAAACTTCTTGGCCCCTGAATCTTATATCGGGCAAGGTTCCGGATTTAAATCCACCCGCCCACCCAACAATAAAGGATTTATCCCAAATACGGCAAGAGCCCAGGGAAACAGTACACCACTATTGGGCCAGATTCCTCCTGGTTATGAACAGGATAAAGGACTGCCGTGAGAAAGAAGCAATTTCATTCTTCTGTAACAACTGCACGGACATCGGAATCCTCAATGCCATAAGTCGCCGCGAAATTACACGCTTCGCCGACTTGACATGCATAGTATGAAAGTACTGTGCGACAGAAAGCGTTCGGAAAACCGAAGACAAAATCTGGGACAATCCGGCCCTGAATACAATACGAGTCTGAAACAAAAGGGCGCATTATCGCCAGGCATCTGAGCCAAACAGCAAAAAACAAAAACCCTCTATAGGGTATGGGACCGTACTGGAGGGATGGCTCAATGGACCCTGTAAAATTCATAGTTCAGGGTAAATCACACCAACTCACAGCCTTAGAGCATGTTGGATACTCCGGCAGGTGGCCAGAAGTGGCGAGGAGCTTCTAACTCCAGAATCCGCAGAGCACCACCCCAGAAATGCCAGTACGGTGTCGACAGTCTTCGAGACCTTCGCATCAAACAATGCGAGGAAACGAACGCTCCGCAGCCTTACCAAAGTCTACCAAGTAGCAACAATAAACCCATGGAGTGACACGGCTATTACCTTTAATGCCAGTGACGAACCTAAATTCCGGACAGCCCGAGCACCAGCCGCATTGGTCCTCAGTCCGATAGTGGAAGGCTTCCGACTTACAAAGGTACTCATGGACGGCGGCAGCGGACTTAACCTCATCTATGAGGAAACCCAGCAAAAAATGGAAATAGACTGGAGCCGCATTGAGCGAAGCAACACAACCTTTAGAGGAATAATACCAAGCCGGGAAGCGTGTTGTTCAGGGAAAATCACACTGGATGTGGTGTTCGGCACGCCGGATAATTACAGATCCGAGGAGGTCACATTTCAAGTGGCCCCGTTCAGTAGCGGATACCACGCTCTGTTAGGGCGAGAAGCATTTACAATTTTTCAAGTCATACCCCATTACGGGTACATGAAGCTCAAAATGCCCGGACCCAACGGAATCATCACTCTTGCTAGTGATCCAGACACAGCGCTCCGCGCCGAAAACAAGATAGCCGCACTGGCCCTGGAGGCATTATCCGAAGCCCTAGCGGCCGAGGAACTAACTGCGTTGCGCTCCACAATGGACAGGGACGATGTGATACTAGATAAGAGATCCAAGTCCACCTCTTTTAAACCAGCGGACGAAATAGTCAAATTCCAAGTCCACCCAATGGACCCCACAAAAATGGCCTCCATCGGGGCACAACTAAAACCCGATGTAGACGCCGCACTCAGAGAATTCCTGCAAGAAAATTGGGACATTTTCGCCTAGCACCCTTCAGACATGCCAGGAATCCCACGCAGGCTGGCTGAGCACAGCCTGAATATCCTAAAAGGGTTCAAGCCTGTTAAGCAGACTCTACGGCGTTTCTCCGAACCCAAGAGACAAGCCATGGGAGAGGAGCTAGCAAAACTGCTGGAAGCCGGATTCATCAGAGATATAAAACATCCGGACTGGCTAGCAAACTTTGTGATGGTACCAAAGAAGGACAAATCCTGCCGCCTATGCGTCGATTTCAAAGACCTAAATAAGGCATGCCCAAAGGATCCCTTCCCCCTCCCCCGAATTGATCAAATCATCGACGCCACTGCAGGACACGACTCATTGTGTTTCCTCGATGCATACTCTGGCTACCACCAAATCAAGATGGCAGAGTCAGACCAAGCCGCAACGGCATTTATCACCCCATATGGCCCATTCTGCTTCAACACGATGCCCTTCGGTCTCAAAAACGTCGGCGCAACATATCAGCGCATGATTCAGACATGTCTGGCCAACCAGATCGGCAAAACAGTTGAAGCATACATAGATGGCGTGGTCGTCAAAACCAAACACGTCGATACTCTAGTAGACGACTTGTGGGTCATGTTCGACAATCTCCGAACATATGACATTAAGCTCAACCCGGAAAAATGTGTTTTCGGCGTACCAGCCGGAAAGCTCTTGGGCTTCATCGTATCCGGTAGAGGAATTGAAGCAAACCCAGCCAAGATCCGAGCTCTGTCCCAATTGGATACCCCAAAAGACCTCAAACAAATACAAAAATTGACAGGATGCGTGGCGGCTCTAAGCCGCTTTATCTCCCGCTTAGGAGAAAAGGCATTACCCCTTTACCACTTCCTGCAGCGCACCGAACACTTCGAGTGGACGGATGCCGCCATGGCTGGACTCGAAGAAATCAAAGCCATACTGGCAACAAATCCGGTCCTAGCCGCGCCCAACACGGGCGAACCAATGCTATTATACATCGCGGCAACCCATCAATTTGTAAGCGCGGTGCTCGTTGTCGAACGAGAAACGGACGGACACAAGTTCCCCCTCCAAAAACCAGTTTATTACATGTCCACTATCCTAACTCCATGCAAGTCACGGTACCCGCATTATCAAAAGATAGCATACACGGTGTTCATGGCATCCCGGAAGCTGCGACACTATTTCCAAGAGTGTTCAATAACAGTGGCATCCAAAGTACCTCTTAATGATATTATAAACAACCACGACTGAACGGGCCGAATTGCCAAATGGGCCATTGAGCTCCTCCGTTCGACATAACTTACAAGCCAAGGCGAGCTATTAAGTCGCAGGTTTTGGCCGACTTCATCGCCGAATGGACTGAAGCCAAGCTCCCTAAAGAGTACGGCGCATACTCCAACTGGATCATGCACTTCGATGGCTCCAAAATGTTGGTTGGCCTGGGGGCTGGCGTCGTTTTGACGTCCCCAACCGGAGATACAGTCCAATACGTACTTCAGATAATGTACACGGATTCCAACAACACAGCCGAATACGAGGCCCGTCTACATGGTCTCCACATGGTAGTCTCCATGGGCATTCAGCGCCTAGAGGTCCGCGGGGATTCAAACCTCGCGATATCCCAAATAAATGGAGACTTTGACGCCAAGGATCCGAAAATGGCAGCTTACCGCAACGCCGTCTTAAAGATGTCAGCTCGGTTTGAGGGGCTCGAATTTCACCACATAGCCCAAGAGAATATCCAGGCAACAGACGTGTTGGCACGCACTAGCGCCAAGCGCGATGCCATCCCTCCCAACATCTTCCTAGAGAGGTTGTTCAAGCCATCCGTATCATGGGAGGGAGAGTCCGGAAACAATAGCCCGGACACAACCACACTGCCCCTCACCGAACACTCTGACACAGTTGGTGGCTCCGCCAACGAAACAACACCGTCATCCCACACAATAATGGCAGTCATTGCCCCATGGACAGAACCATTCCTAGCCTACCTAACTAGGCAGGAACTTCCCGAGGACCAAAACGAGGCCCGCTGCATAGTGCGGCGATCTAAATCCTACAAAGTCCACGAGGGAGAGCTTTATAAGAAAAGCACAACCGGAGTCCTTCAAAGGTGTATCTCCGAAGAGGAAGGGCGAGACCTTCTGGCTAAAATTCATGCCGGACTCGGTGGGCACCACGCCGCAGCCCGGGCCCTTGTAAGCAAGGCCTTCCGTACCGCATTTTATTGGCCAACGGCCCGGGCAGACGCTCAGGACTTAGTGTAGCGATGCGTCAGTTGCCAATTATTCGCCAACCAAAGTCAAATGCCGCCTACCGCCCTAAAAACTATACCCATTACCTGGCCTTTTGCGGTCTGGGGGCTTGACAAGGTCGGACACCTTAAAGGAGGAACCCACAAGCAAAAATATCTAGTGGTCATGGTGGACAAATTCACCAAATGGATAGAGGCCAAGCCTGTAAAGACGGCCGAATCCGGACCGGTGATAGACTTCATATCCGGGGTCGTACACCATTACAGCGTCCCCCACAGCATCATAACTGACAACGGCACAAACTTCACGGCCGATGAAGTTAAACTCTGGCGCAAAAACATGGGCATTAAGCTCGACTACGCTTCAGTCTATCACCCTCAAACCAACGGTCAAGTCGAGCGAGCCAACGGTCTCATTATGAGCGGCATCAAACCCAGACTAGTGCGATCCCTCCGGGAATCTAACATGCACTGGGTAGAGGAGCTTGACTCCGTACTCTGGGGGCTGTGGACCACGCCGAATCGCACTACCGGATTCACACCATTTTTATCGTATACGCCGCAGAGGCAGTACTGCCATGCAACATAATTCATGACTCACCTCGAGTGCGCATGTACAAATAAAGAGAAGCCGAGCTCGATCGGCAGGACAGCTTGGGCGCATTGGAGGAGGAGGGCGACGTGGAAAAAGCTCGTTCCACATTCTATGAACAGCAGGCTCGAAGATATCAAATCAGAGAAGTACGGGCCAAAACTTATAACGTTGGCGAACTAGTTCTACGCCTGCCAGACAAGAAAAAGGACAAACTAAAGCCCAAATGGGAGGGTCCATTCATAATCGACCAAGTACTGACTGGTGGAGCGTACCGTCTGCGAAACACATCGGACAACCGACTTGAGCCGAACCCATGGAACGCAGCACGCCTATGAAGATTCTACGCCTAGCGCCGGACTCCATGTTCGTCTCCTTCCTCTGTCCCCTTTTTTATTTTTATTTTTCACATTAGCTGTCTGGCATTTCTCTCCTTCTCCCTACCCTTTTTCCCCAAGCCCTTAGAGGCTTGCATGTGCATTGTTCGCACATACTTGACGCGCCACACGCGCTCATCATACCTGGGGGCTTCTTTATCAGAAGTTTATATAAAACGGACCTCATGCACAAAACATGTGTGACACTTCCGCATGAACCTTTTATACACCATTATATGCATCGATATGACTTAAGTTTTGGCCAAGCTGGGTTGCCTGGCTCCTGTGCTTACCCCTACGTTCCCGTTCGTTCGGCTAGGTGGTAAAGGGAGCACCTCTGCGATTGTTACTGTCGGGTCAGCCTGATGTGTACCTCAGACTGGGTGAAGCCGAAAGCTAGCGTTCTTAAGGGAATATTTGGTCGGTGAACTAAAAGATGATTTTTCTTGTTTATTTATCTGCCCCCAGATGCTTTTCTGCTCTTTTTAGCAGTTCAGACATGCACTTTAGGGCATGCCTTCCAAGGAAAGGAACCCCTAACGGAACTATTCTCCCTGGAAGATGTTTCTTACTAACCATGTAATATAACATAACTAGTTGGGCACTTGTCTGCTAAAGCAATTATGACCCCTATGCCTTATCTCCATGCATTCCCCAGTTCTTACATAATCGAGAGGGTATTTGGACACACTCCGGACTATAGGGTCCTGAGGTCGAAGCGAAAAGGTTCGCAATGACAAACGATCTACAATCCGGCTAGAAGGCATTTTTCATGTCATTTTAAATTACAGAGTCAATCCGACTCGGTATATTCTTCTTTAATACCATCCAACAACCGGTCTAATTTACAGTCCTGTTGGGAACACTTTGCAGCCATCTCTACCTGGCCATATACTAAGCTGACATGGATCTCCTTTCCGTCAGGACCCATAGGGCCGACCTCGGCCATGTGGTTCGGGTCAGCCTTCGTGTACCAAGTCTTCACCATGGCCCAGGCCTCCCTGGCACCTTGACGGCAGGCCGATATCTTCCACAACCGGAAGCGCTGCCGCACTCCCTCCAGCTTCTTTGCAAGCTCCCCAAGGCCTTCGGGCATGGAGAGGGATGGCCACATAGCCTGGACGACGCTCTGCATTGCCTGCGGAACTCGTTCGTGCAGTTGCAACAGCTCGGGAAGAAGGTCTCCCGTTGAACCGGGCATTTCCTCCGCAGGACGACCTGTCAACAGACCTACAGACATAGCTCTGTCAATCGACTTCCTCGCCGAATTCTTTTTTCGAAGATTCGTTCAAGCACTTACTAAAAATGCCGCGTCGAAGTCGCCGATTCTCATTTACGGAAGCAGACAGCTAAATACGAACATCCTTTAGTTCCTCGCCCAGCTGGGTATTGGCGTCTTGAAGTTTGTTCTTCTCTTGCCTCACCCTCATCAGCATGCTCTCGCCAGCCTTTAGTTCGCATAGGAGTTGTTGCTTGTCCGAATTTACTCTGGCCCCATCTGCACTATTATCGTCAGAGTTGCACACCTGCCGCACTTCACAACGGAATTGTCTTTCGAAGCATATATTACCTGAGGGCGTCCCTTTGGTATTTTCTGAAGTGGCCAGTGTGGCCTCGAGTTGGGCCTTGCACTCTTCAAGCTCCTGGGACAGTTGCGTGTTCTTCTTTGTAAGACACTGCATAGCACATGATCCTTAAAACAGTTATCTTCACTGTTTCAAGTCTCGGGGGCTACTGACATATATAACCTTCAATTTTACTCACCTGTATGTCTTTTACATACTGCTCTGTGGCTCTGGCTAGACCATTTTGAGCGGCACGGAGATACGCATCTCCTGTATTAAAGGCATCCAATGCCTCTGGGGAAAAACATGCGTCACAAAGAACAGTCCGGCGACGTCTGTAGTTCATGGCACTCTCCACCTCTGAATTGGTGGTAGATAGCCCGTCTGTGTCCTCTGTCGGAGGAACGCCGGAGGCGCGCCCCGTGTCCGCCTCTGCTTCCGGACCCGGCCTTGAACCCTGGTCGGTGGATATAGTCCGGCGGGCTCTCTTCTTTCTAAGAAAAGCATGAGCATTAGTATGACCTGAGGGCATAAACCCTAGGTGTTAAATTCGAATGTCGTACCATTGCACCAGAATCTCGATCTGGTACGCACTTCTTTTTGGCCCGCCTAGCTTCAGCGGACCTTGTTGGCTGCCCACCGCGGGCTCGGCCTTCCACCTCAAGGATTTACCCTGCGAAACGAAACACTATTAGTTCAGGACATTCAAGACAAAGCATGGATGGATCTCCTTGAAAATACTGGGACTTCGGTCTCGGTTCCCTTTGAGGCTGGAAGTAGTCCGGATAGTCGGTCGTAATGGCCACTAAGGTGTTGTCCTTACTCAATTGATGAAACACCCCATCGATTAACTCCACACATAAGTCCGGGTCCTCTTGGGAGTCTGGATCGAGGGACCGTTCCGGGTCCTCGGGTTGCGGAGGAGGGTTGTTTATCTCCTTCACAGTCTGGCGCAGCTCCTGCGTTTAACATTGCTAGACTAAGTACTCAACTATGGGAATTTCGAAAGTGGGTAGGCAAGTGAAAATGTTCGCTCACCCAACTTGGAGGATTGTACATGGAGAATCCGCCCTCTGGGTTTGCACAGAGGAATTCCTCTTCTTCTCCCTTGTACAAAGCGGATAAGATTCTCATCAAAGTGGCGGCCGAATCTGGCCCATTACGACCGCACCGGGTGGCATCGTCCTCCCCGTTGAAATCCCACATGGGGTGGCCTCTGTATTGAAGCTGCTGCACCGCTAGCGTAATGCATATGGCCATGACCTTGATCATGGTCAGTCCGGAATGAGCCAACAACCTTATCCGGCTCATCAGGTAAAGGACGTCCCTGTCAGTTTCCCTCTGAGGGTTCCGCGGGCTCCAGCTCAGGCGCTTCTTCAATGGAGCATTATTGAACTTAGGGAGGCCGATCCATACAGGGTCCGACAGGGGGACATCATCTATATAGAACCACTCTGAGGGCCAGTCCTCGGACATCCTCTTTGGGGTACCGAATAGATATCCGGTCCCAGCGATGCGGCATAGTTCGGCTCCGCCCACTTGATAAATAGACCCCTCCTGAGAACGGGGCACGAGACAAAACAACCTATTCCATAGCGCGAAATGGGCCTCAACACCCAAGAACAGCTCGCAGAGGGCCACGAAGCCTACGATATGAAGTATGAAGGCAGGTGTGAGGTCGTGTAGCTGGAGGCCGTAGAACTCCAATAGCCCTCGGAGAAACGGATGAATTGGAAATCCGAGTCCTCTTATTAAATAAGAGACTAGGCATACCCGCTCTCCTTGAGAAGGATTGGGGACGCTGCCGCCTGCTCTCCGCCGCTATAGGTGGCAATCCCGGCTCGAACTAGGACCATATATGTTGGGGGGAGGAGCCCCTTGGACTGAAGCACTACTAGCTCGCTATGCGGGACGGAACACCGCCCCCAATCTCCGGGCCGAGGGCTGGAGAGGCGAGAGGAGGAGCTGCACCGACCGGCCATGGTGGAATGGATCCCTGTCGAAGGCACTCTGATGAAGACTCGCGGAGGGAAGATGGTGTGAATTGGATCCAAATCCCGGTCTCTTTTATGGGCGGCTCATTAACGCAACTGGGGGGTAAATGAAAAAAACCCTGGCTTTTCGCATTCGTTTGACACGTGGAAGATGGCCATTATGGGGGCACAGAAGCCGAGGAGAGCAGCACGCACTAGAAGCCGGACACTATTCGACGGGTACAGGGAATTTGGATAAGAACCCGCTTGCAATGCCGAAGACAACTTGCGTGCCGGACTCGTCGTCATTGAAGCCTGGTTCGGGGGCTACTGAGGGAGTCCTGGATTAGGGGGTGTCCAGATGGCCGGACTATGACCTTCGGCCGGACTCCCGGACTATGAAGATACAAGATTGAAGACTCCGTCCCGTGTCCGGATGGAACTTTCCTTGGCGTGGAAGGCAAGCTTTGCGATACGATATGAAGGTCTCCTCCCATTGTAACCGACTCTGTGTAACCCTAGCCCTCTCCGGTGTCTATATAAACCGGAGAGTTTTAGTCCGTAGGACGAACAACAATCATACCATAGGCTAGCTTCTAGGGTTTAGCCTCTCTGATCTCGTGGTAGATCCACTCTTGTACTACGCATATCATCAATATTAATCAAGCAGGAGTAGGGTTTTACCTCCATCGAGAGGGCCCGAACCTGGGTAAAAACATCGTGTCCCTTGTCTCCTATTACCATCCTCCTAGACGCACAGTTCGGGACCCCCTACCCGAGATCCGCCGGTTTTGACACCGACAGTCACCAAGGCTGCTAGCAGAGTCTTCATCTTCAGACTCAGAGACTGCCTTGGCCTTCAGAGCACGTGATCTGCCATAGCTTGAACCTTGCTCTGATACCAATTGAAAGTGCGTTATATCGACTAGAGGGGGGTGAATAAGCGATTTTTATGAATTCTTCACTGAGGAATTTGCTGGTGAGGAAATTCCTAAATGAAGAACTACTAGCGGCAGAATAAGTACTCCGAAGTAAACATAACAGAATACAAGCATAGTCATCATGACGAGATGAAGACAAGCACAGAGTACAGAAAGCGTAAACACAGGATAACACAAGAAACAAGACGGACAGACTGAAGAAATTGAATTGAGGAAATTGAGAAAGTCTTCAGTCAAAGTCTTCAAACAGATATGAACAGACACACAACAACAGACATGAGGAAATGAAAGAGTTGAGGATATAGAACCAGTAAGCTCGGTGACGACAATGATTTGGTAGACCAGTTCCAACTGCTGTCTCAGTTGTCCATCTGGTTGGAGCGGATGAGTATTTAAACTTGAGGACACCCAGTCCCGAGCACACAGTCCTCACCGTATTCTCCTTGAGCTAAGGTCACACAGACCTCGCCCAATCACTCGTGGTAAGTCTTCAGGTGACTTCTGAACCTTCACAAACTCGATCACTCGGCGATCCACAATTCCTCCTGGATGCTCTAGACCTTGACGCCTAACCGTCTGGAAGAAGCACAATCTTCAAAGGAAACAAGCGTCGGATCCACGCAGGATCAATCTCTTCAGTGATGCTCAATCACTTTGTGTTTGTAGGTGTTGGGTTTTGGGTTTTCCTCACTTGATGATTTTCGCTCAAAGTCCTCAGAGGATGGGATGCTCTCAAATGACAAGTGTCAGTTTCTCTCAGAGCAGCCGACCAGCTAGTGGTTGAAGGGGGCGGCTATTTATAGCCTAGGGAGCAGCCCGACATGATAAGACATAAATGCCCTTGTCTGATATGACTGTTAGGTGGGTAGATATTTTGGAACTGTTGGCGCATAGCACAGCAACGGTCGGAATTTTGACTATCAAAATCCTCAGGGCTATCATGTTCCTCACTGTGTAGGCAATTCGCACTAGAGAATTCCTAACTCCTTAGTCAGAACAAATTCCTCATAGACCAGAAGAACTTCGTCTCTGTCACTGAAGAATATGACTGAACTATATGAGATTTCCAATGGCTTCGCTCGAAGGGATTGGTAGGTGTAGGATTTTGAGTTGAGCATCACATGAAAATTTTTCCTTAGTATTTCCTCGACCCCTTTAACAGTACGGTGTTTCTTATGACTCAAGAAAGGGAAAATGAAACTACGAAAACAGAAGTCTTCACGCTTCATGTTCCTCGAATGATTGCCAAATCTTCAAGGTCACACCAATTTCTTCACTTTCAAAGTCTTCAGGAAGTCTTCAGAAATCCAAAGTCTTCAGTTGAAGAAGTTCATTTTTAGGGGTCGACTTTCTTTGTAAATATTAAACTCCTCATAGACTTATAGACATGTGTACACTCACAAACGCATCAGTCCCTTAACTTATAAGTCTTCAATACACCAAAATCACTAAGGGGCACTAGATGCACTTACATCCATTTTACCTTAGAGGGGGTAGTAGGTCCTAAGAGAGAGGAGTAGGTCCTAGGTACAATGTGTTATTATGTGCTACAATGTTTTAGAGTTGATGATGAGGAGGAGGACGAGTTCTGATTATGACTAGTGACCAAGTTGTTATATGATGTATCATGGACGAAAATGATGATCATGAGGAGTTGTTAAATATATGACAATGATGTATTATGATGATAAGTTGTTAATGATATGATGATGATGATGATGAGTTATTATATCAATGGGTGAAAGAACCATGGATTAGTTTCAAGTGGGTGGATCCTAAGTGATCAAGGCATGGATCACAATAATCCATGACTTGGTCACTTAGGATACATCCACTTGAAACTAATCCACGATTATTTCACCCAGTGATTTAATAACTCAATATGATGTAAAAACATCTCTAAATTGATACTATATGAAAACTTGTATAATGGTGTATGAATTCAATATAAAATAAAAAAGAAATAGAATATGAAATAATAGTAGTAGCGCGGGTGGATAGAAGCTCTACTAGTAATTACCAGTCGCGCCCTTCTCAAGAAGCGGTACTACTAAGTAGCTATAGAAGTAGTGCAGGTAAACATACGCTACTTCTAACCCTTAACTTTAGCGCCATAGCAGTAGTGTGGCCACCCGCACTACTGCTAGGCTTTTCCCTAGTAGTGCAAGCATGTCTTGTCAGTCTAGGCGTGTTCCAAATTATACCCCTTGAAATACCATGGATGTTGTGGATCTAGCAAGAGAGCATTTAAGTCATCCAGGGTATCTTGGACTGTCAACGCAGGTGGTGCAGAGTTTTTTATAACTCTACTTTCATGAAGTTCTTCTTATCTTCCCTGAACTTATGGCGAGGATCCAGCAACTGTCTATGCAAGTCGAAGCAAGACAACTTGCGACCCGCCTACAGCCAACGAAACTGAAGAGTTGCCTTCACTGGTATAGTGACGTGCTATACAAACGGTTTTTAACCCTTACGCGATGGTGTTCTGAATTGTTTCCTAGTGAGTGACTACGATAGGGGGGGTCCTTCCCACATGACCCAGTAACCATCGAGGATAGGGAGCCTTGATGCATACAGTTGTCCCTATAAAATCGTTTCTAGTATCTCGAATATCCCAAATGCTTCATCCTTGCTACTCGTTTGTGCTCTCATTGTCATCGCAGTTGGAGTTCTGTGGTTTTACCTAAAACCAGGCACATTCCAGGCATGTACCAAACTGGCTCTACGTTTACAATGTCTGGCACATCACAAACAATTCATGATTGTAAAGTGTGTACAATAGGTAGACAATCACACACATTTTGTTTTCCCACATCGTTTGTGATAGTGTCTGACACCACACACGCTTTGGAAATGGCAACTATGTGCATTGTCACACATGTTTCCTCTCTGTGAACCGTGTCGAATTATGATGTATATTGCACATGATGTGTTTTATAGACCGTGTGCGCCGTAATGACTTGCAGACCGTAATTTCACCTTAATTTAATTGTTGTTATTTAAAATTGTACCTAATTTGAACTTGAAAGTAGGCTATAGCTTTATTCATATCCATCAGGATCAAACAACCAATGCATTATTCGATTCACATGTACATATGTTCAAGAATTACATAAGCACCAAATAAAGAATGATGAACCAGGGTTCTATACTTGTACTATTACAGATGGTAAAGAAAGAGGCGACATAAATTCTGGTTGCTGAACAAGGTGAAGCGGAATGGCCCTACTGTGCTCTCCTGGATGCAGAAGGCACGCAAGACTCTAGTCCAACCCCTTGTGATGGTCGGCCGCCAATCATGTAGTTTGAGAGGTAATCTTGAGTAAACTGCTTCAGGATCCACTACAAAGGAAAAAAGATTCAGACATTTTCATCTAACACAACTCATTACGGGCAGTAAAAAGAAGGCTTCAGAGTTCTTACTTACCATCCTGCAGTTCACTGATGTCTGGCATAAAGTGTAAACAAATAGTTCGATTGACATCTTTTGACCCATTTTAATAACAATCTTAATCAGTTTCCTCACTTGATACTGGCTCATGAATATCCCATTACCCCATACGTAGAAAGGGTCGAAGTGTGGATCTTTGGCAATGACATATGTACCTAAAAGCACCAAGTTAATATTAGAATCTAAACAACAATTGCAAAATGATGTAGTACATCAGTCCCTCCATCCCATTATATGTATTACATGTATATCTAGACATCATTAGAACATTAAGGTAACACTCTTCCTTGTTGCTATGTAGCCTGGGATTGCATATTCAGTCATTCAGTACAATGCATGTTGCTGTGTAGCCTCATATATATTAAATATGGCCCTAGTTAACCTACTGATAAATGGGTTACAGATATATTTAGTGAAATGTCCGATTCGATGATTAATCCCTTATCAGACCCCAGGCTATATGGTACCAGCTACCAATATCCTGAACAGTGAGTACATATAAGCAATGCGATGAAACTAACCTCGATGGAAAATAGCACTGTTCGCAATATTGTCCTATATGAGTACATATAAAGGATGGTTAAGCACAACAGGCTAAACATCAACCAAATATATCCATGGTAGACAACATAATCTACAAATGATAGCTTCAGTGTGCAGGTTTAAGCACGTTGGTTAAGCAAAACAAGAAGCGAAAAGTGAGTTAACTACATCAGGCATAACATTTAAAAACAAGCAGATAGTCACTCAAATTGGTATTGTGCAGGTCTAAAGTACACTAGTTATTGTTAAAAACGAAAAGGTATGTTAACTGCAACATCCTTAACAACATACAAATATCATAATTCATAGTGGTATTGTTGGAATTGTTATTGATGAAATTGAACTGCACAGCAAATAGTTGCACATATAGAGCATCACATTGTGAAGAACTGAAATAAAACAAGGCATAAGGCCATCTCTAGCCGATCCTTTAAAAGTTAACGGACTAAAACTCTTAATGGATATATATATACTCCAGCAATTCTTGGCCGTTTCTAGTCTATCCCCTAAACTTAATGTTGTAAACTTCAATTTGATCAAGTTCAAAGCAGGTTCAATCTAAAGTAGCATGCATTCATACATAAACATAGATAGTTTTGCACAACCGAACATAAAACATAAACTTAAACTAAGCTAAACTACTTTCGATCGAAGTGGAGGTCGAGCCGATCCTTCCTCATCAGGTACGGTGTGCCGCAGGCCGGGTCTGGGCCGGTGCCATCGTCAAGGTCGTTGGGGAAGACACTCCTCCACCCGTTGACGTTGATATCCTCATTGCCGCCGCCCACCTCAACGCCCTCCGTGTCATTGCCCTTGCTGCCTTCGACCTCATCATCGGAGGAGAGCACGATAACCTAATTGCCCTCCATGCCATCAAAGATCACCCGCTCTGCCTCCACGAGCTCCGGGTGCTACCGGCGGAGCTCTTGCATGTAGGCCTCGTCGGCGGACTCGGTCTCGTGGTGCTCCCACGCCTCGCGGTCCTTCCGCGCCATAGCCGAGCTCACCACGCCTGGCTCTGATGGAACGAGGTTAACCGGACATGTGCCAAAGGGGAAATTGAGCCTAGCCACCACGCCGTGGTAGAGGACCTGCCAGCGGTCGTACTAGATGGCCGCGATCTCGGCCGCGTGGAAGCTATCGAGCCACCGACGCGTGTCGGTCTCCCGATCTGTAATTTCAGCGACCCACTCCCCCACCACCACTGCCGGACCCCGAGGTAGGACCTCGTTGGCGGCCAGGGCCGAGGAAGGACGGGGAAGTCCTAGAAATTGCGTAGGGGTGTGATACGTCCATTTTGCGTCATCCTTTTATATTGATACTTATTGCATTATGGGTTGTTATTACACATTATAACCCAATACTTATGCCTCGTTTACATGAAGAGGGAGAATGCTGGCAGCTGGAATTCTGGGCTAGAAAAGGAGGAAATAATAGAGACCTATTCTACACAACTCCAAAAGTCATGAAACTTCACGGAGAGTCATTTTGGAATTAATAAAACAATATTGGGCGAAGAAAACACTAGAGGGGGGCACCTACCATCCACAAGGGTGTAGGGCGCGCCCCTCTACCTTGTGGGCCACCTGACAGGCCCCCGATGCCCATCTTCTGCTATATGGTGTGTTTTCACCTGGGGAAAAAAATCAAAGAAAAGCTTTTGGGATGAAGCGTCGCCGTCTTGAGGCGGAACCTGGGCAGAACCGGTCTAGGGCTCCAGCGGAGCTGTTCTACTGGGGAACATCCCTCCGGGAGGGGGGAATCGAAGCCATCGTCATCACCAACGATCCTCTCATCAAGACGGGGTCAATCTCCATCAACATCTTCACCAACACTGTCTCCTCTCAAACCCTAGTTCATCTCTTATATCCGATCTTTGTCTCAAAACCTCAGATTGGTACCTGTGGGTTGCTAGTAGTGTTGATTACTCCTTGTAGTTGATGCTAGTTGGTTTATCTGGTGGAAGAACATATGTTAAGATCCTTAATGATAATTAATACTCCTATGATTATGAACATGAATATTCTTTGTGAGTAGTTATGTTTGTTCTTGAGGACATGGGAGAAGTATTGTTATAAGTAGTCATGTGAATTTGGTATTCGTTTGACATATTGATGAGATGTATGTTGTCTTTCCTCTAGTGGTGTTATGTGAACATCGACTACATGACACTTCACCATGATTTGGGCCTAGGGGAAGGCATTGGGAAGTAATAAGTAGATGATGGGTTGCTAGAGTGACAAAATCTTAAACCATACTTTATGCGTTGCTTCGTAAGGGGCTGATTTAGATCCATATGTTTCATGCTATGGTTAGATTTATCTTAATTATTGTATCATAGGTACGGATGCTTGTGAGAGGGGTTAATCATAAGTGGGAGGCTTGTCCAAGGAAGGGCAGCACCCAAGCACCGGTCCACCCACATATCAAATTATCAAAGTAACGAACATGAATCATATGAGCATGATGAAAACAAACTTGACAATAATTCCCATGTGTCCTCGGGAGCGCTTTGCTTTATATAAAAGTTCGTCCAGGCTTGTCCTTTGCTACAAAAAGGATTGGGCCACCTTGCTGCACCTTGTTTGCTTTTGTTACTTGTTACCCTTTACGAATTATCTCATCATCCAACTATCTTTCACCGATAATTTCAGTGCTAGCAGAAAATACCTTGCCGAAAACTGCTTGTCATTTCCTTCTGCTCCTCGTTGGGTTTGACACTCTTACTTATCAAAAGGACTACGATAGATCCCCTATACTTCTGGGTCATCAAGACTCTTTTCTGGCGTCGTTGCCGGGGAGTGAAGCGGCTTTGGTGAGTGGAATTTGGTTAGGAATCATTTATATAGTGTGCTGAAATTTACTGTCACTTGTTACTATGGAAAATAATCCTTTGAGGGGCTTGTTCGGGGTATCTTCACCTCGACCGAAAGAGCAAAGAGCTTCTCCTCAACCTACTGCACCTACTGAAAATATTTATTATGAAATTCCTCCAGGTATTATAGAGCAACTGCTAGCTAATCGTTATGTAGGAGATGGAACGTTACATCCTGATATGCACCTAATCTATGTGGATGAAGTTTGTGGATTATTTAAGCTTGCAGGTTTTCCCGAGGATGTTGTCAAGAAGAAGTCCTTCCCTTTATCTTTGAGGGGAAAGCCCTTGACATGGTATAGGCTATGTGATGATATTAGATCATGCAACTACAACCGATTGAAATTGGAATTTCATCAGAAGTTTTATCCTATGCATCTAGTTCATCGTGATCGGAATTATATATATAATTTTTGGCCTCGTGAAGGAGAAAGTATCACTCAAGCCTGGGGAGGCTTAAGTCAATGTTATATTCATGCCCCAATCATGAGCTCTCAAGAGAAATTATTATTAAAAAAATTTATGCTCGGCTTTCTCATAACGATCGATCCATGCTCGATACTTCTTGTACTAGCTCTTTTATGAAGAAGGATATTAAATTGAAATGGGGTTTATTGGAAAGAATTAAATGCAACTCTAAAGATTGGAAACTCGACAAAGGCAAAGAGTCGGGTATAAACCTTAATTTTAATTGTGTTAAATCTTTTATGGATACCGATGATTTTCGTGATTTTAGCACTAAATATGGACTTGACTCTGAGATAGTAGCTTCTTTCTGTGAATCTTTTGCTACTCATGTTGATATCCCTAAGGAGAAGGGGTTTAAATATCATCCTCCCATTGAAGTGAAAGTAGTAGAATCTATTAAAGTTGAAGAAGAAATTACTTATAATGTTGATCCTATTGTTCCTACTGCTTATATTGAGAAAGCATCTTTTCATGTTAGAATAAAGGATCATGCTAAAGCTTCAATTGTGGTTCATAAGAGTTATAATTGAACACCCACACCCCCTGAGAAAATTAAAGTTGAACCTAGTATTGCTATGGTTAAAGATCTCTTGGTTGATAATATTGATGGGCATGTTATTTATTTCTGTGATGAAGCTCCTAGGATTGCTAAACTTGATATTAAAGATAAACATAGACCTGTTGTTGGCATGCCTGTTGTTTCTGTTAAAATAGGAGATCATTCCTATCATGGCTTATGTGATGTGGGTGCTAGTGTGAGTGCAATTCCTTTTACTTTATATAAAGAAATTATGAATGATATTGCACCTGATGAGATGGAAGATATTGATGTTACTATTAATCTTGCCAATACAAACACTATTTTGCCAACTGGGATTGTTCGAGATGTTGAAGTCTTGTGTGGGAAAATAAAGTACCGTACTGATTTTCTTGTTCTTGGTTCCCCACAAGATGAATTTTGTCCCATTATATTTTGTAGACCTTTCTTGAATATTGTTAATGCTGAGATGGACTGCGAGAAGGATATTGTTACTGTTGGTTTAGGGGATATGTCTCAAAATTTTAATTTCTCTAAATTTCGTAGACAACCCTATGATAAAGAATTTCCTAGTAAGGATGAAATTATTGGTCTTCTTCTTTTGTTGTGCCTCCTACTGATCCTTTAGAACAATATTTGCTAGACCATGAAAATGATATGTTTATGAATGAAAGAAGGGAAATAGATGAAATATTCTTTAGTCAAGGGCCTGTTTTGAAACATAATTTGCCTGCTGAAATCCTTGGGGATCCTCCTCCACCCAAGGGTGATCCCGCGTTTGAGCTTAAACAATTATCTGATACTTTGAAATATGCTTATCTTGATGAAAAGAAGATATATCCTATTATTATTAGTGCTAACCTTGCAGAGAATGAAGAAAATAAATTATTGAAAACTCTGAAGAAGCACCGTGCCGCTATTGGATATATTCTTGATGATCTTAAGGGCATTAGTCCCACTCTATGCCAGCACAAAATTAATTTGGATCCTGATGCTAAACCAGTTGTTAATCATCAACAACGGCTAAATCCTAAGATGAAAGAAGTGGTAAGAAATGAAATAGTAAAGCTTCTGGAGGAAGCTATAATTTTTCCTATTGCTGATAGTAGATGGGTAAGTCATGTTCATTATGTCCCTAAGAAGGGAGGTATTACTGTTGTTCCTAATGATAAGAATGAATTGATTCCACAAAGAATTGTTATAGGTTATAGAATGGTGATGGATTTTTGCAAATTAAACAAAGCTACTAGAAAGGATCATTACCCTCTACCTTTTATTGATCAAATGCTAGAAAGACTATCCAAACATACACTTTTTTGCTTTCTAGATGGTTATTCTGGTTTCTCTCAAATATCTGTCTCAAAAGGTATAAGAAGTTTCCTTGGTCATGTCGGTTTCTATAGGAGGTTTATTAAAGACTTCTCTAAAATTTCTAGGCCTCTTACTAATCTCTTGAAAAAATATGTTCCTTTTCTTTTTGATGATGTTTGTGTAGAAGAATTTGAAATACTTAAGAAAGCCTTGGTTTCTGCACCTATTGTTCAACCACCTGGTTGGAATTTACCCTTTGAAATTATGTGCGCTGCTAGTGATTATGTTGTTGGTGCTGTTCTAGGGCAAAGAGTTGATAAGAAATTGAATGTTATTCATTATGCTAGTAAAACTCTAGACAGTGCCCAGAGAAATTATTCTACTACTGAAAAGAATTTTTAGCGGTTGTTTCTGCTTGTGATAAGTTTAGATCTTATATTGTTGATTCCAAAGTAAATGTTCACACTGATCATGCTGCTATTAAATATCTTATGAGAAATAAAGATGCTAAACCTGGACTTATTAGATGGGTTCTCTTGCTGCAAGAATTTCATTTGCATATTATTGATAGAAAGGGAGCTGAGAACCCCGTTGCAGACAACTTGTCTAGGTTAGAAAATATTCTTGATGACCCACTGCCTATTGATGATAGTTTTCCTGATGAGCAATTAGCTGTCATAAACACCTCTCATAATACTCCATTGTATGCTAATTACATTGTTGCTAAATTTATAACACCTAGTTTCGCATACCAGCAAAAGAAAAAGTTTTTCTATGATTTAAGACATTACTTTTGGGATGGCCCACACCTTTATAAAGAACGAGTAGATGGTGTTATTAGACGTTGTGTACCTGAGCATGAACGGGAATAGATCCTACGCAAGTGCCACTCCAAGTCTTACAGAGGACACCATGCTGGAGATAGAACCGCACACGAGGTATTGCAATCAGGTTTTTATTGGCCTACTCTCTTCAAGGATGCTCGTAAGTTCATCTTGTCTTGTGATTAATGTCAACTAATTGGCAATATTAGTATATGTCAGGAAATGTCTGTGAATTATTCACTTCTTATTGAACCATTTGATGTTTGGGGCTTTGATTATATGGGACCTTTTCCTTCCTCCAATGGGTATACACATATTTTAGTTGCTATTGATTATGTTACTAAGTGGGTAGAAGCTATTCCAACTAGTAGTGTTGATCATAACACTTCTATTAAGATGCTTAAAGAAGTTATTTTTCCAAGGTTTGGAGTCCCTAGATATTTAATAACTGATGGTGGTTCACATTTTATTCATGGTGCTTTCCGTAAATTGCTTGCTAAATGTGATTTTAACCATAGAATTGCATCTAGTAGAATTGAGCAATAGAGAGAATAAATTGATTTTGCAAAAGACGGTTAATAGATCTAGAAAGAATTGGTCTAAGAAACTTGATGATGCATTTTGGGCTTATAGAACTGCTTATAAAACCCATATTGTTATGTCTCCATATAAAATGGTTTATGGAAAGGCTTGTCACTTACCTCTTGAACTAGAACATAAAGCTTATTAGGCAATCAAAGAGCTCAACTATGATTTAAAACTTGCCGGTGAGAACAGGTTATTTGACATTAGCTCACTTGATGAATGGAGAACCCAATCCTATGAGAATGCCAAGTTGTTTAAAGAAAAAGTTAAAAGATGGCATGACAAAAGGATACAAAAGAGTGAGTTTAATGTAGGTGACCATGTTTTGCTATACAACTGTCATTTAAGATTTTTTGCATTAAAACTTCTCTCTAAATGGGAAGGTCCTTACATTATTGAGGAGGTCTATCGTTCTGGTGCCATCAAAATCAACAACGCCGAAGGCACAAAGCTGAAGGTGGTAAACGGTCAAAGAATCAAACGTTATATCTCAGGTACTCCAATAAATGCTGAGACCAATATAATTAATACCATAACACCGGAGGAGTACATAAGGGATACTTTCCAGAATGTTTTAGACTCTGAAAAGGAATAGGTATGTGGTACGGTAAGTAAACCGATTTCAAAACTATTCTAATAGCAATTTTTCTCCGTTTTGGAATATTTGAAAATTAGGAAAATTAAAAGTAGTCTGCAAGAGACACGAGGAGACCACAAGGGTGGAGGGCGCGGCCTACCCCCTGGGCGCGCCCCCTGCCTTGTGGCCACGTTGTGTGCCCTCTGGACTCCGTTATCTTGTACAATACTTCTTTCAGTCGGTAAAAATTCATTATATAATCTCCCTAAGGTTTTGACCACCATACCATGACAAAATCCTCTATTCTTGCTTTGAGTTGTTTTTCTGACATATCTAGATTGCCATGACATCTCCAAGTGCCCCCAAGGACAAGTTTTTCAAGAAGGTCATCAACCCCTACCTCACGGAGGTGCTGCGACACCCTCAAACCATTGAGATGCATGAGGGGGTGCTGCACATCCGCGATGTTGAGGGACCGAAGCGTGGAGACAAGACTCAAGGCAATGGACCAGCAAGTTGTCAAGTGTCAAGGGATGGTGTCACGTGGACTCAATGCTAATCACCTGATGATCGCGGAGTTCACCAACAATCACAAGCTAGACGCCAAGAACATCTGGGAGGCCATCTTCAAGCTTCGTGACAAAATCGAGCAGCTCCAAGCCTAGATCTATGACCTATAAAGCCAAAATTGTGAGTATGAATACAGATTTAAGAGGATGAGTTTGGCTGCAAATTTGAGGATCCTGGAGAGTCGTTCATCTTTCTATGATGGTGAGCCTATGCCTTGGAAGATGGATGACAAGCGTACTTCATCAACAACTTCGTCATCACTGTCGTGGGAAACCATGGCCACCTATGGGACCAGGACGACCCCTTGCTGGTTCGGCAGGGGGGAGTTGTGTTGCATGTGACAGCCTGGTTTTTCCTTCTCTCTTTTTCTGGACTTCTTTTTTCCTTTGCTTTGGATTTGGAGTTTTAAATCAATTCAAATGGACTTGAACACTTGGGCATATCCTTGATTTTCACCCAAGTGACCCATCCATCCCTAACTCATCTTTCCTTCTCTACCAAGTCCCTAAAATGACCCTAGGAATATTTTTCATAAAGGAAAAATATTCATTTCCTTCTTTGAAATTCACTTCAGAGACATATGCTCTGAAGCAACCCTCATTTTTATTGCTCCACAAATCCTGAGAAAATTCCCAAATATTCTTTGAACCCTAGGGCACCTCTTTGAGCAAAAATATTGCAGAACTTTTTGGGATATTTTTGCTATAGATAATCATTTTTGTTCTGGACAGAATAGCCACTTTACACAGCAAGTATGTTTTTCCTTGATCCAATGAGGCTGATCTTTTCTGAGCTTCATTACCTTCCTAAGAGATTGCTAAACCACAAAGCACATCCCTAAACTCTTACTGGATCACTCATAGTTAACCTCACAAGTTACTGTCCAAAAACTTACCAGGAAGTAAACCACGCACATACAGCTCCTAGGTTCAACTCAGAGTGTTGGAACCACTCAAACCACCAAGGAATACATGCCAGACATGGAGTTTAAGCTTAGTGAGGCCTGATTTCATAGTTCACGTGGTGACCGCGTTCGTCCAGGCATGCCGGCATGCAGCCTACACGCACTGCGATGCGCCTGAGCTGTTGTTGTGCTCGTGCTCGCTTCCTCGACCGCTGCACCTTGCCAAACCTCTCCACGATCATTGTCCCGACGCCCGTAACTCCTCCCTGGCACTCGCCGACACCGGAGCTCACCGTAGCGAGCATGAGCACGACGAGGCCAAGCCAACAGTGCACCCGTGCCACTGTGCTTGTCGCCTTCCTCGCTCATGTGTTCGTCTTTGCCCACCCACAGTGCCCGCGTGAGTTGCGTCGCCTTCTCCCCCTCTCGCTGATGTTGTTCATCATCGGGCATCGTGTCTAGAGCCTTCCGACGGAGCCTCGATCCCCTCCTCTCGCTCTCCTATAAATACAGCCCCCTCCCAACTCATTCAGCATCGTCACTCACTCCCTCGACATCCACAAGCTCGTAGATAAGCCGAAGCCCGGCCGGGCAGGCCTCTGGCCGCCGCCCCGACCTGAGCTCGCCGGTGATTCACCACAACCCCTCCACCCCACTCCAGTGCCTCCCAAGCTCAACCCACTCCTTAGGTGGCTTGCTAGTGGCTCCCCTGGTGCAGCCCCATGACATCATCGTCTCCAACTCCGGCGACCTCTGCTTCCTGCCGCCGCTGGAGAGGCCCGTTCCGACCATGTCCGACCACCCCTAGCGAAGCTAAGGGTACAGGCAGGTGCGCCTCGCCCCCCTCTCTTTCTATCACTCTGGATCTAGCCGTCGGGCACTCCTCGCTAGAGAACGCGCCGCCAACGCGCCGCCCGCCTCTGTTTCCCTCTCTATCTCTTTCCCTCCGACTTGACTAGTGGGGCCTGCTGTCAGTCTCTCAACCCACGCCTGAAGTGGTATGAGTGGTGGCGCATTCCTGAAGTGCACCATCGACGTCACCCCCTGGTTTTCTTTTTATACAAATTTAAATCAAATTAGACCAGAAACTTTGACCTACTGTAACTTCTAAAGCACAAGTCCAAATGAGCTGATTCTTTTTGCATTGTGATCTTACTGGAAAGCTCTAGCAGCATACCAAAGATGAGATTTTTCTCTGCTGCCTAGGTTTTCTGGTAATTTTTAGAAGTGTTCTTGATGTTTTCTTTTTTCATTTTAATTATTTTCATAGGGAGAAGCTTGTCTTGAAGAGATCCAGGAGAAGTGTGAAGCTCCTCTGAACTAAGGCAAGCCACACCAACATTTTCATGGTGTCTTTGCAATATCCATGATTTTCCAACTTGAATATAATTTATTTCTTGCATATATTTATTCAATGAAAAAGGCTAGTGTTAGTTATTTTGTCTTGAGTGAGATGCTTAGTTTACATAAGTGAGTGATTGGAGTAGTGTGATCTAGCATGAGTAGTTTGACTATGTGATTTTTTCTATGACTATAGTATGGCTAGCATTGGTATTATTTTTCGTATGTGCATGATGGATTTCATATGGTAATGATAAACTAAAAATGATGAGTGTGAATAACTAGTGAGAAACAATCAGTAAAGTCTAGTGATGGTTTGTGCAAGTAGAACTTTTGATGAGGTTGATCTGTTTATTCTAAGTGATATGTGATGCATGTCATATGGTTGCATGAGCATGGCATATGCTGACTCAAGCATTTTATTTCAAGTTAAACCTGATGTTAATTGAACTTTAACAAAAGTTGATCGGGTCATGGTGCCACCGAATCGAGCTGACCAGTGCAACCACATTTGCCTTTACCTGAAGGTCCTAACTGGGTCTATTGTCATGCCTCTCGCCGGTGCCTCCAACGAGGGAAGGTTATGGGCGTGCGGTACCCTAGCCAGGTAAGCAGACATAACCTTGTGTGCCCGTTGTTGTTGAGATGGTACGTTGTCCCCGTTTGGGACCATTTATGTTTTTCCATGATGGTGGTCCTGTTTTACCACGACAGTGGCCGTTGATGCCTTTGGTAGGCACGGGGCCACCAATGACTTAGCCCAGTGAGGAGTTAGTCACAGTGTCCGAGAGAGTGTCATGGGAAATAGAGCGGTTTTGTCCGAACGCCGTTGGTCCACCCGAATGGGGGTGCGAGGTCATGGGTTTCATAGTGTGGGTACAGTGTACTAACCTCGGCAGAGTGTGTGTTAAATCTATTGATAGTCGCGCCCGCAAATAAGGGCCCAGTTCATAAGTAGGTCACACCATGGATCAACTTTTATAAAGTAATCTTGCGCACTAAGTTTGTTGCATGGCACTAGTTAAGTTATGATGATGTCAGTGCGGCTGACCGTTGTTTGAACCTAGTGTGGTTGCGTTTTTGATCCGTGAATGATCACCGTTTGGTTACGAGGTAACCCGTTGAACCAAGTGTGGTTCCATTTGTGATCCGTGAATGATCACCGTTTGGTTATGAGGTAACCCGTTGGTAAGAGCGTCCAACAGACTCGGTGCACATGTTTGGTTGCATGGCATGAGTAGCATGTTGTTATTTGCATTTAACTTGATTAAATGTCATGCTATTGTTTGCCATTATATTTATGCTTGTTGTGAGCTTGCAAGTACATTCAATGTACTGACCTGGTGTGTTATGCCAGATTTCAGGAAAGTCTAACTGTATCGGACTGTTTCTGTGTCTAGATCATGTCCCCATCGGTGTCCCTATGCTATGGAGTCCCGCTTCGTCATCGTTCCGCTGCTGAGTATCGGTCTTGGTAGTTTCGTGTTCCGTCTTCTGCTGCCCCGCTAGGCCCTGCCGCGGGTGTGGCTACGACTGTCTATGCACAAGTAACGCGTACAGAAAGAGCCCACACTTTTGTACACCGACAGGAGCCCCCGGGCCTGGGCTACACGTAAGCGTAAGGCATAGTTGGGCCAGGCCCAAAGCAGTGCGCGGGCACGTGTGGTAGAGACTTAACTTCCACGATGTTCTAGTCAGTTGCGCTTCCCCATGATCCAAATTAAACACGTGACATGGGGGTCGTGCGTGGGACGGCCGCAACATGCTTGCGTCATCTCGCAGTCGATAGTAAAGAGGCGGCCCACACTTCCCTCATAAAAAAGAGGAATTCGCAGGGGCGCTACTCATTTACTAAGTTGACTTGGGTCATGGCCTGCATGGCGCCGCACCCCACGATCATGGGGTGGAAAATAGTTTCCCCACTTGTCTTTATGCCTCTCGCTCATTCGCCACGTGTCCTCCATGCCTTAGGAAGGGTAGGCGGCAGATGCAGAGTGCATGGGCATTAACGCTGAGGCGGGAACTGGGCGTGGCTGATTGGAGCAGCGGGTCATGTCAGGACCCCGATTCTATGCCACACCGATCTAGCATGTAACACCTCATATCACTTTGCGGTCTCAAACACGGTATTCCCACAGGTGTCGCCTTACAAGGCCCGGGAATGTTTGCACCTTTTGGCACACATATATGATAGTGCCGCTAGCATCCATATGACAAAGAACCCGGGCTGACATGGCTAGTTGCGAACCCAAAGTGGCACTAACTTACAGGGACATCCATACATGACGCAACAACGAACGTGTCAGTCAACAGCGAATGAACCCAAGTCGTAGAAAGCTACAAGGACTTAAAGGAACACCACGTGACATTTCCCCGAAGGGACAGACACAGGAACGAAGTAGGACACATGCCGGCCAGCCTAAGTGTTCCGGAGCAGTAGCAAGCTACCATGGCTCAGTGGAAGCACTAGGAGACATTTCCCAATAAGAGAGGCTACCAAGGATAAACAACTAGGTAGTCAGATTCCACACATACCAAGCATTTTAACCATACACACAATATGCTCGATATGTGCAAATACAACATGGCATCACAACAAAACTCTACAACTCAAGTACTTTATTTAAAAAGGCTCCAGAGAGCCATACATATCGTTCATACAGATAGGGGTCACATGACCCGATATTCAAGTCATACAATCATACAAGCCGCAAGCGGAAGCAACATGTCTGGGTACAGACATCTAGAAAGTAAAAGGCTTGAGGAAGCCTATCTATCCTACAATGGTCCTCCATGTGCTCAGGATCACCACCTGGGCCTCAGGCTACTCGTCGACATCAATGTCTACGTAAAACCCATCATAAGGAGCGGCGGTCTCTTCTGCAATTGTAATTAAGCAAACATGAGTATAAAGGTATCCAACAAGACTTACATCAGATCCTACATACATGCACATTATCAATAAAGGGATGGTGGGGTTATTGCAGCAAGCCAGCTCTGTGTTGGAAATATGCCCTAGAGGCAATAATAAAATGGTTATTATTATATTTCCTCGTTCATGATAATTGTCTTTTATTCATGCTATAATTGTGTTATTCGGAAATCGTAATACATGTGTGAATACATAGACCACAACATGTCCCTAGTGAGCATCTAGTTGACTAGCTCATTTATCAATATATGGTCACGGTTTCCTGACCATGGACATTGGATGTCATTGATAACGGGATCACATCATTGGGAGAATGATGTGATGGACAAGACCCAATCCTAAGCATAGCACAGGATCGTGTAGTTCATTTGCTAGAGCTTTTCCAATGTCAAGTATCATTTCCTTAGACCATGAGATCATGTAACTCCCGGATGCCATAGGAGTGCTTTGGGTGTACCAAACATCACAACGTAACTGGGTGACTATAAAGGTATACAGGTATCTCTGAAAGTGTCTGTTGGGTTGACACGGATCGAGACTGGGATTTGTCACTCCGTATGACAGAGAGGTATCTCTGGGCCCACTCGGTAATGCATCATCATAATGAGCTCAAAGTGACTAAGTTCTTGGTCACGGGATCATGCATTACGGTACGAGTAAAGTGACTTGCCGGTAAGGAGATTGAACAAGGTATTAGAACACCTACGATCGAATATCGGGCAAGTAACATACTGATTGACAAAGGGAATTGTATACGGGATTACTTGAATCCTCGACATCGTGGTTCATTCGATGAGATCATCGTGGAACATGTGGGAGCCAACATGGGTATCCAGATCCCGCTGTTGGTTATTGGCCAGAGAGTCATCTCGGTCATGTCTGCATGTCTCCCGAACCCGTAGGGTCTACACACTTAAGGTTCGGTGACGCTAGGGTTGTAGAGATACTAGTATGCGGTAACCCGAAAGTTGTTTGGAGTCCCGGATGAGATCCCGGATGTCACAGGAGTTCCGGAATGGTCCGGAGGTGAAGAATTATATATAGGAAGTCCAGTTTCGGCCATCGGCAAAGTTTTGGGGGTCGCTGGTATTGTACCGGGACCACCGAAAGGGTCCCGGGGGTCCACCGGGTGGGGCCACCTATCCCGGAGGGCCCCATGGTCTGAAGAGGGGAAGGAACCAGCCCCTGGTGGGCTGGTGCGCCGCCCTTGCCCCCCCCCCCTGCGCCTAGGGTTGGAAAC
>NC_041387.1:368345272-368358930 GCF_002162155.2 Triticum dicoccoides | reverse complement strand
CCTTGAGATCCAATCTCTAGGGGGCCGGTTCCCCCTGGCCCCTATATAAAGAGGCGGGGAGGGAGGGCAGTCGCACCCAAGTCCCTGGCGCCTCCCTCTCCCTCTGCAACACCTCTCCCTCTCGTAGAGCTTGGCGAAGCCCTGCCGAGATCGCCGCTGCTTCCACCACCACGCCGTCGTGCTGCTGGATCTCCATCAATCTCTCCCTCCCCCTTTCTGGATCAAGAAGGAGGAGACGTCTTCCCCAACCGTACGTGTGTTGAACGCGGAGGTGCCATCCGTTCGGCACTAGGATCATCGGTGATTTGGATCACGACGAGTATGACTCCCTCAACCCCGTTCTCTTGAACACTTCCGCGCGATCTACAATGGTATGTAGACGCACTCCTCTATCTCGTTGCTAGATGACTCCATAGATTGATCTTGCTGACGCGTAGAAAAAATTTATTTTCTGCAACGTTCCCCAACAATGGCATCATGATCTAGGTCTATGCGTAGTTTCTATGCACGAGTAGAACACAAACTTGTTGTGGGCGTAGATGTTGTCAATTTTCTTGCCAGTACTAGTCTTATCTTGCTTCGGCAGCATCGAGGGATGAAGCGGCCCGGACCGACCTTACACGTACGCTTACGTGAGACAGGTTCCACCGACTGACATGCACTAGTTGCATAAGGTGGCTAGTGGGTGTGTGTCTCTCCCACTTTATTTGGAGCGGATTCGATGAAAAGGGTCCTTATGAAGGGTAAATAGAAATTGGCATATCATGTTGTGGTTTTACGTAGGTAAGAAACGTTCTTGCTAGAAACCTATAGAAGGCACATAAAAACATGCAACAACAATTAGAGGACGTCTAACTTGTTTTTGCAGCATATGTCTTGTGATGTGATATGGCCAAAAAGATGTGATGAATGAGATATATGTGATGTATGAGATTGATCATGTTCTTGTAATAGGAATCACGACTTGCATGTCGATGAGTATGACAACCGGCAGGAGCCATAGGAGTTGTCTTTATTTTTTGTATGACCTGCGTGTCATTGAATAACGCCATGTAAATTACTTTACTTTATTGCTAAACACGTTAGCCATAGAAGTAGAAGTAATCGTTGGCGTGACAACTTCATGAAGACACGATGATGGAGATCATGATGATGGAGATCATGGTCTCATGCTGGTGACGAAGATGATCATGGCTCCCCGAAGATGGAGATCAAAGGAGCAATATGATATTGGCCATATCATGTCACTATTTGATTGCATGTGATGTTTATCATGTTTTGCTTCTTATTTGCTTAGTACGACGGTAGTAAATAAGATGATCCCTTATAATAATTTCAAGAAAGTGTCCCCCCTAATTGTGCGCCGTTGCGAAAGTTCGTTGTTTTGAAGCACCACGTGATGATCGGGTGTGATAGATTCTAACGTTCACATACAACGGGTGTAAGACAGATTTACACATGCAAAACACTTAGGTTGACTTGACGAGCCTAGCATGTACAGACATGGCCTCGGAACACAAGAGATCGAATGGTCGAACATGAGTCGTATGGATGATACAATCAACATGGAGATGTTCACCGATGATGCCTAGTCCGTCTCACGTGATGATCGGACACGGTCTAGTTGAGTCGGTTCGTGTATCACTTAGATGACTAGAGGGATGTCTAATCTGAGTGGGAGTTCATTAAATAATTTGTTTAGATGAACTTAATTATCATGAACTTAGTCTAAAAACCTTTGCAAAATGTCTTGTAGATCAAATGGCCAACGCTCATGTCAACCTCAACTTCAACGCGTTCCTAGAGAAACCCAAGCTGGAAGATGATGGCAGCAACTATTCGGACTGGGTCCGGAACCTGAGGATCATCCTCATAGCTGGCAAGAAAGCATATGTCCTAGAAGGACCGCTAGGTGAAGCACCCATCCCAGAGAACCAAGACGTTATGAACGCTTGGCAGTCACGTGCTAATTATTGCTCCCTCGTTCAGTGCGGCATGCTTTACAGCTTAGAACCGGGGCTCCAAAAGTGTTTTGAGCAACACAAAGCATATGAGATGTTCGAAGAGCTGAAAATGGTTTTCCTAGATCATGCCCGGGTCGAGAGATATGAAGTCTCCGACAAGTTCTACAGTTGTAAGATGGAGGAAAATAGTTCTGTTAGTGAGCTCATACTCAAAATGTCTGGGTTGCACAACCACTTGTCCCAGCTGGAGATTAACCTCCCGGACGAGGCGGTCATTGACAGAATCCTTTCGTCGCTCCCACCTAGCTACAAGAGCTTTGTGATGAACTACAATATGCAGGGGATGGTGAAAACTATTGTTGAGGTATTTTTAATGCTGAAATCAGCAGAGGTGGAAATCAAAAAGGAACATCAAGTGTTGATGGTCAATAAAACCACTAGTTTCAAGAAAGGCAAGGGTAAGAAGAACTTCAAGAAGGACGACAAGGGAGTTGCCGCGCCCGGTAAGCCAGTTGTCGGGAGGAAGCCAAAGAATGGACCCAAACCTGAGACTGAGTGCTTTTATTGCAAGGGAAAGGGACACTGGAAGCGGAACTGCCCCAAATACTTAGCGGACAAGAAGGCCGGCAACAACAAAGGTATATGTGATATACATGTAATTGATGGGTACCTTACCAGTACTCGTAGTAGCTCCTGGGTATTTGATACCGGTGCGGTTGCTCATATTTGTAACTCAAAGCACGAGCTGCGGAATAAGCGGAGACTGGCGAAGGACGAGGTGACGATGCGCGTCGGGAATGGTTCCAAGGTCGATGTGATCGCCGTCGGCACGCTACCTCTACATTTACCTACGGGATTAGTTTTAAACCTCAATAATGTTATTTAGTGCCAGCTTTGAGCATGAACATTGTATCTGGATCTCGTTTAATGCGAGACGGCTACTCATTTAAATCTGAGAATAATGGTTGTTCTATTTATATTAGAGATATGGTTTATGGTCATGCCCCGTTGGTCAATGGTTTATTCTTAATGAATCTCGAACGTGATGTTACACATATTCATAGTGTGGATACCAAAAGATATAAAGTTGATAACGATAGTCCCACATACTTGTGGCACTGCCGCCTTAGTCACATTGGTGTCAAATGCATGAAGAAGCTCCATGCTGATGGACTTTTGGAGTCTCTTGATTACGAATCATTTGACACGTGCGAACCATGCCCAATTTGCAAAATGACCAAGACTCCGTTCTCCAGAACAATAGAGCGAGCAACCAACTTATTGGAAATCATACATACTGATGTGGAGTCCAATGAGCATTGAGGCTCGCAGAGGATATCATTGTGTTCTCACTCTCACTGATGACTTGAGTAGATATGGGTATGTCTACTTGATGAAACACAAGTCTAAGACCTTTGAAAAGTTCAAAGAATGTCAGAATGAGGTAGAGAATCAACGTGACCGAAAGATAAAGTTCTTACGATCAGATCGTGGGGGAGAATATTTAAGTCACGAATTTGGTACGCACTTAAGGAAATGTGGAATCGTTTCACAACTCACGCTGCCTGGAACACCTCAGCGTGACGGTGTGTCCGAACGTCGTAATCGCACTCTATTGGATATGGTGCGATCTATGATGTCACTCACCGATTTACTGCTATCATTTTGGGGATACGCTCTAGAGACAGCTACATTCACTTTAAATAGGGCACCGTCTAAATCCGTTGAGACGACACCGTATGAATTATGGTTTGGGAAGAAACCTAAGCTGTCGTTTCTAAAAGTTTGGGGATGCGATGCTTATGTCAAGAAACTTCAACCTGAAAAGCTCGAACCCAAGTCGGAAAAATGCGTCTTCATAGGATACCCTAAGTAAACCATTCGGTATACCTTCTACCTCAGATCCGAAAGTAAGATCTTTGTTGCTAAGAACGGGTCCTTTCTGGAGAAAGAGTTTCTCTCGAAAGAAGTGGGAGGAAAGTGGAACTTGATGAAGTACTACCTCTTGAACCAGAAAGTAGCGCAGCTTAGGAAGATGTTCCTGTGGTGCCTGCACAGACTAGAGAGGAAACTAATGATGATGATCAAGGTACTTCGGATCAAGTTACTACTGGACTTCGTAGGTCCACGAGGACACGTACCACACCAGAGTGGTATGGCAACCCTGTCCTGGAAATCATGTTGTTAGACAATGGTGAACCTTCAAACTATGAAGAAGCAATGGAGGGCCCAGATTCCAACAAATGGCTTGAAGCCATGCAATCCGAGATAGGATCCATGTATGGAAACAAAGTATGGACTTTGACAGACTTGCCCGATGATCGGCGAGCGATAGAAAACAAATGGATCTTTAAGAAGAAGACGGACGCGGATGGTAATGTTACCATCTATAAAGCTCGACTTGTCGCTAAGGGTTATCGACAAGTTCAAGGGGATGACTACGATGAGACTTTCTCTCCCGTAGCGAAGCTGAAGTCCGTCCGAATCATGTTAGCAATTGCCGCATACTATGATTATGAGATATGGCAAATGGACGTAAAAATGGCATTCCTTAACAGCCATCTTAAGGAAGAACTGTATATGATGCAGCCAGAGGGTTTTGTCGATCCTAAGAATGCTAACAAGGTATGCAAGCTCCAGCGCTCCATCTATGGGCTGGTGCAAGCATCTCGGAGTTGGAACATTCGCTTTAATGAAATGATCAAAGCGTTTGGGTTTATGCAGACTTATGGAGAAGCCTGCGTTTACAAGAAGTGAGTGGGAGCTCTGTAGCATTTCTCATATTATATGTGGATGACATACTTTTGATGGGAAATGATATAGAACTTTTGGACAGCATTAAGGCCTGCTTGAATAAGTGTTTTCAATGAAGGACCTTGGAGAAGCTACTTACATATTAGGCATCAAGATCTATAGAGATAGATCGAGACGCCTCATAGGTCTTTCACAAAGCACATACCTTGATAAGATATTGAAGAAGTTCAATATGGATCAGTCCAAGAAGGGGTTCTTGCATGTGTTGCAAGGTGTGAAATTGAGCTCGGCTCAATGTCCGACCACGGCAGAAGATAGAGAAAAGATGAGTGTCGTCCCCAATGCCTCAGCCATAGGGTCTATCATGTATGCCATGCTGTGTACCAGACCTGATGTAAACCTTGCCGTGAGTTTGGTAGGAAGGTACCAAAGTAATCCCGGCATGGAACATTGGACAGCGGTCAAGAATATCCTAAAGTACCTGAAAAGAACTAAGGATATGTTTCTCGTATATGGAGGTGACGAAGAGCTCGTCGTAAAGGGTTACGTCGACGCTAGCTTCAACACAGATCTGGATGACTCTAAGTCACAAACCAGATACATGTATATTTTGAATGGTGGGGCAGTAAGCTGGTGCAGTTGCAAGCAAAGCGTCGTGGCGGGATCTACATGTGAAGTGGAGTACATGGCAGCCTCGGAGGCAGTGCATGAAGCAATATGGGTGAAGGAGTTCATCACCGACCTAGGAGTCATACCCAATGCGTCGGGGACGATCACACTCTTCTGTGACAACACTGGAGCTATTGCCCTTGCCAAGGAGCCCAGGTTTCACAAGAAGACCAGGCACATCAAGCGTCGCTTCAACTCCATTCGTGAAAATGTTCAAGATGGAGACATAGATATTTGTAAAGTGCATACGGATCTGAATGTCGCAGATCCGTTGACTAAACCTCTTCCGCGAGCAAAACATGATCAACACCAGAACTCTATGGGTGTTCGATTCATCACAATGTAACTAGATTATTCACTCTAGTGCAAGTGGGAGACTGTTGGAAATATGCCCTAGAGGCAATAATAAAATGGTTATTATTATATTTCCTCGTTCATCCTAATTGTCTTTTATTCATGCTATAATTGTGTTATTCGGAAATCGTAATACATGTGTGAATACATAGACCACAACATGTCCATAGTGAGCCTCTAGTTGACTAGATCGTTTATCAATAGATGGTCACAGTTTCCTGACCATGGACATTGGGAGAATGATGTGATGGACAAGACCCAATCCTAAGCATGGCACAGGATTGTGTGGTTCGTTTGCTAGAGCTTTTCCAATGTCAAGTATCATTTCCTTAGACGATGAGATCGTGTAACTCTCGGATGCCGTAGGAGTGATTTGGGTGTACCAAACGTCACAACGTAAATGGGTGACTATAAGGTATACTACAGGTATCTCTGAAAGTGTCTATTGGGTTGACACGGATCGAGACTGGGATTTGTCACTCCGTATGACGGAGAGGTATCTCTGGGCCCACTCGGTAATGCATCATCATAATGAGCTCAAAGTGACTAAGTGGTTGGTCACGGGATCATGCATTACGGTACGAGTAAAGTGACTTTCCGGTAACGAGATTGAATGAGGTATTAGGATACCGATGATCGAATCTCGGGCAAGTAACGTACCGATTGACAAAGGGAATTGTATACGGGATTACTTTAATCCTCGACATCGTGGTTCATTCGATGAGATCATCGTGGAACATGTGGGATCCAACATGGGTATCCAGATCCCATTGTTAGTTATTGGCCGGAGAGTCGTCTCGGTCATGTCTGCATGTCTCCCGAACCCGTAGGGTCTACACACTTAAGGTTCGGTGACGCTAGTGTTGTAGAGATACTAGTATGCGGTAACCCCAAAGTTGTTCGGAGTCCCGGATGATATCCCGGACGTCACGAGGAGTTCCAGAATGGTCGGGAGGTGAAGAATTTTATATAGGAAGTCCAGTTTCGGCCATTGGGAAAGTTTTGGGGGTCACCGGTATTGTACCGGGACCACCGGAAGGGTCACGGGGGTCCACCGGGTGGGGCCACCTATCCCGGAGGGCCCCATGGGCTGAAGTGGGGAAGGAACCAGCCCCTGGTGGGCTGGTGCGCCCCCCTTGGGCCCCCCTGCGCCTAGGGTTGGAAACCCTAGGGGTGGGGGCGCCCCACTTCGCTTGGGGGGCAAGCCACCCCCCTTGGCCGCCCCCCCCCCCCCTTGAGATCCAATCTCTAGGGGGCCGACGCCCCCGTGGACCCTATATAAAGAGGGGGGAGGGAGGGCAGCCGCACCCAAGTCCCTGGCGCCTCCCCCTCCCTTTGCAACACCTCTCCCTCTCGTAGAGCTTGGCGAAGCCCTGCTGTAACATCCCCAGCATCACAGTACTGTAATCTCCCCCCTAATGAAGGTCATGCCATCATGATCATCATGCCAAAATGCCACTTGTCCAAAATCTGCTTCAAATTCAATTTCAAATTGCATGTCAAATATTTGCTTCTTCTTTCATGCAAATAAAATAGTTCATCCTATGGCAAATAATCCCTAGATATTTGTCATGATGAATCCAACATTTTTGGAATTCCCAAATTTCCCTTGGAAATTTATTATCTAGTCCAGCAGTATTTAAGATGTCCTTTTCATTTTCTAAAAATGCTTGGACAACTCCTGATGGCCACAAAACTTTTTGTGGCAGTGCCAATTACTCCAAAGAATTTAAGTGGACTAATCCTAGATTTTTTTCCAAAGTAATTTGGTAGCCCAAACTTTTCCCTAGTTGTCTCTGTTTTAGTTAAAAGGGAAAATAGAAGAAAAGAAAAGTGAAAAGACTGCACTATGCTGTCACATCCCTAGCTGCTGGTAGTGCTCTAGGCTAGCTCATGTGTGCATCATGTTTAAATTTTTGAAACCTGAACTGAGGAATTTAGAAGCCTCAAAACCATAAATAAAAGAGGGGCAAAAACCCTAGAAATCTCATTCATTGCTCCAAAATGCTCTTCTTAAATGTTTGATAATTTTTGGTAAGGGTTCTGGTCCCAACCAAAATATTGAACATTTTTAAGGAATTATTTTTGGGACTTTGGATTTAATTCATTAGCTATTTGAATTTGAATTATATTCATATAATTAGAATATAATTTCAAATACCCCTGATATATTTTATAAGCTTTTGGAAAAGTCCATTTAGCAATATAAAATATTCAGAGGAGTTTTTGGCATTGTTTGAATTATTTTAAATTCAAAACAGTGGCAAAATAAATTAAATAAAACAAAACAGAAGAAAAAAATAAAAAGAACAGAAGCCTACCTGGGCCACTTACCTGTAGCCGGCCCAGCTGGCCAGCTCCTCCCGCTGGCCCAGCCCACCGCCGCCTCCCTCCCCTGTCGCCTTCCTCCTCTGCCAGGAGGACGTGCACGCGCCCGGCGCGCGCGGCCACGCGCCCCGGCCACCTCCTGCTTCCCCTGGCCACCTCCTGCTTCCCCTGGCCGCGTGGATGAATGCCCGGTGACGTCCCGATCCGCCCGACCTCTCTCACTCCTCCCCTGCTCCCTCTCTTGCCGTTTCCCACCTCACCGAACACGCTCGCCGCCGCCGACGAGCTCCCTCGTGGCCACCGGCCACCCCTAGCCTCGCCGATGCGCTCAAAGGCTCCGCCTCGACCCCCTCCTTCCTCCCCACCGACCCACGGCCCTCCGGAAGCCCTGCAACGCCGCCACCATCGCCGTTCCGTCGCCGGCCACCGAAGCTCACCGCTGTCGATTCGCCGCCTCCGACGCCTCCCCGAGCTCCCCGAGGCCACCGATGCAACCCCTGTGAGCCCCTCTTCCTCTTCCCCCTTCCCTCAAGCTCGCACTCATCCCCTAGCCTCTTCCTCCACCGCGGCCGAGAGTTTCTCGCCGCCGGCCATGGCGTGGCCGTGGCCACAGCCACCCCAGCTCGTATCCGAGCCCACTGACGTGCTCACCGCGATCTCAGGAGTCCGTAGCACGCCCCAGCTCCTCCTGCCGTGCTCCCTAACCCCGACCCCGAGCTCGCCCGAGCTCCGGCCGCCGCCGAGGTCGACGCCGTGCTCAACTCCGGCCACCTCGCGGCCTCCCGTCCGTTCCTTTGGATGCGTAGGAGCAAGAGCTTCTCCCCAGTGCCCTCAGCGCGCCAAACCACCGCTCGTAGCGCCAAACCCGCCACCACCCGAACTCCGGCCGCCACCGCCGTCATGATTGCCGTCGCCTCCGGCCACCCTAGCTTCTTCCGTTGGCCCTGTTAGATGCGCGCGGGTCTGGGCATCCCGTAGAGCCCCTCCGCCGCTCTTTTGGTCATCGGAGGGCGAATCCCGACGCTCTCCGCCGTCCCTGGCCTCGCCGGCGACGAGCCTCGGGTCAACTCCGGTGAGTTTGACCCGGGTTTGACCCCCTCTCTCTCACTGACCTGCGGGCCCCGCCCGGCTAATTAGGTTAGGTTAGTTTAACTAAGCTAGGTTAGTTTAGTTAGACGCTGACACTCGGGACCCACCGGTCAGGGGTTGACCGGACTGTGCCACGTTGACCTGCTGACGTCATCATGACATCAGGCTGACGCAATAAGTATTTTCTGGATTTGAAAATATTCAGGAAATTCCAGAAATTTGTATAAACTTCTAAAATTCATAGAAATTCAACCGTAACTCCAAATTAAATAAATTATATATGAAAAATTATCAAAAAAATCCAATCTATCCATCTGTACCATTTTCATGCATGTTAGAACAACTTATCACTACTGTTTAGGACAAATGAAGTGAATGACATTTAAATAACCACATATGGAGTTTGAATTTGAATCTTGGATTCAAACCAACTTCATTTAACCTGGTTTTAGGTGCATTGGCCCAAAACACATTCATTTTGCCATGTCATAGCATGCATCATATTGTGCATTGCATTGATTGTGTTTCTTCTGTGTTTGCCGGTGTTGTTCCCCCTCGGTAGACGTTGTATCGACGATGTGATCGTTGACACTGATGAAGACTCAATGTTATCTTCAGAAGTGCCAGGCAAGCAAAACCCCCTTGTTCATTCCGATACAATCCTACTCTCTTGCTCCTGCTCTCTTTTACTGCATTAGGACAACACCGATTCATCTGTTACTTGCTGCGGTAGCTGAACCCCTTTATCCTTTGCATGACCTGTCATTGCCACAGTAAATAGATGAAACCCACTAGCATGAGTAGGAGTTGTTTGAGCCCTGATGTGCCTACTCATTCATGTTTGTTTGTCATGCCTGCTACTGCTTAGAGTTGAGTCAGGTCTGATTCATCGGGGATGAATCAGAGGCGTGTGAACATGTCCTACTGTGTGTGAGCTAAGTGTGTGAACACGATTTGGTAAAGGTAGCGGTGAGAGGCCATGTAGGAGTACATGGTGGGTTGTCTCATTGAAGCCGTCCTCAGGAACTGAGTTCTGCGTTTGTGATCCATGATTCAGCTACTACCATACATTGGGCCCTGAAATATGACCCCGCTCGACTTCTTATTCACCCTCGTCCTCTGTCCAGGAGTTGCAAGTAGTTTCTGGTGTTTGTAGTATGCTGGAGGCCGTGGACAGCGCTGACCGTAGGGGTGGGCTGTGATGCGGTAGGCACGTGGCCGGGTATACCGGGCGCCCGTTTGGTGTCACGGAACCCTGTTCACATCGTTTGGGGCTGTGAGCGAAACTCCGGCCGGATCTCCTCATGGATGGAACCCGAATAGGCGATAAACCTGGACTAGAGACTTAGGTGTTTAGGTAGGTCGTGGTCTACACCCACGTTGGCTTTCGCTTGAAGTCTGCCGAGCACATGTCGTGTGCAGACGCTAAGTGGTGGAAACATGTATGAAGAAGTACACCCCTGCAGGGTTAACATCATCTATTCGAATAGCCGTGTCCGCGGAAAAGGACTTCTGGGTTGCTTATATCAGTTCATAGACAAGTGAAAGTGGATACTCTAAAATACGCAAGATAAGCATGAGCGCTATGGATGGCGTTCTCGTAGAGGAACGAGAGCGGATCCATAGTGGTGTATTGATATGGTGAATATGTGGACTCGTGTGCGCCACCTCAAAAGAGTTACATTGCAGTCGTAGTTTAGGATAGCCACCGAGTCAAAGCTGGCTTGCTGCAGTTAAACCCCACCATCCCCTTTGTTGATAATGATGCATATGTAGTTAGTTCTGATGTAAGTCTTGCTGGGTACATTTGTACTCACATTTGCCTATTTTATGTTTTTGCAGAGAGACTTCGGTCTCACTAGTAGTTCCGCGTGGACTTCGACGTTTAGCTTGTTACCTCAGCTACGATCTTGTGCCCTCGGCAGGATCTGATAGATAGTCAGGCTTCTCAGCCTTTTTCATTTATAGATGTCTGTACTCAGACATGATAGCTTCCGCTTGTGCTTTGACTTGTATGCTCTGATTGTTGGGTCATGAGACCCATGTTTGTAATGTCTCGCTCCTCGGAGCCTATTGAATAAACTACTTGAGTCGTAGAGTCATTTTGTGATGCCATGTTGTATTGCACATATCGAGCATATTGTGTGTATGTTATTGAAATGCTTGGTATGTGTGGGATCTGACTATCTAGTTGTTTATCTTTAGTAGCCTCTCTTACCGGGAAATGTCTCCTAGTGTTTCCACCGAGCCATGGTAGCTTGCTACTGCTCCGGAACACTTAGGCTGGCCGGCATGTGTCCTTCTTCGTTCCTGTGTCTGTCCCTTCGGGGAAATGTCACGCGATGAATACCGGAGTCCTGTTAGCCCGCTACAGCCTGGTTCACCGGAGTCCTGCTAGCCCAGTGCTACAGCCTGGATTCACTCGCTGATGACCGACACATTCGATGCTGGGTCATGGATGCCTGTCCCTGTAAGTTTGTGCCACTTTGGGTTTACGACTAGCCATGTCAGCCCGGGCTCCTTATCATATGGATGCTAGCGACACTGTCATATACGTGTGCCAAAAGGCGCAAACGGTCCCGGGTAAAGGTAAGGCGACACCCGTGGGAATACCGTGCGTGAGGCCGCAAAGTGATATGAAGTGTTACATGCTAGATCTATGTGGCATCAAGTCGGGGTCCTGACAGCGTTGGTATCAGAGCTTGACTGCCTGTAGGATTACCAAGCCAAACTGGTCGAAGTTGAGTCTAGAAATTCTTTAGTTATATAAGGGAATTGATTGTGGGATGGAACGTAAGGCTCTTTTTTACTCCTTATACCTTATGCCCTTCTGATCTGAGTCATCATCTTCTCTTCTACGGGGATTAAGAACTAGGTTTTCTCTTCTTTCTATCAGGATCACGTGTTACTAATCCGTAGACTTATAAGATTGTTGGATTTAAGTCTCAGTTCAGTTCCTACTATCCTCTGTATGTTAACTGTTGATCTCGAAACCTTGATATTGTGCTTCTGAGTGGTTATGCCACCATTTTGTGAATGTCTCAAATCTTTTCTGAGCATTTACAGCCGTTATGCTGTCTGAGTCATTCCAGGTTTCTAAATAGTCTGATGCATTTGCAAAATCCTTTCCCTCTGGTTTCGATGTTCCTTTATGCCAGCTCAATCACACAAATTGTTGAGTTGAGGTATTCTATTGCCTTGACATTATGTTGGGGATATTATTATGACCCTAGGTGTCTTAGGGGATCACCTAGTAATTTAGCCATGATTGTGTTCCCAGTGTGATGATTCTGGCCATCATTCTCGAAAGCATCCCGTGATGCTACTTAGTGGTAGGTATTCTATTCCTGGGTTTTGAACCCGAGATTCACTCTACTTACTTCATGTTGATAGTAATTGCTAGTGCCTTTAGGATATTAGTAA
This sequence comes from Triticum dicoccoides, assembly GCF_002162155.2. Classification (NCBI taxonomy): domain Eukaryota; kingdom Viridiplantae; phylum Streptophyta; class Magnoliopsida; order Poales; family Poaceae; genus Triticum; species Triticum dicoccoides. The sequence goes on along the minus strand of NC_041387.1, from coordinate 368,346,349 downwards.
CCTTTGTGATAGTCCTTGAAGTCCGTGGTATCTTCTTCTTCCAAATACCATGAACTACTTATGGCAGAAGTTCCTCGTTGAACTGAAATATCACAACAGGATTATTCTTGATGAGTTCTCCATTATATATTGTGGCTCTGCCAGTTCTACCTTTCCGCATGGATTGTCCGGAAGAAATATGTTGAGCTCTGCTCGACAAACTAATCTATGCATCCACAACTCAGAAAATCGTATGTTCCTTTGAGTTGTCCCTCTTTAGTTGTCTTCTGACCCTCGTCTATCAATTGATAGTCAAGATTATGTGTGCATTCGTTCATCGATGCCTATTACTCCTGTGGTCTGTCAAGCCATTCTATTCCGGAATGACTTGGAGAAACAAACTCCAGTACCTCATCCATATCTAGGATTGGGTCAAAGTAGTTGTATTCCGCAGATCAAATGCCAATCCAGCTTTTGGTTCTGTTCTACTTTGGAGTATTACCCTCTTTATGTCAGGATTTTCATGAGGATTGCACCAACTCTCATGAATTTTGACGTAGTGATACTCCTCGCCATCATTATTCATTTCTCGGCTACCGTGTTGATGCAACCGGAATACCGGCAAATGAATTGGGATGTGTGAAATCAATACTCCCAGCAACCTCGTTGCTTGGTAGTTAAATGGACGATAACCTCATTCTCAGCATATTGATTATTGAATCGTCACCCTAAGACTGATCGTGCTATCTAGTTCTTATTTCGGTGCACCCTTCGATTGATGAGTTAGGATCTTGTCAAGTCCTCCCTCATTTGATCATATCGTCTTGCCCTCAAAAGCGAGATTGTTCTCGAGCTTAGTAACATACCGGTGGTTCGTGATTTTCCGAATATCTTCTCGGAAGTATTACCAGGTTGTCACCTGACCGCTATGTTGAGCTCATGATCAAGTTGGTTTTCTTATAAACCACCCTTTCTCCAAGAATCCGTGTTAGATATCCCTGAGCTAGTTGGTTAAGCTAGACAACAACTTGGAGAGTTGGAAGATAAAAGCTTGCCTGACTTAGTTCGTTCCAAAAGGATATCCTTGTGTAGTGTGTG
>NC_041387.1:368296160-368328592 GCF_002162155.2 Triticum dicoccoides | reverse complement strand
TCGACAAACTAATCTATGCATCCACAACTCAGAAAATCGTATGTTCCTTTGAGTTGTCCCTCTTTAGTTGTCTTCTGACCCTCGTCTATCAATTGATAGTCAAGATTATGTGTGCATTCGTTCATCGATGCCTATTACTCCTGTGGTCTGTCAAGCCATTCTATTCCGGAATGACTTGGAGAAACAAACTCCAGTACCTCATCCATATCTAGGATTGGGTCAAAGTAGTTGTATTCCGCAGATCAAATGCCAATCCAGCTTTTGGTTCTGTTCTACTTTGGAGTATTACCCTCTTTATGTCAGGATTTTCATGAGGATTGCACCAACTCTCATGAATTTTGACGTAGTGATACTCCTCGCCATCATTATTCATTTCTCGGCTACCGTGTTGATGCAACCGGAATACCGGCAAATGAATTGGGATGTGTGAAATCAATACTCCCAGCAACCTCGTTGCTTGGTAGTTAAATGGACGATAACCTCATTCTCAGCATATTGATTATTGAATCGTCACCCTAAGACTGATCGTGCTATCTAGTTCTTATTTCGGTGCACCCTTCGATTGATGAGTTAGGATCTTGTCAAGTCCTCCCTCATTTGATCATATCGTCTTGCCCTCAAAAGCGAGATTGTTCTCGAGCTTAGTAACATACCGGTGGTTCGTGATTTTCCGAATATCTTCTCGGAAGTATTACCAGGTTGTCACCTGACCGCTATGTTGAGCTCATGATCAAGTTGGTTTTCTTATAAACCACCCTTTCTCCAAGAATCCGTGTTAGATATCCCTGAGCTAGTTGGTTAAGCTAGACAACAACTTGGAGAGTTGGAAGATAAAAGCTTGCCTGACTTAGTTCGTTCCAAAAGGATATCCTTGTGTAGTGTGTGTTGAAGAAAGATGATATCTTCATCGATTGGTCCCTGTGATCAGTTGCTGGACCTATTGTCTTATCAATCCTTTGATTTGAGTATGGGCTATCGTCAAATCAAATCAGTACCAACGATGTTCGTAATGTTGTCTTATTCGTGGTTGATCCCTCGAGCATACGCCATTACATCTTTGGTCTGACCAATGCTATCACCGTGTTCACTTAACTATGGAATTCCTTTTAAAAGGAAACCCGAATGAATTGTTGTTGAGCCCATTGACAACATCTTTATCTCCTCCATGATTTTGTTGGACAATAAGTTAGTGTTGGAAACTTTTGAAGCATTTGTTCATGCTAGCTCATGAAGCATATGTTCGGATGTAAGAAGTGACTTCCTCTAGTTCATGTGCATTTGATGCAAGTTGCCGCCGTGGACTCGAGAAAGTCAATGTTGTTTCCTTTGGAATCATCCCAAATCAGTCATGCACACGTGCGAAGAATTCTGTGGTCTGGAGACTTGCAACCTCCACTCCATATGTATTCCCTAGCACACCAAGCCACTGATTGATTTGTTCAGGAAAAGGAGTTGATGTGCTAATCCTAGGTCATGCACAGAACTTCGATATCCTCGCTGATGGTTCCCAACTAGAACTCGGTAGTGTTTTATTGTAAGACTACCATGTGGGCATGCTTGTCTGGGACAACGTGTTCACATGTTTATAGCAGAACCAACTCATGTTTTGGAGCTCGCTATCGTAGTTCATTTCCCGAGAATCTCGCAACGTCATCTCGTCGATTTGTGTTGCAAACTTTCATTTTTCTTTCTAGACTTGGTGAGTCTGGAATATCCTGACACCAACCAGATCTGAATCTCAGGCAGATATGATGGTTGGAATATTTCCCAAGAACTATAATATTGGTCCCTCGATAACCGGTAAAGTGGATGTCGTGGCCAACACACCCAGCCGGAAGACCTATTATTGTAGTATCTTGTTTGAGGTAGTTGGCCACCTCCCCATAGGGATTTCGTAGGATTTACTCCTTAGTTGCCCTATGGATTTTTGAGATCCCGAAGTCCGACCTTTTACTTGATGTTCTAGATATCAAACCATAATTATCTATGGATTACGCTAGCACATCAAGGAGAACATTAGAAGCGGAGTGCTAAATGTCTCTCGGTCGATCGCTCAGATTTTGTCTCCTTGGCCTCGCTAGGGTGAAATCTGAGATGATGTTATCTTCTTATGCATCTGCATCGTCCATCGTTGTTCATCATGGTGGTATGTTGTGTTGCCAGGATCCTTGACACGGATGTTGGTAAAACCTTGATGAATATGGAAATGCTCAAGTTCTTGAGAGCACGCACAAGCGCTAGGTGTTACCATCGGCACTAACTGGGTTTGCTCTCAGTTTCCTCGGCAATGCTATGATCTTTTCAAACAGTGAATCCACTCTCTATTGTTGGGTTCTTCCTTAGTTACCAGAATCATTCCCATCATTTGCATTTTGTTCCCAGCTTGCACCGCCAATGTGCCATTCTACCATGGGTCTCTTCCATTTCCGGTGATAAGCAAATTCATCCATTACGTTGTTTTCAACAAGGTAATCCACATCATCCAAGTCCGAGTATGCCATTCTACCGACCCCCTCCAAATAATCGCTTGTGATTGCCTTAGGCTGGTATGAAGAGTTTCAATGATCTCTGGATCAAAGGTAATTCTTTTTGCCACTTAGGGTAATAATCTATGAATCACCCTCCTCCAGGATGTTTCTTCGTGGTATCATGGAAACTCAACTCCTCGCTACGTTGACAATCGTTTACCACCTTCTTAGGTGTGGAATTGTTGTCTACCTAGCGAACCTCGTCATCTGCTTCACTCCAATTCCTATGGATGTGTACTTCGTCTCTCAGCTCGAGAGATGCTGTTATGTCTCATTCCGGGAGTTAATCCTGAGTTGTTTGATCTTCGAGAAGACCGATCCTTCCAGAGTTTTCCTTTCCTCTTCTTGTCATGATTAGCTGGAGTTCTCAGAGCAAGACGACAAGACAAAGATGGTGTTCAAATCAACGTTCATTTGAAGTGCAACCTGGATCATGAAGATTATACTAGTTTGCGTTTCCCCTTCATCTTACCCTACGCTTGAATCTCGAGACGAGATTCTTGTTTAGTGGGGGTGAGTTGTCACATCCCTAGCTGCTGGTAGTGCTCTAGGCTAGCTCATGTGTGCATCATGTTTAAATTTTTGAAACCTGAACTGAGGAATTTAGAAGCCTCAAAACCCTAAATAAAAGAGGGGCAAAAACCCTAGAAATCTCATTCATTGCTCCAAAATGCTCTTCTTAAATGTTTGATAATTTTTGGTAAGGGTTCTGGTCCCAACCAAAATATTGAACATTTTTAAGGAATTATTTTTGGGACTTTGGATTTAATTCATTAGCTATTTGAATTTGAATTATATTCATATAATTAGAATATAATTTCAAATATCCCTGATATATTTTATAAGCTTTTGGAAAAGTCCATTTAGCAATATAAAATATTCAGAGGAGTTTTTGGCATTGTTTGAATTATTTTAAATTCAAAACAGTGGCAAAATAAATTAAATAAAACAAAACAGAAGAAAAAAATAAAAAGAACAGAAGCCTACCTGGGCCACTTACCTGTAGCCGGCCCACCGCCGCCTCCCTCCCCTGTCGCCTTCCTCCTCTGCCAGGAGGACGGGCACGCGCCCGGCGCGCGTGGCCACGCGCCCCGGCCACCTCCTGCTTCCCCTGGCCACCTCCTGCTTCCCCTGGCCGCGTGGATGAATGCCCGGTGACGTCCCGATCCGCCCGACCTCTCTCACCCCTCCCCTGCTCCCTCTCTCGCCGTTTCCCACCTCACCGAACACGCTCGCCGCCGCCGACGAGCTCCCTCGTGGCCACCGGCCACCCCTAGCCTCGTCGATGCGCTCAAAGGCTCCGCCTCGACCCCCTCCTTCCTCCCCACCGACCCACGGCCCTCCGGAAGCCCTGCAACGCCGCCACCATCGCCGTTCCGTCGCCGGCCACCGAAGCTCACCGCTGTCGATTCGCCGCCTCCGACGCCTCCCCGAGCTCCCCGAGGCCACCGATGCAACCCCTGTGAGCCCCTCTTCCTCTTCCCCCTTCCCTCAAGCTCGCACTCATCCCCTAGCCTCTTCCTCCACCGCGGCCGAGAGTTTCTCGCCGCCGGCCATGGCGTGGCCGTGGCCACAGCCACCCCAGCTCGTATCCGAGCCCACTGACGTGCTCACCGCGATCTCAGGAGTCCGTAGCACGCCCCAGCTCCTCCTGCCGTGCTCCCTAACCCCGACCCCGAGCTCGCCCGAGCTCCGGCCGCCGCCGAGGTCGACGCCGTGCTCAACTCCGGCCACCTCGCGGCCTCCCGTCCGTTCCTTTGGATGCGTAGGAGCAAGAGCTTCTCCCCAGTGCCCTCAGCGCGCCAAACCACCGCTCGTAGCGCCAAACCCGCCACCACCCGAACTCCGGCCGCCGCCGCCGTCATGATTGCCGTCGCCTCCGGCCACCCTAGCTTCTTCCGTTGGCCCTGTTAGATGCGCGCGGGTCTGGGCATCCCGTAGAGCCCCTCCACCGCTCTTTTGGTCATCGGAGGGCGAATCCCGACGCTCTCCGCCGTCCCTGGCCTCGCCGGCGACGAGCCTCGGGTCAACTCCGGTGAGTTTGACCCGGGTTTAACCCCCTCTCTCTCACTGACCTGCGGGCCCCGCCCGGCTAATTAGGTTAGGTTAGTTTAACTAAGCTAGGTTAGTTTAGTTAGACGCTGACACTCGGGACCCACCGGTCAGGGGTTGACCGGACTGTGCCACGTTGACCTGCTGACGTCATCATGACATCAGGCTGACGCAATAAGTATTTTCTGGATTTGAAAATATTCAGGAAATTCCAGAAATTTGTATAAACTTCTAAAATTCATAGAAATTCAACCGTAACTCCAAATTAAATAAATTATATATGAAAAATTATCAGAAAAATCCAATCTATCCATCTGTACCATTTTCATGCATGTTAGAACAACTTATCACTACTGTTTAGGACAAATGAAGTGAATGACATTTAAATAACCACATATGGAGTTTGAATTTGAATCTTGGATTCAAACCAACTTCATTTAACCTGGTTTTAGGTGCATTGGCCCAAAACACATTCATTTTGCCATGTCATAGCATGCATCATATTGTGCATTGCATTGATTGTGTTTCTTCTGTGTTTGCCAGTGTTGTTCCCCCTCGGTAGACGTTGTATCGACGATGTGATCGTTGACACTGATGAAGACTCAATGTTATCTTCAGAAGTGCCAGGCAAGCAAAACCCCCTTGTTCATTCCGATACAATCCTACTCTCTCGCTCCTGCTCTCTTTTACTGCATTAGGACAACACCGATTCATCTGTTACTTGCTGCGGTAGCTGAACCCCTTTATCCTTTGCATGACCTGTCATTGCCACAGTAAATAGATGAAACCCACTAGCATGAGTAGGAGTTGTTTGAGCCCTGATGTGCCTACTCATTCATGTTTGTTTGTCATGCCTGCTACTGCTTAGAGTTGAGTCAGGTCTGATTCATCGGGGATGAATCAGAGGCGTGTGAACATGTCCTACTGTGTGTGAGCTAAGTGTGTGAACACGATTTGGTAAAGGTAGCGGTGAGAGGCCATGTAGGAGTACATGGTGGGTTGTCTCATTGCAGCCGTCCTCAGGAACTGAGTTCTGCGTTTGTGATCCATGATTCAGCTACTACCATACATTGGGCCCTGAAATATGACCCCGCTCGACTTCTTATTCACCCTCGTCCTCTGTCCAGGAGTTGCAAGTAGTTTCTAGTGTTTGTAGTATGCTGGAGGCCGTGGACAGCGCTGACCGTAGGGGTGGGCTGTGATGCGGTAGGCACATGGCCGGGTATACCGGGCGCCCGTTTGGTGTCACGGAACCCTGTTCACATCGTTTGGGGCTGTGAGCGAAACTCCGGCCGGATCTCCTCATGGATGGAACCCGAATAGGCGATAAACCTGGACTAGAGACTTAGGTGTTTAGGTAGGTCGTGGTCTACACCCACGTCGGCTTTCGCTTGAAGTCTGCCGAGCACATGTCGTGAGCAGAAGCTAAGTGGTGGAAACATGTATGAAGAAGTACACCCCTGCAGGGTTAACATCATCTATTCGAATAGCCGTGTCCGCAGAAAAGGACTTCTGGGTTGCTTATATCAGTTCATAGACAAGTGAAAGTGGATACTCTAAAATACGCAAGATAAGCGTGAGTGCTATGGATGGCGTTCTCGTAGGGGAACGAGAGCGGATCCATAGTGGTGTATTGATATGGTGAATATGTGGACTCGTGTGCGCCACCTCAAAAGAGTTACATTGCAGTCGTAGTTTAGGATAGCCACCGAGTCAAAGCTGGCTTGCTGCAGTTAAACCCCACCATCCCCTTAGTTGATAATGATGCATATGTAGTTAGTTCTGATGTAAGTCTTGTTGGGTACATTTGTACTCACGTTTGCCTATTTTATGTTTTTGCAGAGAGACTTCGGTCTCACTAGTAGTTCCGCGTGGACTTCGACGTTTAGCTTGTTACCTCAGCTACGATCTTGTGCCCTCGGCAGGATCTGATAGATAGTCAGGCTTCTCAGCCTTTTTCATTTATAGATGCCTGTACTCAGACATGATAGCTTCCGCTTGTGCTTTGACTTGTATGCTCTGATTGTTGGGTCATGAGACCCATGTTTGTAATGTCTCGCTCCTCGGAGCCTATTGAATAAACTACTTGAGTCGTAGAGTCATTTTGTGATGCCATGTTGTATTGCACATATCGAGCATATTGTGTGTATGTTATTGAAATGCTTGGTATGTGTGGGATCTGACTATCTAGTTGTTTATCTTTAGTAGCCTCTCTTACCGGGAAATGTCTCCTAGTGTTTCCACCGAGCCATGGTAGCTTGCTACTGCTCCGGAACACTTAGGCTGGCCGGCATGTGTCCTTCTTCGTTCCTGTGTCTGTCCCTTCGGGGAAATGTCACGCGATGAATACCGGAGTCCTGTTAGCCCGCTACAGCCCGGTTCACCGGAGTCCTGCTAGCCCAGTGCTACAGCCTGGATTCACTCGCTGATGACCGACACGTTCGATGCTGGGTCATGGATGCCTGTCCCTGTAAGTTTGTGCCACTTTGGGTTTACGACTAGCCATGTCAGCCCGGGCTCCTTATCATATGGATGCTAGCGACACTGTCATATACGTGTGCCAAAAGGCGCAAACGGTCCCGGGTAAAGGTAAGGCGACACCCATGGGAGTACCGTGCGTGAGGCCGCAAAGTGATATGAAGTGTTACATGCTAGATCTATGTGGCATCGAGTCGGGGTCCTGACATATGCACTGCAGCCCACTGCTACAGTGCACAACCCAGCCCACTCCCGGGTTGTCCCCTTCCTCCCCTGTTCACCTATCGAGCCGACCACACCCACGCCGTTGCCGCCGAGCCACCTCGCGCGCTCCGCGTCGCTACAGTCGCCGGGGAGGGGATAAGAAGGCCACCACGGCTCCTCGGGGACAGCCCCGGTCCCTATCCCCTCGCCCACCCCTCTCCTCGTCGTTTTCCTCGATCTGGACCTAACCCGAGCATAGCCGCTGCCGCGCCATCGCCGTCTTCGCGCTCTGGAGCTTCCCCGAGCCACCGTTGCTATCCAGGGGTCGTGCCTTCACATCCTCGACCTCCACGACAACGGAAGCAAGCAGGGGCCTCCCCAGGCTGCCGCCATCGACTCCTCCTCAACCTCGGGCACCCGCGGTAGCCATCGTCGATCTGGACCATCCCGACCCCCTCTGGCCTCCCCGACCACGCCCTCGAGTGTGTTGTGAGCACCTCCTCTGATTCTCGGCTTTTTCCCTTTCTATCCATGCCCGTAGTGTCCGCCCCGCGAGGTCCGTTCGTCATGGCTGCCCTGAAGCTCTGCGTCCGCGTACGCGTACGTGCTGCTGCTACTGCCTCCTACCACTGCTCCTGGCTGTGCCCTGGGCTGCTCCTTGTTGCTACCGCTGATGCTTTGCTCGGCTGCTGCTCTCTACCACTACTGCCTCATGTTGTTCTGTACTACTACGGCTGCTACTAATCCCGCCGCCTCCAGCTGCTGCCGTCCGGCCTCGCCCGCTCCTACGCTGCTCGCCCTCCGACGCCCGCAGCTCCAGGCGCCGTTGCTGCCGCACCACCTCTGCTCCCTACGCCGCCGGCGTCCTCACCGTGGCCGCGGCCGCCCCTCCACCCGCGTCTTGGCCTAGCCGGCGCCCCCTGATGCTGCGTGCACGCACGGACGCTCGCCCCGTTAGCCCGCTGCACCCGCACACCCGGTTGCCGCAGTGGGCCACTGACCACTAGGCCCGGCCCCCTGTAAAAAAAAGATTTTAAAAATAAATAAATATAAAAAGTTAATTAAATAAATAAATAGTTAAGCAATTAATTATCTTAATTAACCTTGCTTAATTAGCCTAATGAACTTATTTAGTTAATTTAAATAAGTTAATTAGTTAGGTTAATGATAGACGGGCCCCACTGCCCTGTTTGACCAGTCAACGGTCTGTGTTGATCGCTGACATCATGATGACGTCATGCTGGTGCAATAACTCTGTTTTAGATTTAATAATACATTCAGAAATTGTTTAAATCTTTGATAATTCATAGAAAATAATCCGTAACTCGGATGAAAATGTTTTCTACATGAAAGTTGCTCAGAAAAATGTGACTAATCCGGGTACGCGGTCCGTTCATCTGTCACATGCCCCTAGCATGCTGGACATGGAACTTTCCCCCTCCAGTCATCTGTCTGACATAGGTCCGGAACCAGGAAAACATTCCCGGTTGACTTCCCTCCTCGCCGGTATCATGTAGCATCGCGTTAGAACACGTCTAGCTCTGCCTGTTGTCCTGTTATGCTATGTTTGCTTTATATTTACTATTTCTCCCCCCTCTTCTCTCTGGTAGACCCCGAGACCGATGTTGCCCCTGTGATCGACTACGCCACTGATGACCCCTCCTTGCCAGAGCAACCAGGCAAGACCCCCTTTGATCATCCTGATATCGTCCATTCCATTCTCTCATGCTTGCATTAGATTTTGCTACTGTAATTGTTTGCTTCTATTTTGATGCATAGCCTGCTTTTTTATCTGTTGTTGTACCTTACCTGCTTATCCTAAACTGCTTAGTATAGGTTGGTTAGTGATCCATCAGTGACCCCCACCTTGTCCTTGTTGCCCCTGCTTCATCATCGAAGACCCGATCAACGGGATCGAAGACCAGGCCCCGGCATCGCACATCACTTTCCCCTTAGTTGCTCGACACTACTGGGTTACTATCGAGTGCCGAGGGTGAGACCTCTATAGCACTTCTGATGTTAACCCTGTAGTGTAGCTATTCGGTCATGGTCATCGAGGGTGATTTCGCCTTAACCACTTCCGATTTGACTCTGTCGTGCAACCCCTCAAGTGTGAACCTCGGGGGTGATTCCTCTTGCGTTCACCTTGATGATTACATCGAGTGGAGTTCACCGGGGGTGATTCCTTGGGTTTTCCCCTTGAGGTTTGGACACACGGATACTTGGACCTTACAATTGTTACTTGAAAAGGCGGGTCGACCCTGAGGGGTACCCGCGAGTGATGTGGAGACAGGTTGACCTGGAGGGTTCCCCAGAGTTGAATACGAGGTGTGGCCGGGCATTCTTATCCCTTGCCGCAAGTCCTCGAGACGGGGCAACGGGGTCACATCTTTCGTGAGTCTCTGCTTGTTACCGCGCGTTCCTAATCCACTACGATTTGGATATTTCATCCGAGGGGCCTCTGGCCTGATAGCACTAACCATCACGTGGGCATAGTATGGGCGTTCTGCGTCGTATGCATCAGCCGAAGCTTATTAGACGTCAGCGACTAAGCGGCGCGCGCCGGGTTGGACTGGTAAGCTCATACCTTTTTTAAGGAGGTAGCTAGGTCTACTCACCGGCCGCCCACACAACGTGCAGAAGTTCCCGGGAAGATGGCCAATGACCCCTGGGGGCATAGTTTTAGTCCGGCGTGCTGACCTCTCTATTAAGCCTAGGTCGGGTTGCGGCGTATTGTTTGGCCGAGGCCGGGCATGACCCAGGAAAATGTGTCCGGCCGGAGTTAATCGAGTGTGGTGGGTAAGTTGGTGCACCATGTGCATCAACATCGAGTGTGCCTTTTGTCATTTTGCATTTCATCATAATCACCATGTGCATCACTTTCTTCATGATGTTGTCTTGCTCTATGCATGTTGCATGTGACCAAACCCCTTGCTATGTCTCTCAAATCTACCCTTGCATCAACACCTCCTTCTTCCTTCTTTTCCCTTTCATTTTGCTAGTGCCATTTTCTGTCCTCCATAAATGCTCATTCTTTTCCTATAAATCCTGCTCATTGCCTACATGCTCTCTGCCAATTTTCGGCTCAGATGAATATGATTTGGTTGGGTTCAAAAATGGCTCAAGTTTGAATCTAATTCAAACTTGAATTATTTTTCTATCTCTAAAAATTGCCAAATCACTTTTATCAAATAGTGCATAAATCCAGGATCCCAGGAATATTTTTACTTCCTCCTTATTCTTCTCCAGACAACCTGGTTTTTCCCCTTCTTCTATTTGTTTATTTATTTATAAATAAACAGAGATTGGAAAAAAAATGGGAGAAGGGTTTTACCTGGACTCCAGCCCACTAGCACGCGTCCCCAGCCCGCTCACCTTACAGCCCAGCCAAGCCCATCAGCGCAGTTCCTCTGTTCATCCTCTTCTCCCTGTACGGCAGGACATCCAGAGCCTCCATGTCGGCAGTCCGGTTGATTTGACGGCCGGAGCTGCCCCCCTTCCTCCTATATAATCCTGCTCCAACCCTAGGATCTCCTCCTTGCTCCGTTTTCCCCTCTTCTGCCTCCTCCCGCCGCCAAGGTAAGCTCCCCACGCCCCTGTCGTCGCCATCGCCATGACCAGCCGAGCTGAGCTCGAGCCTGGCGTAGCCAGCATCGCCCGATCGTCTTCTTCCTCCGCGGCATGTCCCGCGACTCCCGAAACGTCTCCCCGCGACTCCCCGAGCCCGGATCGCCAAGTTCAGCACCCTCGTCTCCTCCTCTGCTTCCTTCTTCCTCGGACAGGAACCGCGTCGGGTTCAGAGCTCGTCGGCGTCGCCTATGGCTCATCTACGTCGATGTCTCCGTTTCCTAGGGTGAGCTAGGTATACCTGCTCCCCCTCTCTCTTCTCCTGCCGCATATCGATTGCTGTAGACGTGCCTAGGATCGGTTTCGCATCGCGCTCTCGCCGCTCCGGTGTTTTCTGAATTTTTCTCAGGATCCAGCAGCTCGCTCTCCGTCTCCGCGCCGCGCCCTGCCTGGCTGCTTGCCTCGCCTCATGTACCCATCTCCCTGCCTCACCGCGCCATGTTGGGACCCCGAGCCGAGCAACGCTTGAACTCGAGCGCCCCGTAACCTTCGCCTGCGCGAGCCGAAGCCCCCCTCCAACCCGCACACCTTTGCATCTCGAGCATGTCGGGAAGCAAGTCCGGTGAGGTAGCTCTGCCTCGTCTGTTTCTTTGCACGCGCGCACCTGAAGCCTCGCTCGTCGCCTTGCACACCTCGCCAGACGTTGCCTCTGTCCGCACACACAGCCGCATGCCCGCTTCTTGCCCCGCTTCTCACCCCGTATGCGCCAAGCTGCTGTCGTCGCTCGCCGAGCCGTGCCGCGCTCGAGTTGAGCAAGGGCTCAAGCTCGAGTCGATGTACGGGCACATCCTGTAGCTGCACCCTCATCGTATTCCGCACCCCTGCAGGCCCTTTGCAGCCGCGGTTGCCGCTCCTGTGCTCGGCTGCGTCGCCGGCAACCACCGTGAGCCATGGCTCCAAAGCTCGTCCGTTTTAGTCTTTGGTTAAGAGTTGCTGGCTCCCATGTGTTGCACAAGCAGAGCAGTAGATGAACTGGTCAGTGCAGCAAACCTCCACCCAAGTGATCCTCGGTTCAAAACCCAGGTTGGGCATTATCTTTTCAATTTTTGCCTCCAGTACCCTTGTGCCTATGACATCCAGGTCCCACTTGTCATTCTCTCTGCCCACATACACCCATCCACAGCCACACTCCTGCCACCTCAGCACCCCGGGCCTCTCTCGTCTTTGACAGTGGCTGGTTCAGCCCATCTTCCCCTGCTGTTTTATTTTTATTTTGCTTAATTTCAGAAAATGCCCCTATTTTGTATTGTTAATAACTAATTATGCATGCATTCAAATTAAACAAACTATATATGTAAAATGCTTAGAATTTCATCTAGTTTCATAATATGTCATGTTCACCCATGTTAAAAATGTTTAACATGCTGTTTGTGTTTATTTTGCATAATGCCATGCTAAAATGATTTATTTCATAACTAAATAATCATAGCTCGGAATTAATTAAACTTTATATGTAAATGGGGTGGAAAAATGCCTAGATTAACATGGTGCACTTTATGTTGCTGTTTAACAACATTAAAATTGTGTTTAGGGCAGAACAGTACCAAATTCATTTTATGCACATGGGGGATTTCCGGAATTGTTGTTTGTTGTTCCGGCCTCACTTAAACTTGCCTAGATAGGTAGATTAATTATGTTTCATCTCTTGCCATGTTTAACAACATTTAATATTGTTTTGTACCTAAACGAGATAGAACTAAATATGTCAATGTGGTGTTTCGTCAATAGGCAACTCGTTGCATATTGAGCTCCACTTAATTGGTAGTATTGTTTGTTGCACTTTGCCATGCCATGCCTTATTAAACCGGACATGCATCATATTTGTTTGTGCATCATGCCATGTTTATGCTTGTGTGTTTACCATGTTGTTTGTTTCTTTCCGGTGTTGCTTCTTAGTTCCGGTAATGTTGCATTCGTGAGGATTCGTTCGACTGCTCCCGTTCGTCTTCTTCATGGACTCGTTCTTCTTCCTTGTGGGATTTCAGGCAAGATGACCGCTACCCTGGATCTCACTACTATCATTGCTATGCTAGTTGCTTCGTTCTATCGCTATGCTGCGTTACCTATCTTTTGCTCATCAAGCCATCCCAAATTGCCATGAACCTCTAACCTTTGACACCTTTCCTATGCAAACCATTGATTGGCTATGTTACCGCTTTTGCTCAGCCCCTCTTATAGTGTTGCTAGTTGCAGGTGAAGTTGAAGATTTCTCCATGGTGAACAGGATTTTGGTTGGGATATCACAATATCTCTTATATTATTATTAATGCATCTATATACTTGGTAAAGGGTGGAAGACTCGGCCTTTTGCCTAGTGTTTTGTTCCACTCTTGCCGCCCTAGTTTCCGTCATACCGGTGTTATGTTCCCGGATTTTGCGTTCCTTACGCGGTCGGGTGATTTATGGGACCCCCTCGACAGTTTGCTTTGAATAAAACTCTTCCAGCAAGGCCCAACCTTGGTTTTACCATTTGCCTCACCACCACCTATCCTTTCCCTTGGGTCGGCCAACCCAAGGGTGGTCATCTTTATTTTAGCCCCCCCCGGGCCAGTGCTTGTCTAAGTGTTGGTCCGAACTGAGCAGCCTGCGGGGCCACCTCGGGGCAACTCGAGGGCTGGTTTTACTCGTAGCTTGACTTATCCGGTGTTGCCCTGAGAACGAGATATGTGCAGCTCCTATTGGGATTGTCGGCGCATCGGGCGGCTTTGCTGGTCTTGTTTTACCATTGTCGAAATGTCTTGTAAACCGGGATTCCGAGTCTGATCGGGTCTTCCTGGGAGAAGGTTTATTCCTTCGTTGATCGCGAGAGCTTGTCATGGGCTAAGTTGGGACACCCCTGCAGGGTATAATCTTTCGAAAGCCGTGCCTGCAGTTATAGGCAGATGGGAATTTGTTAATGTCCGGTTGTAGATAATTTGACACCAGATACGAATTAAAACGCATCAACCGTCTGTGTAGCCGTGATGGTCTCTTTTCGGCGGAGTCCGGGAAGTGAACACGGTCTTTGGGTTATGTTTGACGTAAGTAGGAGTTCAGGATCACTTCTTGATCATTGCTAGCTTCACGACCATTCAGCTTGCTCTCTTCTCGCTCTTATTTGCATATGTTAGCCACTATATATGCTTAGTCGCTGCTGCAGCCTCACCACTTTACCCCTTCCTTTCCTATTAAGCTTTGCTAGTCTTGATACCCATGGTAATGGGATTGCTGAGTCCTCGTGGCTCACAGATTACTACAACAACAGCTGCAGGTACAGGTTTTGCGATGATCATGATGCGAGAGTGATGTCTGATTGTTTGGAGTCCTTCTTCTGCTTCTTCTTTGATCAGGGGATAGGTTCCAGATCGGCAGCCTAGGCTAGCAGGGTGGATGTCATTTGAGTTTCTGTTTATGTTTCATCCGTAGTCGGATGTTGATCTTATGTATTGTGATGTTGTATTCGAGTGGCATTGTATGCCTTATGTATGTATCCCCATCTATTATGTAATGTTGATGTAATGATATCCACCTTGCAATAGCGTGTCAATATGCGGGTCTATCCTTGGTGGGACCCTCGAGTTCCTTTTGGATAGGGTCACATATTGGGCGTGACAAGTTGGTATCAGAGCCTCGACCGACCATAGGAGCCCCCTTGATTGTTGGCCGTTGTTGAGTCTAGAAAGAAAACTATTTTGAGTCTTAGGATTATATATATCATAGAGTAGGATTCCTTTTACTCCTCAGTCCCTTCGTCGCTCTGGTGAGGTCTCCTGACGTAGATGTTTTGACTTTCCTCTCCTCAAATTTCACTAAAAAAAATTAGGATCACGCGGGTATCTTGGAATCGTTCCGATGGTTTTGTGACGAGAACATTGTTCTTGGTGCCTCCTGTCTATTATGTGGCAGTGACCCGGGGAGTCGAGCTCTGAGGTGTTGTCGTCACAATTTTATTGTTGCAGTTCTGGAATACCTGAGTTCTGCCGACATCGAAAATCTCTTTTATGCAGTTGTTGGTGAGATAACCTCGACGTCACCTAGTATTGGGAGTTCGGGAGTATTGCCATAACTCCTATAACGGATGCTTTTCGAAGGTTGAGGTACACGATTTCCGGAGTTTTCTTGGTTATGTGTTAATGGATGGATACAGCTTGGATGTAGGTATTGTTAGTTTGGGTGAGATATATTGCTTCCCCTGTATCCCCAACACCAGATTGCATAACCAGAAAGTTTCGGGAGTTTTATAGGTGGGAATTCAAGTAGCTCTAGTTTTATCTTTCCAACAGACACATGATACAATATGGGATCTATCATATGTTTGTTTCCGGTTTATTCTGCAAGCCAAATCCTTTATTTTGTTCTATTTGTGGTATTCGAGTTGCTTCAAAGTCAAGTGTTGATTCCATGCCTTTCAAGCGGTGTTCTCATATTTTTATGGGAGTGCTAATCCTTCTTGATCATTGAGGTTGTCGTGTCAATTCTTTCCAACCGGTGTGCTTCTCTTCATGTGGATCCGATCATTTTCAACATCCGCAAGATCAATTATAAGTGTTCTCAATGGTGTTTGTTTCATCCGTCCCAAGTTGTCTTTGTTTTCCCGCCCTCCCACCCTTTTTCTTCAAGGACTCAGATTTCTTAATCAAGTATCCATTTATTCATGTGAACTTTCTCCACTTTTTCCTGTCAATGTTCTTATCCAGTGATTTCCCAAGAAGATGCTCAACAGTTTTAAGTTCATCATCCTCCATTGTTGTTTCTTCTCCGGTGGATCCAATTCAAGATTTCGATATTCATCATATTCCTTTCCTCATGTCAAATGCTTTCTCATGCCGGTGCACCTCTCAATCACTCTCCTGTTGCTATTCATTTGTTCCAGAGTGTTGAAGATATCTCAGAAGATTTGTGTTTCCATTCTTAATCCGTTCAAGCTATTTGGAGATTTATTATCTCACTCAAGCTATTTAATTCAACCGGTGCAATCTCTCTTCAAAATTGTTCAACGGTGTTTTCTTTTGAGTGGGCCCTAACCCACAGGTCTTTTCCCGGGATCTTACCTGGCTGTTCTAATTATTCTGGTGCTATTCCAAAATTCTTTTCAAAGTGTGACGTAAGAATGGATTCCATCAGTCACATGCCTTCTCCAAGATCGCTTTGAAATTCTTTCATTATTGGTTCAACCTTTCTAATTGTCATTCATGGTGGTGTTTCTCGTCGTCATTCTCGAATTTTGAAGTCCGAAGAAGATTTCCTCTTAAATCCTTACCCGTTCTTCCAAAGATGCGTAGTTCAAGCTTGATGCCATCCTCTCATAATTGTTTTCGATTGTGAGAATTTTTTTTCATCCATCCGGAGCAATTCAAGAGTCTTTTCAGATTGATTCTCCGTAGTCCATCATCTCAGAATTATTCATTCAAGCTTTCAGCTCTCGTTATCCAAATCATACCGGTGCATCGTTCAAGTATTATCTAATCAGCTCAGGATCTCTGCGTTACTTGTATCTAAATTCTCTCAAGTATCTTCATTTGTTTTCCAATTCGTCTCGGTGAATTGTGCCTTTGCTACTTTCATTTTCAATTCTTACGGTGGTCCGTCCAACATTCCTCTTCCGTTATTATCATACCAATTCATTCGTTGTTTCCAAATCCCACCGGTGGTTCCATCTATACCTTCTCAAGTTTGCGCTATATCTTTCTTAATCCTTTTTCAATGGGAATAGGTAGTGTGCCAAATCCATTGCTTGTCATCAATTGAATTTGATGAATGATAAGCATACAATAAATCTTATTCTTATTTCCACGAGGTGACTCAATTCTTTTTACGGAGATTATTCATGATGAATAAATTCTTGATTACAAGTGATTCATCTTTCTTTCTGGAGTTGGTCATCATATCACATTCTCGGTTCCAAGTTATTCATCTTTCTTGCCCAGAGTTCAAACTTTAATCATTTCGTAGCTCCTTCTAAATCATCGCAAGGCTTCACCTTGTGTTTTCAACTTCTCTTTCTTTCTATCATCCTTTTTATTATCGGAGGTCTTCATGGAGGCTCTACATGGTGGTTCGCTAAAGATTTAACTCATTCTCGAAGTGTTCTTCAAGAATATTTTTGGAGGTGCTAAAGTATTCTTCATCTTGCATTTCGAAGTGCAATTCTTTCTACCTTATCTTTTGTGGTGGTGTTATGTCACTCTTGACAATTTCCTTCATGTTTCATGATTCATATTGTTGTCAAGAATGAGGTATTTTAAATCCATCAATCTCTTTGTTGGAGTTATCTTGTGTCATATTTCACCTAAAGCCTTCCCTAAGGAATGTTGCTATTGTGATGATTATCAATGGTCCAAGTTATCTCTCTATCCTCTCGGTGAAAGAAGTTTTCATCTCTTCTTTCATCTCAAACAAGCAATTGTTTTTCGTTAATGGCAGAATTTCACCTCAAGTGTTGAGATGTTTCCATAAGCCCACTACAAACTTATTCTTTTCGTTGTTGGTCTTCCAACAACTTTGTTCTAACCTTCTTGCAAGGATGCTTTCCAAGTTCATTTGTGGCAGAAGATTTCATTTTCTTCTTCGTCCCTTTATCCCAACAATCTAGCTTCTATTCTTTCGTTCCAGAGGCATTGTGATGTTGCTCTCTTCACTCATCATCTCGAATTGAGGATCGTGTTCTTTCCATGCTTATCCATTTAACCGTAGTGTTGTGTCTATCATTCCTCTTTTAACCGGAGTCTCATCCAAGTGCTTTCATTTTGCTATTCCTTCCATGTTCAACCGGAGTGCTGCCCGAATTCTTCCTCTCTCATCTTGTATTAACCGGAGTGGTTTCGAATTCTATCTTGCCCATTAAACTCTTGATTCATGTCTTTGCAACCGTCAAGTTCTCGTAATGTTCCTTGTTCCTCTTTTCTAACGTATTGTTTGCAATCTCGTTCATCTTCGTTGTTTTCTTTCTTTCATTTTGCTCAACCTCTCAAGGTGCATGGTTTCACTCATTTGTCAAAGAAGCAACTTAGTTTACCTCCTCTCTTCCTCTTCCTTTTCCCTCCGGTGCCATCCTAGATCTCGGGACGAGATCCTCTCGTAGTGGTGGAGTGTTGTAACGCCCCGGATACAACTTTCCATAATTGTAACTCCAACTCTTGCCTTTTCCGGAGATGCGATATGTTATTTCCTTCGTGGTTGGTTTTTTGTATATTGTTTTGCATATTTCATTCCTATATGTTTATGCCATGATCATGTTGAGTGCCTTGTCATTTTTCCTTCTTGCTTCATGAACACCATTGTTTACATTGCATTGTGCCTTTTGTCATTTTGCATTTCATCATAATCACCATGTGCATCACTTTCTTCATGATGTTGTCTTGCTCTATGCATGTTGCATGTGACCAAACCCCTTGCTATGTCTCTCAAATCTACCCTTGCATCAACACCTCCTTCTTCCTTCTTTTTCCTTTCATTTTGCTAGTGCCATTTTCTGTCCTCCATAAATGCTCATTCTTTTCCTATAAATCCTGCTCATTGCCTACACGCTCTCTGCCAATTTTCGGCTCAGATGAATATGATTTGGTTGGGTTCAAAAATGGCTCAAGTTTGAATCTAATTCAAACTTGAATTATTTTTCTATCTCTAAAAATTGCCAAATCACTTTTATCAAATAGTCCATAAATCCAGGATCCCAGGAATATTTTTACTTCCTCCTTATTCTTCTCCAGACAACCTGGTTTTTCCCCTTCTTCTATTTGTTTATTTATTTATAAATAAACAGAGATTGGAAAAAAAACGGGAGAAGGTTTTTACCTGGACTCCAGCCCACTAGCACGCGTCCCCAGCCCGCTCACCTTACACCCCAGCCAAGCCCACCAGCGCAGTTCCTCTGTTCATCCTCTTCTCCCTGTACGGCAGGACATCCAGAGCCTCCACGTCGGCAGTCTGGTTGATTTGACGGCCGGAGCTGCCCCCCTTCCTCCTATATAATCCTGCCCCAACCCTAGGATCTCCTCCTTGCTCCGTTTTCCCCTCTTCTGCCTCCTCCCGCTGCCGAGGTAAGCTCCCCACGCCCCTGCCGTCGCCATCGCCATGACCAGCCGAGCTGAGCTCAAGCCTGGCATAGCCAGCATCGCCCGATCGTCTTCTTCCTCCGCGGCATGTCCCGCGACTCCCGAAACGTCTCCCCGCGACTCCCCGAGCCCGGATCGCCAAGTTCAGCACCCTCGTCTCCTCCTCTGCTTCCTTCTTCCTCGGACAGGAACCGCGTCAGGTTCAGAGCTCGTCGGCGTCGCCTATGGCTCATCTACGTCGATGTCTCCGTTTCCTAGGGTGAGCTAGGTATACCTGCTCCCCCTCTCTCTTCTCCTGCCGCATATCGATTGTTGTAGACGTGCCTAGGATCGGTTTCGCATCGCGCTCTCGCCGCTCCGGTGTTTTCTGAATTTTTCTCAGGATCCAGCAGCTCGCTCTCCGTCTCCGCGCCGCGCCCTTCCTGGCTGCTTGCCTCGCCTCGCGTACCCATCTCCCCTGCCTCACCGCGCCATGTCGGGACCCCGAGCCGAGCAACGCTTGAACTCGAGCGCCCCGCAACCTTCGCCTGCGCGAGCCGAAGCCCCCTCCAACCCGCACACCTTTGCATCTCGAGCACGTCGGGAAGCAAGTCCGGTGAGGTAGCTCTGCCTCGTCTGTTTCTTTGCACGCGCGCACCTGAAGCCTCGCTCGTCGCCTTGCACACCTCGCCAGACGTTGCCTCTGTCCACACACACAGCCGCACGCCCGCTGCTTGCCCCGCTTCTCACCCCGTACGCGCCAAGCTGCTGTCGTCGCTCACCGAGCCGTGCCGCGCTTGAGTTGAGCAAGGGCTCAAGCTCAAGTTGATGTACGCGCACATCCTGTAGCTGCACCCTCATCGTATTCCGCACCCCCGCCGGCCCTTTGCAGCCGCGGTTGCCGCTCCTGTGCTCGGCTGCGTCGCCGACAACCACCGTGAGCCATGGCTCCAAAGCTCGTCCGTTTCAGTCTTTGGTTAAGAGTTGCTGGCTCCCATGTGTTGCACAAGCAAAGCAGTAGATGAACTGGTCAGCGCAGCAAACCTCCACCCAAGTGATCCTCGGTTCGAAACCCAGGTTGGGCATTATCTTTTCAATTTTTGCCTCCAGTACCCTTGTGCCTATGACATCCAGATCCCACTTGTCATTCTCTCTGCCCACATACACCCATCCACAGCCACACTCCTGCCACCTCAGCACCCCGGGCCTCTCTCTTCTTTGACAGTGGCTGGTTCAGCCCATCTTCCCCTGCTGTTTTATTTTTCTTTTGCTTAATTTCAGAAAATGCCCCTGTTTTGTATTGTTAATAACTAATTATGTATGCATCCAAATTAAACAAACTAGAAATGTAAAATGCTTAGAATTTCATCTAGTTTCATAATATGTCATTTTCACCCATCTTAAAAATGTTTAACATGTTGTTTGTGTTTATTTTGCATAATGCCATGCTAAAATGATTTATTTCATAACTAAATAACCGTAGCTCGGAATTAATTAAACTTTATATGTAAATGGGGTGGAAAAATTCCTAGATTAACATGGTGCACTTTATGTTGCTGTTTAACAACATTAAATTTGTGTTTAGGGCAGAACAGTACCAAATTCATTTTATGCACATGGGGGATTTCCGGAATTGTTGTTTGTTGTTCCGGCCTCACTTAAACTTGCCTAGATAGGTAGATTAATTATGTTTCACCTCTTGCCATGTTTAACAACATTTAATATTGTTGTGTACCTAAACGAGATAGGACTAAATATGTCAATGTGGTGTTTCGTCAATAGGCAACTCATTGCATATTGAGCTCCACTTAATTGGTAGTATTGTTTGTTGCACTTTGCCATGTCATGCCTTATTAAACCGGACATGCATCATACTTGTTTGTGCATCATGCCATGTTTATGCTTGTGTGTTTACCATGTTGTTTGTTTCTTTCCGGTGTTGCTTCTTAGTTCCGGTAATGTTGCATTCGTGAGGATTCGTTCGACTGCTCCCGTTCGTCTTCTTCATGGACTCGTTCTTCTTCCTTGCGGGATTTCAGGCAAGATGACCGCTACCCTGGATCTCACTACTATCATTGCTATGCTAGTTGCTTCGTTCTATCGCTATGCTGCGTTACCTATCTTTTGCTCATCAAGCCATCCCAAATTGCCATGAACCTCTAACCTTTGACACCTTTCCTATGCAAACCATTGATTGGCTATGTTACCGCTTTTGCTCAGCCCCTCTTATAGCATTGCTAGTTGCAGGTGAAGTTGAAGATTTCTCCATGGTAAACAGGATTTTGGTTGGGATATCACAATATCTCTTATATTATTATTAATGCATCTATATACTTGGTAAAGGGTGGAAGACTCGGCCTTTTGCCTAGTGTTTTGTTCCACTCTTGCCGCCCTAGTTTCCGTCATACCGGTGTTATGTTCCCGGATTTTGCGTTCCTTACGCGGTCGGGTGATTTATGGGACCCCCTCGATAGTTCGCTTTGAATAAAACTCTTCCAGCAAGGCCCAACCTTGGTTTTACCATTTGCCTCACCACCACCTATCCTTTCCCTTGGGTCGGCCAACCCAAGGGTCATCTTTATTTTAGCCCCCCCGGGCCAGTGCTTGTCTAAGTCTTGGTCCGAACTGAGCAGCCTGCGGGGCCACCTCGGGGCAACTCGAGGGCTGGTTTTACTCGTAGCTTGACTTATCCGGTGTTGCCCTGAGAACGAGATATGTGCAGGTCCTATTGGGATTGTCGGCGCATCGGGCGGCTTTGCTGGTCTTGTTTTACCATTGTCGAAATGTCTTGTAAACCGGGATTCCGAGTCTGATCGGGTCTTCCTGGGAGAAGGTCTATTCCTTCGTTGATCGCGAGAGCTTGTCATGGGCTAAGTTGGGACACCCCTGCAGGGTATAATCTTTTGAAAGCCGTCCCTGCGGTTATAGGCAGATGGGAATTTGTTAATGTCCGGTTGTAGATAATTTGACACCAGATACGAATTAAAATGCCTCAACCATGTGTGTAGCCGTGATGGTCTCTTTTCGGTGGAGTCCGGGAAGTGAACACGGTCTTTGGGTTATGTTTGACGTAAGTAGGAGTTCAGGATCACTTCTTGATCATTGCTAGCTTCACGACCGTTCCGCTTGCTCTCTTCTCGCTCTTATTTGTGTATGTTAGCCACTATATATGCTTAGTCGCTGCTGCAGCCTCACCACTTTACCCCTTCCTTTCCTATTAAGCTTTGCTAGTCTTGATACCCATGGTAATGGGATTGCTGAGTCCTCGTGGCTCACAGATTACTACAACAACAGCTGCAGGTATAGGTTTTGTGATGATCATGACGCGAGAGCGATGTCTGATTGTTTGGAGTCCTTCTTCTGCTTCTTCTTTGATCAGGGGATAGGTTCCAGATCGGCAGCCTGGGCTAGCAGGGTGGATGTCATTTGAGTTTCTGTTTGTGTTTCATCCGTAGTCGGATGTTGATCTTATGTATTGTGATGTTGTATTCGAGTGGCATTGTATGCCTTATGTATGTATCCCCATCTATTATGTAATGTTGATGTAATGATATCCACCTTGCAAAAGCGTGTCAATATGCGGGTCTATCCTTGGTGGGACCCTCGAGTTCCTTTTGGATAGGGTCACATATTGGGCGTGACATGTATCCCGATCGATACAACTAGGACTGGATACTTGTGATGAGAATTGGATTGTGATGACAATTGGATAGTATGGCTCTGGGATTGCTTTCCCGCAGGCAGTCGAGAAAGGATCTCTCGCCGAGGTTGATAACACTACTACTACTTTACTTTATGCTACTCTACTCCCTCCTGTTGCTGCAAGATGGTGGTTTCCAGAAGATGCTAGTCTTTGATAGGACTAGGCCTTCTCTCTATTCTGGCATTTCTGCATCCCAGTCCACATATACAGCCTTCTTTTGATAATGTTGCATAAGTAGTGTAGATCCTTGCTTGCGAGTACTTTGGATGAGTACTCACGGTTGCTTTGCTACCTCTTTTCCCCCTTTTCCATTCTTCTCGGACGACGCAACCAGATGACGGAGCCCAGAAGCTAGATGACACCTTTGACGACTGCTACTACCCCGAGGGTGCCTACTACCACGTGATGGACACCGTCGACCAGGAGTAGTTAGGAGGCTCCCAGGCAGGAGGCCTTGCCTTTTCGATCGTTGTTGCTTTTGTGCTAGCCTTCTTAAGGCAAACTTGTCTAACTCATGTCTGTACTCAAATATTGTTTCTTTCGCTGACTCTTTTGTATTCGAGCTTATGTATTCAAGCCCTCTAGGCCTCTGGCTTGTAATATAAAGCTTGTATTATTTTAATTTGTGTCTAGAGTTGTGTTGTGATATCTTCCCGTGAGTCCTTGATCTTGATCGTACACATTTGCGTGTATGATTAGTGTACGATTGAATCAAGGGTGTCACAAGTTGGTATCAGAGCCGACTGCCTGTAGGTAGCCCCCCTTCCAACTCCTTGGACGAAGTCGAGTCTAGTGTTTACAACACTTTTACTAACTTGGTTGTGTGTCATACGGACCCATGTCGCCATTGGGTGGTATTATGATCTTTTATTCCTCGTCTATACTCTGGGACTCTGATCTCTCGTCTATTCGAGTTAAACTTTTTACTAACTCTGACTCTAGGATCTCGTAACCACTTCCTTTTGGAGAGCCCCTTCACTAAAGATGATCGCTTGCTTCGTCAGAAGATTCCACAGATACTCCTTGATGTTTCCCGAGACCCTGTGCCCACTGTTTTGCAGTTCCAGACCACCGATAATCCCCATGAATAATATCCTTGCCGCTTGTACCTTCATCCCCAGATGATCCTGTTATTGCAAGATGCCCCTAGTACTCTCTGTTGTTTCGAGAATCCTTTGTGCCTTCTACTTTGCAGTTTCTTTTGCACTGCGGATAATTCACTTAACCGGGGTTCGTTAATCCCTAGTTGTTCATATGCTTTCCTAAATAGTTGGAAATACTATCTAATCTTCCAAAAATCCTCAGCAGCCTATTGTTGTTGAAATTCTAGTTTGCTTGCATTATGGTTAATTCCATATTTCTAGTAATCTTCATTGACACCCTCTGTCACTATCGTTTCGAGTCCCTTGATCCAATATGTCGCGAATGCTCATAATCCCCAGTCAGATCCTAGCATTCATCCTTCCGGCTCAGACGTCACTCCAAACATGAGCTTGTTCTTGTCAAATCGAACCTTGATTGATTGCGGATCTGTATTGATCCAACTCAATTATCTTTTGATTAGAGCCTCTGCTTCAGATCTTCTGATCTAAAAATCGTAATTCCTTTGTATTCAAGTTTTGAAGTTATCCAGTTATATCTATAACCCGATGCCTTTGCATTCTTTCTTCTTCTGGGTGAGTATCGATACTCACATCAGATCTTTTATGGACCGCCATATCCTTGGTTGGATTATTATCCGACAATGTCCTTCATATTCATTAAACTTGTGAGTTTTGCCCTGACACATAATATCTTTGGTAAATTCTATCATCTGCTTTGGTCAACCATGCTCTGCTTTCGAGCTGGTATATTTTAATCCTGAAGCTAGTGGTATATGTTCCTAAGATACCCCTATGGGTTGAACCTATGCCTTCCCTAATCCGTGTGAACTCAAAAGAGATGTGAGTTTTACTCTTCTGGTACGTCGCCAGATAAATCTTCTGCACTACAATTTCTTTGAAAACGAGGAGTGAATGAAAGGTTATGCATTGAAGAAGAGGGAGTCGACCTTGAACCTTTGTGTTCATGCCCATGGACCCGACGTAGAACTTATCATGGAAGCTGCTCGTAAAAATGATTATTCCCTTGTTATAAGTTCATCTTGTATCGGTGAATTGATCCTTCGCAACCGTGGTTCCGACCATGATTGTTCTTCTTTGGTCCCATTTCTTGGACAAGTTAAATCACTTGTCTTCTGCAGGTCAATACGCCTGCCCAACCTCTATTATGATCTACCTTCGAGTATTACCCCTGGTATTTCGAGGATATCATGCCATTGCACTACATCT
This sequence comes from Triticum dicoccoides, assembly GCF_002162155.2. Classification (NCBI taxonomy): domain Eukaryota; kingdom Viridiplantae; phylum Streptophyta; class Magnoliopsida; order Poales; family Poaceae; genus Triticum; species Triticum dicoccoides. The sequence goes on along the minus strand of NC_041387.1, from coordinate 368,303,658 downwards.
TATGAACTTTTGATGGAGCACTACCTTACCCTGTCCTTGTCACTTCATGGGTTCTGGGTTGTTTGTCAACCGAGAACACCGATAAGTGAATTGATTCCGCGCTCTGATTCTATAGCTCTAAGTAATTTTCATTGCTTAAGATTTTAATATTCCTTCAAGTCATTCCTAGCATGGCCAGCTATATCATTATCGTGCTAAATTTTAACAGTGCTACCTGGTCCTTCTCCCTGGAGCACGATTTTCGACGATGAGCTAAGCCTGCGTCGATCTTCCCCATCTTATCATTTCACCTCGAACAACAAGCTCGATTTCAAGCTTGTGTCAGATCCGTGGTTCTCGTAGTCTTTCACTTCATCCTTCCTTTTGCTTGATATCGTCGCAGCTCGATGGCATCTTCATAGAGTCTCTCAACAAAATTTGTCGTGATCACCGTCAACACTTTGGCTTTTTCAGAGATGTTAATTGAATTCATGGCTAGAAATACCATCCCTACCCCTCAATGATTTGTGATATCATTGATGACATCCTTGACTTCCTGCCAACACAGACCTGGTCGTGTTTGGTTATTCCTTACGTTCCGACATAATCTTGGAAGTGTTCCATTGTATCTTTTGAGATCTTCAGATCCAACTCTTACCCGAAACACCATGCTATTGCTACCTCGAAGCATGACTATGGGACATGTATATCAACAAGAACATTGGAAGCGCAATGCTAAATGTTTCTTGATTTATTATTCAAACACCGTTGTATGGATAAAATCATGAATTTCCTTGCCCCTTTATCCAAATGGTGATGTACTTGTTGGTCTAACATGTATATCATGCTCTACTTTTCCTTGGGAAAAATTACACTCCTAAATCTTGTGTATAAACACATTTTCCTTTCCATTGGTTTGCTTAACCTTTCTTGTGATCTATATATGTTATAAGCAGGAATAATTCCCTGCTTATGGAAACACCTCGGTTTATAACCCTGTCAGTGTGACCCTGTTACTATTGCTGACGACATCCTGGTAACCCCCGACGGACGAGAACTTTGCCCATTGGTCCGCCTTGTTCAACAAGCAGGAAAATGGTTCACTTCATCCCTCGCCCTTGGTACCAACATTGTTGCCAACATAGGTGATAGGCTTCCATGACCGTGCAATATGTCAGCGTCCTTCCTACTTTTGACCCACATGGTGGGCCCATAACCCACAGTTCCACAGGATCGAAACCCGACTCTCCTGTATATCTTTGATTCCAAAATATTCTTGCATTTGGCTTCGTATCATGTCACGAGCCACCTTCCGAGAGATGATCCATTCCCGATGCTCTGAACCCCTTTCTCACACTCTGTTCAGGTATCAATCGTTTGTCCATTCGGTTGAAACTTCCTATTGTACCTTCATACTTTGCTCTCGATGTTTTATTAAGTTTCAACTCGAGAGATATTTCTGCCTCATTCCCTGAATTGTTCACCAGATAATTAACCCTATAAGGGTCAGTTCTCCCGAAGTTACTCTTTACTTCCCCACTTAAATCTCGGGACGAGATTTCTTGTAGTGGAGGAGATTTGTAACATCCCCAGCATCACACTACTGTAATCTCCCCCCTAATGAAGGTCATGCCATCATGATCATCATGCCAAAATGCCACTTGTCCAAAATCTGCTTGAAATTCAATTTCAAATTGCATGTCAAATATTTGCTTCTTCTTTCATGCAAATAAAATAGTTCATCCTATGGGAAATAATCCCTAGATATTTGTCATGATGAATCCAACATTTTTGGAATTCCCAAATTGCCCTTGGAAATTTATTATCTGGTCCAGCAGTATTTAAGATGTCCTTTTCATTTTCTAAAAATGCTTGGACAACTCCTAATGGCGACAAAACTTTTTGTGGCAGTGCCAATTACTACAAAGAATTTAAGTGGACTAATCCCACATTTTTTTCTGAAGTAATTTGGTAGCCCAAACTTTTCCCTAGTTGTCTCTGTTTTAGTTAAAAGGGAAAATAGAAGAAAAGAAAAGTGAAAAGACTGCACTATGCACTGCAGCCCACTGCTACAGTGCACAACCCAGCCCACTCCTGGGTTGTCCCCTTCCTCCCCTGTTCACCTGTCGAGCCGACCACACCCACGCCGTTGCCGCCGAGCCGCCTTGCGCGCTCCGCGTCGCTACAGTCGTCGGGGAGGGGATAAGAAGGCCACCACGGCTCCTCGGGGACAGCCCCGGTCCCTATCCCCTCGCCCACCCCTCTCCTCGTCGCTTTCCTTGATCTGGACCTAACCCGAGCATAGCCGTCGCCGCGCCATCGCCGTCTTCGTGCTCTGGAGCTTCCCCGAGCCACCATTGCTGTCCAGGGGTCGTGCCTCCACATTCTCGACCTCCACGACAACGGAAGAAAGCAAGGGCCTCCCCAGGCCGCCGCCATCGACTCCTCCTCAACCTCGGGCACCAGCGGTCGCCATCGTCGATCTGCACCATCCCGACCCCCTCCAGCCTCCCCGACCATGCCCTCGAGTGCGTTGTGAGCACCTCCTCCAATTCTCGGCTTTTCCCCTTTCGATCCATGCCCGTAGTGTCTGCCCCGCGAGGTCCGTTCGTCATGGCTGCCCTGAAGCTTTGCGTCCGCGTACGCGTACGTGCTGCTGCTACTGCCTCCTACCACTGCTCGTGGTTGTGCCCTGGGCTGCTCCTTGTTGCTGCCACTGATGCTTTGCTCGGCTGCTGCTCTCTACCACTACTGCCTCCTGTTGTTCTTTACCGCTGCGGCTGCTACTAATCCCGCCGCCTCCAGCTGCTGCCGTCCGGCCTCGCCCGCTCCTACGCCGCTCGCCCTCCAACGCCCGCAGCTCCAGGCGCCGTTGCTGCCGCACCACCTCTGCTCCCTACGCCGCCGGCGGCCTCGCCGTGGCCGTGGCCGCCCCTCCACCCGCGTCTTGGCCTAGCCGGTGCCCCTTATGCTGCGTGCACGCACAGACGCTCGCCCCATTAGCCCGCTGCACCCGCACACCCGGTTGCCACAGTGGGCCACTGACCACTAGGCCCAGCCCCCTGTAAAAAAAGATTTTAAAAATAAATAAATATAAAAAGTTAATTAAATAAATAAATAGTTAAGCAATTAATTATCTTAATTAACCTTGCTTAATTAGCCTAATGAACTTATTTAGCTAATTTAAATCGGTTAATTAGTTAGGTTAATGATAGACGGCCCCACTGCCTTGTTTGACCAGTCAACGGTCTGTGTTGACCGCTGACATCATGATGATGTCATGCTGGTGCAATAACTCCGTTTTAGATTTAATAATAAATTCAGAAATTGTTTAAATCTTTGATAATTCATAGAAAATAATCCGTAACTCGGATGAAAATGGTTTCTACATGAAAGTTGCTCAGAAAAACGTGACTAATCCGGGTACGCGGTCCGTTCATCTGTCACATGCCCCTAGCATGATGAACATGGAACTTTTCCCCTCCGGTCATCTGTCTGACACAGGTCCGGAACCGGGAAAACATTCCCGGTTGACTTCCCTCACTACTGGAATCTGGCACTTTGCCATCTGCCATGGCAAAGGCATGGTCGGCAGATGGCAAAGGCTTTGCCATCTCCCAGCAGATGGCAAACAGTTTGTCTGAAACCCTGCCGGTAAAGGCTTCTTTGCCATCTGCTGGCTGATGGCAAAGAGCCTGTGCCTTTGCCATCAGCTGGCAGATGGCAAAGCCTCTTAACGGGGTTAGCCCCATTAGAAGGCTAACGGCATACATTGTCGTCTGCCAGCAGATGGCAAAGGCTGCATGCTTTGTCGTCTGCCAGCAGATGGCAAAGAGCTTTGAGCGGCAGATGGCAAAGAGCCTAAATAGGCCAGCCCAAATTTTACATGTAGATGACACGTGGCCTCTTTGCCATCTGCCAGCTGATGGCAAAGCTCTTTGTCATCTGCCAGCAGATGGCAAAGTGACTATATTGCCCCATTTAATTTGTTTTTTCTTATATCAATTCATTTTCACAGAAAATCAAACACAAATATATTTATATGACCAATATAGCATATTCAACACATATTACCAATAGTCATGAACACATATATCCAATACATGTTACCAATAGTAGCAAGTTTCATCCGTACATATACATAGTTTCATCAATATTACACAGTTTCATCTATAGGTAGCAAGTTTCACAAGGTCAAAACAAAAACTAAATACAAGCACGCCATCAACCCAAGCTTCCGTAATCTTAAGCAGATCTGTAAAATGGGAAAGAAGAAAGTTAGAAGAAGACTAGTAGAATGTGTATATATACAATGTGTAGTTCTTTTGATATAGTTATTGAAGCATTGACTATCTTCATCATATTGCATAGAAGAATAATTTTATAAGCATTAGTCATCGAAGGTTCTTTCTTTGTCTATGAGAATTGAGTTCTAAAATCTACTCCCTCCATTCCTAAATATAAGTCCGTCTAGAGATTCCAATACGAACACATACGGATGTATATATATACATATTTAGAATTTAGATTCACTCATTTTGATTCGTATGTAGTCTCTGTTGGAACCTTTAAAAAGATCTATATTTAGGAACGGAGGGAGTATTTGGTATTAGTACATAATTGATGCGGACATGTCATTTTGTAGCACATGAGTGTTCCATTTTGTACACTGTCGTAATCTGTCTTTCCTGATACTTCCCCCATCCCAAATTATTTGTCGCTCAAATGGATGTATCTAACACTAAAAAAATCCAGACGAAAGGAGTAATATTGTTTAATTATTTCTTGTTCTTTCTCTTGACTAAGCTACTATGGAAATTCCTTTATTTTGTACTTTTTAAGTACGTGTATATATACAATGTGAAGATTATATCTAACAGAGACGAAGGGAGTAATATATTGTTTAATTAGTTCTTGTTCTTTCTCTTGACTAAGCTACTATGGAAATTCCTTTATTTTGTACTTTTTAAGTACGTGTATATATACAATATGAAGATTATATCTAACAGATCTTATACGTAAAAAACAATTATAGCAATACATCAAGAAGCTAACGAATTTTCCCCATATATAAATTCGTGAATCATCATGCCTGGCTAAAATTGAGGAAGTAATCTTGTTTAGTATTCAAGTAGGCAAATGAATAGACAATGTTGATGTTTTATTGTACTTCTAACTTGGAATAGAATGCCTAATATTATCATTTCCAAGTTTGGTAGGGTTGGCTGTTGGATGGTGGGTCATCAACCTTTCTTCCTCTCTCTCCCTCCCAAATAAAACTAAGCTCAAGGATAATATAGCCAACTTCATAAAAAGGGCCAAAAAGGATCATACTCTACGAAACTGGCAATAGAGTAGGCCACAGCTTCAGGAGTTAAGTTAGTCATGGAAGGAGTTCAATGTGCTAACAACATGCAGCAGCATGGGTGTGTCATGGACAGGAAGTTAGTGACATGATGGATGATATACTTGAGGAATTATGTGTGTTAGCACATAATACATATACACATTGGAACCTGTTGCCACTTAGATTGAAATAATTTTTCCCAATGAACACTGGTAGGACCCATTAAAGCCAAAAAAGTAAAACCAAAGCCTGGAAATAATATATACTCCTACTTAGAAATCATAAGTTGTTTCACCTTCCTTCCACATTGAATGTCATTGCTAACTGATTTGAAATGAACATATAAATGAACTGCACAAAAGAACACAAAATCCAATCACCCTGTTACCATGTCGTTGACTTCCATCAAGTCACTTTCCATGTGTACTCTGGAACATCACTTTAGCCTGGTATGTCCCAGGAGCATGCTCCATCAACTAAGCATATTGCACTGAGAGAAACCATTGTTCTCATCATCTAGTCTATAATGCTTATTTTTGTTTCTTCTTTCTCTGCACATGAACCATAAAGAAAATAAGCTCAAGAAGGAAAGGCCGACTAATCTTTTTCTATACTATATAGGAGTACGGAATTTGTAATACCTTGTTTCCATGTCAATCCATGTCTCATATTTTTAGTTGTTGGTAGCCAGCAAGTAATCCCTAGTCCATAGTGCCTCTTTCTCTGTCCTGGGATGGCGTTCACATATTTTCTGTAGTAGCATTATCAACAGGTAACAATAGTCCACAACATATATAAGATATATTTTGATGCAAATGTACCCAGCTAAAATCTCCATGAGCGTACAAAATAGAGACTAAAGGTTCGTCAACATAGTTTGAGGATCTGGCTAACAATGTGAAAATTTTGGAGTTTTAACACTAAAAACAAAAAATATTGGTAGCACAGCACGCGGAGGAAGCTCCCATGGCCTATATCAGCGACGCAGCACGCGGAGGAAGCTCCCATGTAAGCCTAGGAACAGTTTGTAATCCAGATTAAACCCAGCCCAATCCATACAGGTATAAGTCCAACAACAAAACCAGACCAGACTAAATTGTAAATGCTATAATCCAAATCAATCCAAACTGAATGTATTTTCAAGCCAAACCCATCCAAACCATTCCCCACATACACTTTAAACCTGAAGTTTCAAACCAAGTGCATGTCCAATTACTATGGGAAGAGAGGCGTTGTTAGGGTGATTAGCTGGGAAGCTGCTGTTGCATGTTACTCACCACCACAACGTACCTACACAGAACAAGATATAATGCTAGATACTAGCACTTTAGTTGACTAGCTGCACTCTATCCATCATGGGTTAAGACGAACTTGTTCACACTGTCCGACTTTGTCGGCCAATTCACCGGCACAGTCGAGCTGGAAGAAGGAGTACACCTAATAGGGCGCCATGTAACTATTGTATATCAAGCGGTCCAGCAGTAGTTGGGCAGCTCGGCCACCGCCTGCGCCACACACAGCCCGCAGTCCACCGCCGTGATGTCCATGGTGCACCACCCAAGCCCGTAGATGGTCGTCTTGGCTCCGGCGCTAGGCTGCACCATGTACGTCGCCAGCCCCTTGTTCGCACTGTCACCGGCGTCGACGGACATTAGCTTCCCTAAGCTTGGTCGAACGCGGCCAGGTCCATGCCGGTGCCTTTCTGGGTTTTGAGAAGGCTGAGCGTGTAGCCCATGTGCGCACCGCCGTGGCCACGCAGAGCGCGCGGCCCTGCGGCCGGACGTTGCTGCGGCACTGCACAAGGACCCATATTGCCAAGGAGGAGCGGCCAGCGGTGGTCGTGGCGTACTAGGTGGGGGCGTGCCAGACGAAGCGGTGGTCGTGGCATACTAGGTGGGGGTGTCTTGAGGAGCAGCTCCATGGCATCGGTCTCCTTGACGAAGAGCAGGCCGTGGTCCTCCTGTCCCCGAGCGGATCTCGCCGCCGCCATGGCCTGCGTGCAGGATCTCCCTCTCCTCTCCTCTCATCTCCTCTCCTCTCCTCTCCTCTTCTGGTGATGGGAGGGGAGTGGAGGGGAGGGGAGGGAAGGAGGGAGTCATCTGGCCGCCGGCGCCGCCATGTCCTGCCCAGGGGAGGAGGGGTTTCCAGTGCGAGGGAGGGAAGGGGAGGGCG
>NC_041387.1:368235579-368295708 GCF_002162155.2 Triticum dicoccoides | reverse complement strand
GGAGGGAGGGAGGGCGGGGTGTTGGGTGGGGCGGTGGGGTGCTGGGTGCGGCGGCGGGGTGGTGGGGCGGCGGGTGGTGCGGGCGCGGGCGGCGGGGTGGTGGGCTGGTGGGGCGGCGGGGTGCTTGGGCGGCGGCGGGTGCGATGCGTGGGAGGGAGGGAGAGGAGGGGAGAGAGGGAGGGGATAACCCCACAGTTATTTTTTTACCTGGAAAAAAATAACCCCATCTCTTTGCCATCTGCCAGCAGATGGCAAAGAATCTTTGCCGTCTGCTGGTAGATGGCAAAGAGGTGGGGCTGGTACACCGTTACACGTTTGACGGCTACAGGATTTGCCAACCTCTTTGCCATCTGCTGGCAGATGGCAAAGATTATTTGCCATCCACTAGCAGATGGCAAAGAATTGGCTGATGGCAACCATGTTCTTTGCCGTTTGTCAGTTCTTTGCCATCTGTTTTTTATAAGCAGATGGCAAAGACATTCTTTGCCATCAGCTAGCAGATGGCAAAGAGCTGACTGATGGCAAATTCCCTGTTTTCAATAGTGCCTCCTCACCGGTATCATGTAGCACCACGTTAGAACACGTCTAGCTCTACCTGTTGTCCTGTTATGCTATGTTTGCTTTATATTTACTGTTTCTTCCCCCTCTTCTCTCCGGTAGACCCCGAGACCGATGCTGCCCCTGTGATCGACTACGCCACCGACGACCCCTCCTTGCCAGAGCAACCAGGCAAGCCCCCCTTTGATCATCCCGATATCGCCCATTCCATTCTCTCATGCTTGCATTAGATTTTGCTACTGTAATTGTTTGCTCCTATTTTGATGCATAGCCTGCTTTAGTATCTGCTGTTGTACCTTACCTGCTTATCCTAAACTGCTTAGTATAGGTTGGTTAGTGATCCATCAGTGACCCCCACCTTGTCCTTGTTGCCCCTGCTTCATCATCGAAGACCCGATCAACGGGATCGAAGACCAAGCCCCGGCAACGCACATCACTTTCCCCTTAGTTGCTCAACACTACTGGGTTACTATCGAGTGCCGAGGGTGAGACCTCTACAACACTTCTGATGTTAACCCTGTAGTGTAGCTATTCGGTCGTGGTCATCGAGGGTGATTCCGCCTTAACCACTTGCGATACGACTTTGTCGTGCAACCCCTCAAGTGTGAACCTCGGGGGTGATTCCTCTTACGTTCACCTTGATTATTACATCGAGTGGAGTTCACCGGGGGTGATTCCTCGGGTTTTCCCCTTGATGTTTGGACAGACGGATACTTGGACCTTACATATGTTACTTGAAAAGGTGGGTCGACCCTGAGGGGTACCCGCGAGTGATGTGGAGACGGGTTGACTTGGAGGGTGCCCCAGAGTTGAATACGAGGCGTGGTTGGGCATTCTTAGCCCTTGCCGCAAGTCCTCGAGACGGGGCAATGGGGTCAAATCTTTCATGAGTCTCTACTTGTTACCGCGCGTTCCTAATCCACTGCGATTTGGATATTTGATCTGAGGGGCCTCTAGCCTGATAGCACTAACCATCACGTGGGCATAGTATGGGCGTTCTGCATCGTATGCATCAGCCGAAGCTTATTAGACGTCAGCGACTGAGCGGCGCGCGCCGGGTTGGACTGGTAAGCTCCTACCTTTTTTAAGGAGGTAGCTAGGTCTGCTCACCGGCCGCCCACGCAACGTGCAGGAGTTCCCGGGAAGATGGCCCATGACCCCTGGGGTCATAGGTTTAGTCCGGCGTGCTGACCTCTCTATTAAGCCTAGGTTGGGTTGCGGCGTATTGTTTCGCCGAGGCCGGGCATGACCCAGGAAAGTGTGTCCGGCCGGAGTTCATCGAGCGTGGTGGGTAAGTTGGTGCACCCCTGCAGGGAAGAAAACATCTATCGATAGTCTATCCTACGGTAACGGACACTCAGAGTTGTATCTCGATCGATACAACTAGAACTGGATACTTGTGATGAGAATTGGATTGTGATGACAATTGGATAGTATGGCTCTGGGATTGCTTTCTCGCTGGGAGTCGAGAAAGGATCTCTGGCCGAGGTTGATAACACTACTACTACTTTACTTTATGCTACTCTACTCCCTCCTGTTGCTGCAAGATGGTGGTTTCCAAAAGATGCTAGTCTTCGATAGGACTAGGCCTTCTCTCTATTCTGGCATTTCTGCAGCCCAGTCCACATATACAGCCTTCCTTTGATAATGTTGCATAAGTAGTGTAGATCCTTGCTTGCGAGTAATTTGGATGAGTACTCACGGTTGCTTTGCTACCCCTTTTCCCCCTTCTCCATTCTTCTCGGATGACGCAACCAGATGACGGAGCCCATGAGCTAGATGTCACCTTTGACGACTGCTACTACCCCGAGGGTGCCTACTACCACGTGATGGACGTCGTCGACCAGGAGTAGTTAGGAGGCTCCCAGGCAGGAGGCCTTGCCTTTTCGATCGTTGTTGCTTTTGTGCTAGCCTTCTTAAGGCAAACTTGTCTAACTCATGTCTGTACTCAGATATTGTTGCTTTCGCTGACTCTTTTGTATTCGAGCTTATGTATTCGAGCCCTCGAGGCCCCTGGCTTGTAATATAAAGCTTGTATTATTTTAATTTGTGTCTGGAGTTGTGTTGTGATATCTTCCCGTGAGTCCTTGATCTTGATCATACACATTTGCGTGTATGATTAGTGTACGATTGAATCGAGGGCGTCACACCTGCCGAGATCGCCGCTGCTTCCACCACCAGGCCGTTGTGCTGCTGGATCTCCATCAACCTCTCCCTCCCCCTTGCTGGATCAAGAAGGAGGAGACATCTTCCCCAACCGTACGTGTGTTGAACATGGAGGTTCCGTCCATTCGGCACTAGGATCATCCGTGATTTGGATCACGGCGAGTATGACTCCCTCAACCCCGTTCTCTTGAACGCTTCCGCGCGATCTACAAGGGTATGTAGATGCACTCCTCTATCTCGTTGCTAGATGACTCCATAGATTGATCTTGGTGAAGCGTAGAAATTTTTTATTTTTTGCAACGTTACCCAACACTCTGACTCTTGGCTAAAGTATCTTACGAGACACCAACTTGTAATTGTTTTGCGCACTCGAGTCCACTACTCGCCACAACAATACACTATCGAGGATCCACTCCCGTCATCCTACAGAAGGGCCATCCACGGCACTCACACTTATCTTGAGGCTTCTAGTAGTTTCCATTTACTTGTATATGAACTGTATAGGCAACCAAGTAGTCCTTTACCACAGAAGCGGCTATTCGAATAGATGATGTTAACCCTGCAGGGGTGTACTTCTTCACACACGCTTCCACCACTTATCGCCGTTTACACGACATGTACGCGGCAACCTTCAAGCGGAAGCCCAACGAGGGTGTCGGCCATGGCCTGCCTAAACACTCAAGTCTCTACTCTCTAGTCCAGGTTTATCGCCTATTCAGGTTCCATCCGCAGGGTGTCCGCCCGAGGTTTCCACATACGGCCCCGAACGATGTGTGTAGGGTTTCTGAGACACCAAACGGGCGCCCGATACACCATGCCACGTACCTACCGCATCACAGCCCACCCCAAGGGTCACTCCTGCGCACGGCCTCCAGTATACTATAAACACCAGAAACTACTTGCAACTCCTGGACAGAGGACAAGGGTGGTTAAGAAGCCAAGAGGGTCATTTAAAGATCCCAATGCATGGTAGTAGCTGATTCTTAAATCACACATACAGATCTCAGTGCTTAAGGACGGTTCCAATGAAACAACCCACCATGTACAACTACATGGCCTCTCATCGATACCTTTACCAAATCGTGTTCAACACATCACTCTCATTACCGACATGATCATTTCACTCTAGCCCATCACCCAGATGAACCAGGCCTGACACGACTCTAAGCATAGCAGGCATAGCAAGGTAGGAAACACAAACATGGCTCAATCAACTCCTACACATGCTAGTGGGTTTCATCTAGTTACTGTGGCAAAGACCGGTCATGCAGAGGAAATGGGTTCAGCTACCGTAGCAGACAGCAGTTTGAAACGTGATTGTCTTATAGGCATTAAATGAGAGCAGGAGCGAGAACATGGGATTTTATCGATATGATCAAATGTGTGGTAGCTTCCCTGGCAGTTCTGCAGACTGGTACTGTCCTTCGATCGGGTACTCACGGCAATCCTCCGAGACAGAACCTACCGCAGAGAGCACCGATAACACAATCAATACATAACATTATGCAAAAATATGATGCATGCATGTGACATGGCAATATGAGTTTGTTGGGCTAATGCAACTATAACCAGATGGTTTTGAGCTATTTTGAACCAAAGATTCAAACCCAAACTCATTTTGTGATTTTAAATAGTGCCTTTTCATGTTTTGCACTAAATAGCTAGGTTAACTTGTTTTAAACATGCATGAAACCAGTACAGATGGATAGTTTGGATTTTTCTGGTCTTTTTCATATATAACACTTTGCATTTGGAGTTACAGATTAATTTCTATGAATTTTTGAAGTTAGCACTATTTTCTGGAATTTCCTGAATAAGAATAAATCAAGAAAATGTATTACTACGTCAGCATTGCGTCAGCAAGTCAAGTGGGGCGGTCCAGGTCAAACCTAGCCACTGGGACCCACTGTTCAGTGTCACTGTTAGTTAACTAACTTAATTAGGATTGGTTTAACCCTAATCTAGGTTTGACCAAAGGGCAGGGCCCACATGTCAGTGACCCAGGGGGGTCAAATCCCTGGTCAAACTTGGTTGACTCACTGGTGTTTAGCCGCCGGTGACGTCCAAACGTGGCGAAGGGTGCGGGTTTTGCACTCGGGCGACCAAATGGACGATGGAGGCCACCTACGAGCAGCTAGGAGCAAGCCGCGCCGAGGGGTGGTGGTGGTTGAGCTCAAGGTCGCCGGAAATGATGCCGGCGACGAGCTTTGCAGCTGCCGGAGTTCGGGCGAGGCCGAACTTGTTGTTGCAGTGGTTCTGGAGGCACAGGGCCATCTCCTACGTGGCCTACGCGGTGCGGTAAGGTTGTTGGATAAGGTGGCGAGGCCGTTGGGTGGATGGAGCTATGTCGGCGAAGATCTCAGGCGGCAGCGCATGCGGTGGTGCTCGTTGTGGTCGCTGCAATGGATGGCAGCGAGAACAGAGAGGAGGCTGAGATGCAAAAGCTCACGTGGTCACGGCAAGCTAGGTGGCGAGGTCGGGGACGAGCTAGAGCGAGCGTGACGGCGAAGAGGATCTCCGGTGACGGCGAGGTCGGGTGAGGTCGTTGTGGTCGCTCCGGGGTGAACGAGCGCTCGGGGCTCGGTCTTCTCGACAAAGCGGAGGGCGGGGAGCTCCTGGACACGACAAGGCGGCGTGGAGACAACAATGGTCTCGGCTACGGCAGCCGTGGGTGGAGAGGGCGAGGGACAGGAGCTGGTGGTGAAAGGAGGTGTCGAGGGGGTCGGGGCAACGATGTGGAGGTCATCCACGCATCCAGCAGCTCGAGCGGCAAGCAGCTGGCACCGTGGCGAGCTCGGGCGCACCAGCGCTCACCTCCCTGCCTGTCTGGCAGGAGGAAGCAGCTGGCTGGCACGGGCCAGCACAGTGCTGGGCCGCCAGGTGGGCCGGCTAGTGGGTTTGGCCAGGTAAGTTCTTTTCTTTTTATTTCTGTTTTTCTTTTCTTTCTGTAAGTTTGTGGCTTTTCTAAAAAATACTCAGGCACTTTCAAAAATCATGAAACTGCTCATGCCCACTGTATAGAATATATCCAACATTAATCATTTTAGTTTATGATTATTTGGACATTTAGAATATTTTATAGCATTTAAATGTCCAAATGCAATTTACATATGATTTAATCTAGTGACCTTACAATGTCCTAGAAAAGTGTGCACCATTTTTGTCAGAGGTTCTAGACCAAGGCAAAGATGATGAACATTTTAGAAGGGCATTTCAGGTTCATTGAAAAGGATTTTAGTAAACCCTAGTTGGATTAAGAGGGTGCATGGGGTTCTGTCATCCCCATTTCCAAGTTTCTGTGTAAAGTAAACATGATGCAGTCACTCTAATGCATGCACTGACTAGGGTTGTGATAGGTCGGTCCGGATTCCCTGTGCCTCAGGAGGCCGCATTGGTTGTACGGGGCAGCCGCCCGTTGGGCTGGGAGGCCAGGCTTCGGCCCTGCCCTTCAATAAAAAGGGAAAAGGACGGTGCCTTTCCGCACTCACCTTCTTCTCCCCCTTCTGCTTAGTATCTTTCTTCCACTTGCCATGGTGAGAGGGCGTGTTGGCGCTTCGATAGTGGCCACAAGGGCTTCTGATCGACAGTGTGTTCCTCCTCCTCCGGAGCTCCCGGCGGCGGAGCCCACCGCGAGGGGGAGAGGAAGGGGATGAGGCCGAGGTTGTCGCGGTGCTCGGGGAAGAGGAGGACGGGGCGGCACGCCGGCTATGCTCCCGCTGGCGGCCCCTCCTCCAATGGGCAGCCATGTCGGAGATCAGCCTCGCGAGTTCTTTATCAGGGTATAAAAGTGCTTGTGCGTCCATCTCTGCCTCCCTACCCCGTTCGCTCGGGTGATGGAGCAGGATCCGCCGCAGACTTTGAGGCTACACATGAGGGGATCCGAGAATGGCAACATGTGGGTCGATGTTGACTCCCCCCGCCCTCACGTCATGTATCTTCGCCGTGGGTGGAAAACTTTTGCACGCGCCCACAACTTGTCAGAGGTACACGTTCTCCAGTTCAAGTTAATGGAGAACAGTCTGCTCTCCGTCAAGGTCTTCAGGAACTCAAGAATCCGCTTAGGGTTCTGCGTGGAGAGTTCCACCGACGACGAAAGCTCCTCCTCGAGCGAGATTGACAAGGAGGACAGCGCCAGTGACAACGAGGGCAGCAGGCGGGAGGAAGACGACTACGACTCAAGCGAACCATCAGTGGCAGCACCATCATCTGCTCCGCCTCCTCCCCCGGCAACACGCCTTGTCGGGGGTTGCGTCCTGCTGGCTCTAGCGTTGGTGGTCGACAAGCTTCCCCATCAAGCTCTCCATTGACGCGTTCCCCATGCCCGTCCCTGTCTTCACCTATTGTGCCTGGGAGGAAAGGAGCAAGGACGGGGATTACGGGGCACTTTTCTTTTTTCCAATCTGAAGGCACTTGCCAAGTCTTAGTTTTGAATAATATAATCACTCGAGTCCATGCTTATGTTCTATAAGATTTGTACTTGTATCAACATGTCAATGAAAAAGATGAGGTTTGCTGGTAACTCATGCACATATACGTCCGTGCAGGGGCGAAATGCCTCTTTAATAAAAATAAATGAGTTTTCCCGGCAAGCTACCTTGCCGGTGCCCTCTGTGCCCGCCGGAGAGTCACATATGTCGGGTTACAGACACAGGGCCCAGCCCCCTGCCAATCTCTTTTTTACCAAAGGTTACTGTGACCATTCCAACCAAAGCAACGTTCGGGTCGGGGATGGGAGTACATAAGTCCAAAAAGAGTGGCGAGGTTTTCTAACGCACAAGTCACAAGTTATGAACATGGATGGACAAGAGGTGAACTTTATCTGTTTGATCCGCCGGGGATTGCTGTGCCGGGCAGCCTTCTTGACCTCTTGCCGGAGCGTCGTCACTGAGGCTGAAAGGAGGAGAAGACAGGAGCATGGAACCTTGGTGGTTCATCAGTACCTGCTAGAATCTAGGGTAGCACAATATCCTCGACAAGCATGTATGCATATACAAATATACATAAACATGGAAACTAGCAGGGAACTGTACATACTAAAAGTTATTCAGTTGCGCACAGTGTCTGCGTCTGGCTCTGTACATAGGGTTACATGCCTTGCCGGCAAGGCTAGTACAAAAGGTTGTTGCCGGGGCTCCCAGCAACCGTGCCTTACGGGTAAAACTTGCAGAGATGTTCGATATTCCAGAAGATGCTCACCGGAATGCCATCTTCGGTCTCCAGGAGGACTGCGCTGGGCCTGGTGACTCATATTACCCGATAAGTGCCTTCCCACTTTTGGCGTCAACTTGTTTGAATTCTTGGCGGACTGAACACACCAAAGAACAAGGTCGCCTTCCTCAAGGCTTTGGGCATGAACCTTGAGGCTATGATAGCGGCGCAAGGCTTGCTAGTAGCGAGCAGCTCGCATAGCAGCCCGAAGACGATCTTCCTCAAGGAGCGTTGCATAATCTTGGCACAACTGCCCTTGCTCAAGGTCATCATCAGCGAGTACTCGATGTCACCCGTATATGAGTTTCATGGGGAGAACTGCTTCTGCCCCGTACAGCAGGACAAAGGGTGTCTGGCCAGTGGCTCATTTCGGTGTCATTCTCATTGACCAATGAACCATTGGCAATTCATCAATACAGCGTCATCCACACTTGCGCAGCCTATCGAAAGTTCTTGTTTTGAGGCCTCACAACACTTTAGCATTTGCCCTTCTGCCTAGCCATTGCTTCTTGGGTGAGCAACAGAAGCAAAGCAAACTTTGCTGCCAAGGTCTTGCATATACTGCATGAAGGTGCGGCTCACGAACTGTGTGCCGTTGTCTGTGATGACTCTGTTTGGCACACCAAAATGACAAACGAGCCCTTTGAAGAACTTGACGATCGACTGCGCTGTTACCTTTCTCACTGGCTCCACTTCTGGCCACTTTGTGAACTTGTCAATCACAATGTACAAGTACTCAAAGCCCCCGACGGCATGGGGAAAGGGGCCCAGTATGTCGAGCCCCCAGACCGAAAATGGCCAGGAAAGAGGAATTGTTTGAAGAGCCTGGGCTGGTTGATGAAGCTTCTTTGAATGGCCTGAAGAGGGCAGTTGGCCAGAAGAGACCTTGTCAGAATGCTTTGCCGGCAAGGGCTCTGGACCCTATGTGGGAGCCACATATGGATCCATGTATCTCTGCCAGCAGCTCCAGTCCGTCCTCCCGTGGAATACACATCAATTTCACACCGTTCGGACTCCTCCTATATAGGACATCATCCACAAACTGGTACATGCTGGACCGATGGGCTACTTTTCTGCTTCTTCCTGTGCTTTATGGAGCTCCCCTGTTTGGAGGAAACGGATAGTATGCTGTGCCCATGCTGGAGCCTGAGGTCGACGGCAAGGACTAAAGCCATATCTTCTGTCGCGGGGGCAGCTATCCCTACGGCAAGGGCTTGGGGCCCTGCAGGAAGCTGCTGCTCCCCGGCAAGCTTTGGGTACCCGACAACTTCCTTACAAGCGGCTCCTGGGAGTTCTATAGGAAAATACTTGCCGGGGGCCACTTTCCTTTGCTTGTTCTGTCCTGCTGACGGTTCAACGGATGGCTGGGTTAATTGAAGCACAAAGGTACCTGGTTCCACAGGCAACATGAGGGCAGCGTGTTTTGACAAGTCATCGGCAATGTTGTTCTCTGCTCAAGGAACATTTTGTGCTTGCAGGCCGTTAAAGCGCTCTTCCAACTTCCTCACTTCATCATGTAGGCCTCCATCAGGGGGCTATGATAATCCTTGTTGACTTGTTTGACGACAAGCTATGAATCACCTCTGCTATGAGCTTCCGGATTCTGAGGTCTGCCGCGATCCTGAGACCGGCAAGCAGCCCCTCGTACTCCATAGTGTTGTTCATGGACCTTTCCCGGGGAAATGCATCTAGACTACGTACTTGAGGTGCTCCCCAATGGGCGCCACGAGTAGCACGCTAGCACCAGGACCTTGCAATGAGAAAGCCCCATCAAAGTACATAATCCAATGACTACTTGCCTCTTTGCCGGGGAGAGTGGTTTCTTGAAATTCTTCGTCGGGCGTGGAAGTCCATTCTGCTATGAACTCTACCAAGGCTTTGCTCTTGATTGTCGAAGTGCTTTCAAACTTGAGCCCAAAGCTCGACAGCTCCAACACCCACTCCACAATCCTCCCAGTTGCATCTGGGTTGTGCAAGATCCATAGGAATGGGAGGCGAGTGACGACGGTGATCTCGTGTGCTTGGAAATAGTGGCATAGCTTTCTCGAGGCCATAAGGAGGTCGTAAAGCAACTTCTACATACCAGAATACCTTGATCTAGCCCCCCGCAAGAGGGAGCTCACAAAATAAACTGGGTGCTGCATCACCTTCCCCTTATGTCTTACTTCGCTCACTTGCGCAGACTCTGTCTTGCCGGTATCAGGCTCTGCCTTGGTTTCTGCCTTGCCGGCATCAGGCCCTGCTGGCCCCAGCACCTCATCTGACGGCCTCGCTGCTGCTGCTGCCTCTTCCTCAACTTCCCTCTGCGCCACTAGCGCAACACTAACCACTTGTTTCGTTGCTGCTAAATATAGCAGCAACGGCTTTTGTGGTTTGGGTGCGACTAGTATCGGCGTAGAGGAGAGATACCTCTTCAATTCTTGCCGCGCTGCCTCTGCCTCTGGAGTACATTTCATCGGACCCGCCTTTTTCAAAATCTTGAAAAACGGGAGGGCGCGCTCAGCAGATTTAGAGATGAACCTACTCAGGGCGGCAACGTATTCGGCGAGCCTACGGACATCCTTGACTCATTTTGGCGCCTCAATCTGCTCAATCACTTTGATCTTGTCGGGATTCGCTTCGATTCCGCGTTGAGACACAAAGAACCCAAGAAGTTTGCTGGATGGGACACCGAACACACACTTCTCTGGGTCGAGCTTGA
Organism: Triticum dicoccoides; assembly: GCF_002162155.2. Classification (NCBI taxonomy): domain Eukaryota; kingdom Viridiplantae; phylum Streptophyta; class Magnoliopsida; order Poales; family Poaceae; genus Triticum; species Triticum dicoccoides. The sequence continues at coordinate 368,285,075 of NC_041387.1, read as the reverse complement.
GGTTGATTTTGTGCAAAAATTTGCAAAGGTTTCCTCCAGATCCTACATGAGCGTGGCCTTGTCCTTCGTTTTGACCACTCTATCATCCATATAAGCTTCCATATTTCTATGCAGCTGGGGCTCAAAACCAATTTGGACTGCTCAGGCGAATGTTGAACCAGCGCTCTTCAACCCGAAAGGCATTCGTACAAAACAATATGTACAACATGGGGTGATCAACCTGGTCTTTTCTTCATCCTCCTTCTTCATGAAGATCTAATGATATCCCGAGTAGGCCTCAAGGAACGACATTAGGTCACACTCGACAGTGGAGTCCAATATCTGGTCAATGCGTGGCAACGGGAAAGGATCCTTTGGACATGCTTTATTGATATCAGTATAGTCAATACACAGCCTCCATTTCCCATTCGCCTTACGCAATACCACTGGATTGGCCAACCACGTCAGGTGGAGTACTCCCCTGACCAAACCTGTTGCTTCCAACTTCCTGATCTCCTCGATGATGAACTCTTGTCGCTTCAGAGCTTGTTTTCTGACCTTATGCTAGATAGGCCGTGCATGGGGACAGACAGCAAGGTGGTGCTCAATCACCTCCTTGGGAACGCCAGGGATGTCAGATGCTTGCCATGCAAACACATCGACATTCGCCCGCAGGAAGGTGACGAGCGCGCTTTCCTATTTGCTGTCAAGGGTGGAGCTTATGGTAAAAGCCCCGCCCGTGCCATCCTCCTTGACGGATACCTTCTTGGTTTCTGTTGGGGCCGCTTTGGACTTCTTGCTCTTGCCGGTAGAGTTCTCCGGCACGTCCTCAGTGGGAATGCAGCACTCTGAAGAGGCGCGTTTGCCAGAGAAAGTGCAGGTGCCCATGCCGGAACCAGGAGTCTTATCGGCGGCTGAAGCCTTGCTGATCTTCTTATCGGTGCCAGGAGCAAGTACCTTGGCGACGGACGCTGCAGCTTCTTCTCGGTAGAGTTGGTAGGCACAAATGAGCACATGCCTCTTATCACAGCTGACGTTGATGATGCGCATTGGGTCGGGCATCTTCAGCTTGTTATACACGTAATGCGACGCCGCCATGAACTTGGCTAGTGTTGGACGGCCAAGGATCCCGTTATATGGAAACGGGATCTCGACGACATCGAAAATGATCCTCTCTGTCCTGTAGTTTAGGTTGCCACCAAATATAACTGGTAGCGTGACCTTTCCCTTGGGTTGGCTCCTCCTTGGATTGATCCCTTGGAACATACCCGTTTCCTTGAGATCTTCATAAGGGATCTGTAGACTTTTGATCACGTTGGGCGAGATCAAGTTCACACCGGCCCCACCGTCAACTAACATTTTCGTCACCTTGAGGTTGCGTATTGTTGGTGGGGCAACCAACATCAAACACCTGACCGCGGCTATGCGATCAGGCTGATCCTTGGCGTTGAAAATGATAGGCATGTGGGACCACTGTAGTGGCTTCTGGGCGTCAACAATCGATTCCGTCGCATTAATCTCACGCACCCACTGTTGAAGTTGGCGGTGGGAGGAATGCAGCGACGCACCTCCATCGACACACATGACCTCTGTCGCCTTCTGAAATTCATGCTCGGTGGACTCATCATGATCATCCTCCTCCTCTTTCTTGTCGCGGCTTCGGGCAGGCCTCTCTTGTTGCTTCTCCTTGTCGCCGCGACCTCCTCGGCCATCGCGCTTCTTGCCGGATCCCTCAGCGCCACCTTGGCTCTTCTCTTTATCCCATCTCTCGTACTCAGCCCTCTGCTTCTCAATCAGCTGTTCAACTTGACGGCAGTTTTGGAGGTCATGGCCCTTGGTACGTTGAATCTTGCAATACTGCTTGTCGGAGCCCTCTGACTTGCCAGCAGCCGCTAAGGCCCGACAGGTATTGCACCTGGCAATCTGCTTGCTAGGGTCATCAACCTTGGCCTTCTTAGCGCTGCCGGGGTCGCCGGATTCCTCGACGGCAAGCACGGTGTTGCCCTTGCGCTTCCTGTTGCGTCGTCTGCCCTTCTTTGCCGGGGCGATGACGTCCTCATCTTCAGAGTCACTTCCCGCGTTGGCATCTTCGTCGGGGTACTTTCTTCCTTCCTCGGCTCAGGCACATCTGTCGGCCAGAACATACAGTTCGGCAACATCTGCAACCTTGTTCATCGCCAACTCTTCACGCATCTTGCGTTTGCGCACGTTCTAATGGAACGCGCTGATCACAGTGGCAGGATGAACATCGGGGATGTTGTATTGCACACGGCTGAAACTTGTATTTGCGCAAGCATTCGCCGTCCCTCTGAGGGATCACATGCAAATCGCTTGCCTGGCCAGGAGCTACGTGGCCACCCGTAAAGGCACAAAGGAACTCATGGCACAGATCCGACAAAGAGGAGACGGAGTCTATCGGTAAATGCATCAACCATGACCTGGCATTGGGCTTGAGCACCAACTGGAAATAGTTGGCGAGTACCTTGTTGTGTCATGCTCCGGCAACTTGCATTGCAATGGTGTAAACGCTCAGGAATTCATACAGATGAGTCTTGCCGTCGTACTTCTTCGGGACCTCTGGTTTGATCGTGCGGGTGGTGGGCCACTCAAACTACTGCAGCTCACAGGTGAACGTTGGACAAGTTATTGCATAGGGCAAGTCGCCAGCGTCCCCCGGCGCAGGCCTGTACGCCGTAGGCCCAGCACACCTATCAGATTGATGACGCGCCTCCCATCACCACTCGATAGTGGTCCGGATGTCTTCCTTGAGCCGCTCCCGAAGGACTTGACGTTGTTCGCAACGCGCTCGTGGGTCAGACGATGCCCTGGACACGTTATCATGGTCGTCAACCCGATGGGCCGGCCATGGTGGAGGGGAGTGCATCGTGGTTGCGGCGCCTCGAACCCTTCCACTATCAACGCGCGCCGGGTCGGTGGTCCGGTGCCGCGAGGGACTTGCTTCCTGGTGGCCATCCCTATTGGCATGGCCAATAAGGCTTTGGATGGCAGCCCTCCACTGTTTTTGCTTCTCCATAGCAGGAGGATAGTCTAGGAGTAGCTGCGCTCGCGCCAATGCTTCTGCTCGTGTTGGTGGCAGCGACAGGCACGAGGTGGGAGGAACTCGAACTTATAACTATGTTAGAAGGAGTTCCATCATGATTCTGCGGCCGCGCGCCTTTTTTGCCAGCATCATGGCGTGCATATCAGCCCTACGCGTCTTGAGAATGAAGCTGAGAGCTTTTACCATGGTGACACCCGGGGTCTTCAACATAGCGACGCTGTTCGTCGCGCACGAGCTGAGAGGACCGCGGCACGTGCACTGGCGTGGTTGTCCTTCTGCCCTTGGAGGTCCCTACACCACCTGTAGGTAGCGCAGCTCCGTCCTTGGACGTGGCGGCGTGCAGACCGTCGTCGCCGCAGCGGACGACACCGCTCACCAGGCTTCTTGTATCTGGGTGGCGTGGATTATCTTGATCTCCTCCGCCACCGGCGTATACCGCGTCGCCCGTCCGCGCTGGCATGGGCGAAGCTGCTCTAGACAAACTGAACACTGCAATCCTCTTCTTCTTCGGAGTCATGGCGACGAAGAAACTATTGCACTAAAAGCTAGACCAGATTCTCACAACTAACTCCACCTACCTGGCGTGCCAAAGATGTCGAGGAAACGAACACCTATAGGATCAAGGGCGATCCCTTCTATGGTTGGCGGGGAGAGGAGCTGCACGAAGAGCAGGTCTAGCAATCAGCGCGAGGGGATTTGACCCAGGTTCGGGCCGCACTAGTGCATAAAACCCTAGTCATGCTTGTGTGTATATTTGTGTTCTGGAGTTCTTGAACTAGGTGTGGTGCATGCCCAGTCCAAAAAGTCCGAATCCTCTCTCAGTACGCCTCGAGCCTCCTTTTATACGTAAAAGGGGTTGCCACAGTGGCACATAGGAGGTGGAAAGAAAGCTACAGTGTATGAGCTTATCGCTCGACACCGTAGGACAAACAAATTTAATGCGCTGCCTACGTGCCCTCTTACTTTATTGGGGATGGCAACAGAAGTTGTCCCGTCCGTCACGGCCCCTCCTCGCTTCGACACGTGTCTAGGCTGACGAGGCATGTAGTGCCATGCTGGAAAGCTAGCTGCTGTGTTGGCACGGTGGTAGAACCTCCTCGAAGATCTGCATGCCGCCACGCAGGCGCCTGCTTAGTTGGCACACTAGTTGTCGCACAGGAGTGGTGGTGAGATGGCATATCGTTGCTGGGCATGGGCCTAGCCGTGGCCCAGCAATCGTCCCCGGCAAGACGAGTCGTCCCCAGCAACGGTCTTGCCGGGGGTCTTCATCTTCTGGTCCCATGCGGACCTGTAGGCCATCAATATTCACGAAGATCTGCATGCTACCACACATGTGTTCCCAAATCTTGGCCTTAACGTTGTCGATGGTATCAGAACTCTCAGCTCAAGGGCGTTGGCCTTGCTGGTGCTACGTAGATTGCCCCAACAAGGAGCTTACCGGGGCTATGCAAGCCGCCCCGGCAAGGATGTTGTTGGGGGAAGTCCAACTTGTGTTCCGCCCCTTCTTTATTGTGTTGAGTATCGGTCTTGGTAGTTTCGTGTTCCGTCTTTTGCTACCCCACTAGGCACTGCTGCAGGTGTGGCTATGTCTGCCCATGCCAAGTAAGGGGTACAGGAAGATCCCACACTTTTGTACACCGACAACTAAATAATGTACATATTGTTCAGCCGCACCGAGTGTGCCACTTGGCCTCGCTACTTGATGTAATATCTTACTATGCTTCCGCTAGTATCAATAAAGCAGTTGTTTTATGTACCAAGATGTTGTGTATTACTAGAAGACTTGATCTCTGGGTTGGCAATGCAAGGTAAACCTGTTGCACTGAGCCAGGGTGCCATATAGACAAAGAGCAGACCAACGTAAGGCAGCACGACGGGGATCACACAGGCAGTTTTACCCAGGTTCGGGCCATCGTGAGGCGCAAAACCCTATTCCTGCTTTGGTGGATTGATGGGGGAAGTTGGAGGTCGTGCGTACTACACTTGCTAGAACATATCTGTCTGGCTTGCATGGGTCGCAATGCCGAGCAATCTTCTTACTCCTTTGTCGTAGCCAAGCCCATAGTGAGAACCTGTAACTTCATGCAGATGAGAATGAATGCCGGATGCAATCCTATCTATATGCATATGCAGATGCTCATGAAAATGATTATGCAGTACTACTTGGTAAGGGCCTTCCCACTTTGGTGATAGCTTGTGTGTACCCTTGGCGAACTGAATGCGCCTAAGGACAAGGTCACCTTCCTCAAAACACTAGGTGTGAACCCTGCGGCTATGATAGCGACATAGGGCTTGCTATAGCTTGCAGCACGCATAGCAGCCCGGAGACGGTTCTCCTCGAGTAGCACAGCATTGTCACACTGGTGCTGATCTTGCACAATTTCGTCGTAGGCAAGTACTCGAGGCGACCCATAGATGATTTCTGTGCGGATAACTGCTTCCGCCGCGTAGACCAGGGAGAAGGGAGTCTGCCCGGTAGCCCGGTTTGGTGTTGTTCTGAGGGACCATACGACTACCGGTAGCTCCTCGATCCACCGCCTGCCGTGCTTCTGCAGCGTATCAAAGGTTCTCATCTTGAGTCCGCGTAGCACTTCAGTATTCACCCTCTCAGCTTGTTCATTGCTTCGGGGGTGTGCTAGAGAAGCGAATGAGATCTTCTGTCCAAGGGCATGAACATATTGCATGAAGGGGCGGCTCGTGAACTGGGTGCCGTTGTTGGTGATGAACCTTGACGGAACTCCAAAACGACACACCAGATCTTTCAAGAACTAGATAGCTGACTGAGCGGTCACCTTTCGCACGGGAGTCACTTCCGGCCACTTTGTAAACTTTTCGATGGCAACGAACAAGAATTCAAAGCCCCCCATTGCTTGGAGGAAGGGGTCGAGGATATCGAGTCCCAGACTAAAAATGGCCATGATAGAGGGATTGTCTGAAGGGCTTGGGCAGGCGGGTGGGTTTTCTTGGAATGGAACTGGCAGGCTTCACACTTAGTGACTAGCTCGACCGCATCTTGGAGGGCTGTGTTCCAATAGAATCCTTGCCGGAATGCTTTCACAACTAATGCCCTTGATCCAATGTGGGAGCCGCACATTCCTTTGTGTATCTCAGCCAGCAGTTCCTTTCCTTCTTCTCGGGAGACACACTTCAATTTCGCATTGTTGGGCCTCCTTCTGTACAGAGTGTCATCGACAAACTGATATATACTGGCCCTTCGGGCTACTCTTTCAGCTTCGTCTTGATCGCCGGGAGGCTCTCAGGGTTGGAGGAAGCGGACAATGTGCCTTGCCCAAGTTGGAGCCTGTGGCTCGGCAACTAGGACTAGCGGCACCTCCTCTTCTGCGGGAGCACTGGCCTTGTGCGCGGGGTCCATGGATCCGGTAGAAGGGGGTGGTCCGGCAGGCTGCGAGGAGTTGTTTTCGGCAGGGTATCTGCTAGGAGTGGACGACTCTACCGGGAGAGGCTTTCCAGTGTCCAACTTTCTCCTATTGCGGGCCATTGTTGCTGGGGATACGGATGGCTGAGTAAGACGGAGAACAAAAGTCCCCGGTTCCACAGGAAGCTTTTGTGCAGCACACTTTGACAGATGATCAGCTCTGCTATTTTCCGCACAGGGTACGTGTTATGTTTGCAATCCATCAAAGTGCTCCTCCAATCTTCTCACTTCCTCGACGTATGACTCCATTAATGGACTTTGATAATACTCGTTAACTTGCCTCACCACCAACTGTGAGTCTCCTCGAACGATCAGTTTCTTAATTCCCAATTCTGCTACAATTCTGAGCCCGGCAAGGAGCCCTTCATACTCTGTTGTATTGTTGGTAGCTTCTTCCCGTGCAAAATGCATCTGGACGACGTACTTAAACTGCTCCCTGGAGGGGGCAACAAGAAGCATGCCAGCCCTGCGCCTTGCAAGAAAAAGGCACCATCAAAATACATAATCAATTCTTGGGGTGATTCCTTGTCGGGGATAACTGTCTCTGTCATTTCCTCATCAGGGGTTGGCGTCCGTTCTGCAATAAACTCCTCCAACGCCCTGCTCTGGACTGTTGATATGCTCTCAAACTTCAAACCAAAGCTGGATAGCTCCAAAGCCCACTCCACTATTCTGTCGGTAGCCTCTTGGTTTCGGAGTATCCGTTGCAACGGGGAACGAGTAACAACCATGATCTCATGGGCCTGGAAGTACTCGCGCAGTTTCCTTGAGGCCATGATAAGGCCAAAGATAAATTTTTGCACACTAGAGTACCTTGACCTAGCCCCCTGTAATAGGGAGCTGACTAAGTACACTGGGCGCTGCACTACTTTCTTCCTTGCCGCGTCCTTTGGGTTGTCATTTTTGTCGTGCTTGCTGCTGTTCTGATCCTCATCTGGCCCCGCCGGCCTCTGCCCACTCTCTTTATCATCCACTTCTTGCTGTGCCACCAAGGCTGCACCGACAGCTTGGTTTGTTGCCGCCAAGTATAGCAATAACGGCTCCTGAGGCTTAGGTGCAACCATGGTAGGCACAGAAGACAGGTAGGTCTTCAGCTCTTGCAAAGCTGCATCCGCCTCAGGGGTCCACTTCATGGGACCTGCCTTCGTCAAGATCTTGAAGAACAGTAGGGCACGCTCTGCAGACTTGGAGATGAATCTTCTTAGCGTGGCAACGCATCCCGTCAGGTGCCTCACATCTTTGATTGTCCTTGGCGCTTGGATCTGCTTGATGGCCTTGATCTTGTCGGGATTAGCTTCGATCCCCCTATGGGACACAAATTATCCAAGTAGCTTGCCGGAGAAGACGCGAAACACACATTTCTCCGGGTTTAGCTTCAAGTTGATCTTGCGCAAATTAGCAAACATCTCCTCCAAATCCTGAATGAGAGTTGCTTTGTCCTTGGTTTTGACCACAGTCTCATCCATATAAGCCTGAATTTTTTTGTGCAACTGGGGTTCAAAACCACTCTGGACTGCCCTTTGCAAAGGTCGACCCGGCACTCTTTAATCCAAACGGCATGCGGACAAAGCAATACGTACCACATTGAGTGATGAATGATGTCTTCTCCTTATCCTCCTTTGACATGAAGATCTGGTGGTACGCAAAATAGGTGTCCAAAAATGAGAGCAAATCACAACCTGAAGTCGAATCCACTATCTCATCAATACGCGGCAAGGGGAACGAGTTCTTTGGGCAAGCCTTGTTAAGGTCTGTGAAGTCAATGCACATCCTCCATTTCCCATTCTCCTTCCGGACCACCACTGGGTTTGTGATATGTCCATTTTGCATCATGCTTTGATATTGATATTTATTTCATTATGGGATGTTATTACACATTATGTCACAATACTTATGCCTTTTCTCTCTTATTTTACAAGGTTTACAAGAAGAGGGAGAATGCCGGTAGCTAGAATTCTAGGCTGGAAAAGGAGCAAATATTATAGACCTATTCTGCACAACTCCAAAAGTCCTGAAACTTCATGGAGGCACGTTTTGGAATTAATAAAAAATACTGGCGAAAGAATCAACCAGAGGGTGCCCACACCCTGGGCACGAGGGTGGGGGCGCGCCCTACCCCCTGGGCACGCCCCTTGTCTCGTGGGCCCCCTAGCAGGCCTCCGGTGCCCATCTTTTGCTCTATGAAGTCTTTTGCCCTGGAAAAAATCATAAGGAAGCTTTTGGGATGAAGCGCCGCCGTCTCGAGACGGAACCTTGGCGGAACCAATCTAGAGCTCCGGCGGAGCTGTTCTGCCGGGGAAATATCCTTTCGGGAGGGGGAACTCATCACCATCGTCATCACCATTGATCCTCTCATCGGGAGGGGGTCAATCTCCATCAACATCTTCACTAGCACCATCTCCTCTCAAACCCTAGTTCATCTCTTGTATCCGATCTTTGTCTCAAAACTTTAGATTGGTACATGTGGGTTGCTAGTAGTGTTGATTACTCCTTGTAGTTGATGCTAGTTGGTTTATTCGGTGGAAGATTATAACTTCAGATCCTTAATGCACAGTAATACCCCTCTGATTATGAACATGTATATGTTTTGTGAGTAGTTGCGTTTGTTCCTGAGGACATGGGAAAAGGCTTGCTATAAGTAGTCATGTGAATTTGGTATCTGTTCGATATTTTGATAAGATGTATGTTGTCTTTCCTCTAGTGGTGTTATGTGAACGTTCACTACATGACACTTCACCATTATTTGGGCCTAGGGGAAGGCATTGGGAAGTAATAAGTAGATGATGGGTTGCTAGAGTGACAAAAGCTTAAACCCTAGTTTATGTGTTGCTTCGTAAGAGGCTGATTTGGATCCATATGTTTCATGCTATGCTTAGGTTTACCTTAATTCTTCTTTCGTAGTTGTGGATGCTTGTGAGAGTAGTTAATCATAAGTGGGATGCTTGTCCAAGGAAGGATAGAACCCAAGCACCGGTCCACCCACATATCAAATTATCAAAGTAACGAATGCAAATCATATGAGCGTGATGAAAACTAGCTTGATGATAATTCCCATGTGTCCTCGGGAGAATTTTCCTTTATATAAGAGTTTGTCCAGGCTTGTACTTTGCTACAAAAAGGATTGGGGCACCTTGCTGTACCTTTTTTTTACTTTTTTTGCTTGTTACCCGTTACAAATTACCTTATCACAAAACTATCTGTTACCGATAATTTCAGTGCTTATAGAGAATTCCTTACTAAAAACCGCTTGTCATTTCCTTATGCTCCTTGTTGGGTTTGACACTCTTACTTATTGAAAGGACTACGATAGATCGCCTATACTTGTGGGTCATCAAGACTCTTTTCTGGCGCCGTTTTTGGGGAGTGAAGCGCCTTTGGTATGTGGAAATTGGTAAGGAAAAATTTATATAGTGTGCTGAAATTTACGACACTTGTTACTATAGAAAGTAATCCTTTGAGGGTCTTGTTCGGGAAAATCAGCAACATCTCTCCAATAAATCCCATATGAATTCAGTAGTCTTCTTGTGTGGGAAAGTTAAATATCCTGGTGATTTTCTTGTTCTTGGTTCCCCACAAGATGACTTTTGTCCCATTATATTTGGTAGACCCTTCTTGAATACTTTTAATGCTAGGATAGATTGCAAAAAGGATATTGTTACAATTGGGTTAGGGGATATGTCTCATGACTTTAACTTTGCTAAATTTCATAGACAACCCCATGATAAAGAATCGGCTAGTAAGGATGAAGTTATTGGTCTTGCTTCTATTGTCATGCCTCCTAATGATCCTTTAGAACAATATTTGCTAGACCATAAAAATGATATGTTTATGAATGAATGAAGGGAAATAGATGAAGTATTCTTTAAACATGGACCTATTTTGAAACACAACTTGCCTGTTGAGATCCTAGGGGATCCTCCACCACCGAAGGGTGATCCCGTGTTTGAGCTTAAATCATTACATGATACTCTTAAATATGCTTATCTTGAAGAAAACAAGATATATCCTGTTATTATTAGTACTAACCTTTTAGAGCAGGAAGAGGAGAAATTATTCAAAATTCTGAAGAAGCACCATGCTGCTATTGAATATACTCTTGATGACCTTAAGGGCATTAGTCCCACTCTATGCCGACACAAGATAAAATTGGAGAAAGACGCTAAACCGATTGTTGATCAGCAACAACGGTTAAATCCTACGATGAAAGAAGTGGTAAGAAAATAAATACTAAAGCTTCTGGAGGCAGGTATGATTTATCCCGTTGCTGATAGTCAGTGGGTAAGTCATGTCCATTGTGTCCCTAAAAGGAAGGTATTACTGTTGTTCCTAATGATAAAGATGAATTGATCCCACAAAGAACTTTTACAGGTTATAGGATGGTAATTGGTTTCCACAAATTAAATAAACCTACTAGAAAAGATCATTACCCTTTACCTTTTATTGATCAAATGCTAGAAAGATTATCTAAACATACCCATTTTTGCTTTCTAGATGGTTATTCTGGTTTCTCTGAAATATATGTGTCAAAAGAGGATTAGGATAAGACCACTTTTACTTGCCCTTTCGGTACCTTTGCTTATAGACGTATGCCTTTTGGTTCATGTAATGCACCTACTACCTTTCAAAGATGCATGATGGCTATATTCTCTGATTTTTGTGAAAAGATTGTTAAGGTTTTCATGGATGATTTTTTCGTATATGGAACTTCTTTTAATGATTGCTTGAGCAACCTTGATCGAGTTTAGCACAGATGCGAAGAAGCTAACCTTGTGTTGAATTGGGAGAAGTGCCACTTTTATGGTTAATGAAGGTATTGTCTTGGGGCATAAAATTTCTGAAAGAGGTATTGAAGTTGATAAAGCTGAAGTTGATGCTATTGAAAAGATGTCGTGTCCTAAGGACATCAAAGGTATAAGAAGTTTCCTTGGTCATGCCGGTTTTTATAGCAGGTTCATTAAAGACTTCTCTAAATTTCTAGGCCTCTTACTAACCTCTTACAAAAACATATTCCTTTTGTCTTTGATGACGATTGTGTAGAAGCATTTGAAATACTTAAGAAAGCTTTGATTTTTGCACCTATTGGTCAGCCACCTGATTTGAATTTACCCTTTCAAATTATGTGTGATGCTAGTGATTATGTTGTACGTGTTGTTCTAGGACAAAGAGTTGATAAGAAACTAAATGTTATCCAATATGCTTGTAAAACTCTAGATAGTGTTCAGAGAAATTATGCTACTACTAAAAAAGAATTTTTAGCAGTTGTATTTGCTTTTGATAAGTTCAGACCTTACATTGTTGACTCTAAAGTAACCATTCACACTGATCATGCTGCTATTAAATATCTTATGGAAAAGAAAGATGCTAAACATAGACTTATTAGATGGGTTCTCTTACTGCAAGAATTTGATTTGCATATTATCGATAGAAAGGGAGCTGAGAACCCCGTTGCAGACAACTTGTCTACGTTAGAAAATGTTCTTGATGACCCACTACCTATTGATGATAGCTTTCTTGATGAACAATTAGTTGTCATAAATGCTTCTCGTACTGCTCCATGGTATGCTGATTATGCTAATTACATTGTTGCCAAATTTATACCACCTAGTTTCACATACCAGCAAAAGAAAAAGTTTTTCTATGTTTTAAGACATTACTTCTATGATGACCCACACCTTTATAAAGAAGGTGTAGATGGTTTTAGTAGATGTTGTGTACCTGAGCATGAACAGGAACAGATCCTACGCAAGTGTCACTCCGAGGCTTATGGAGGACACCACGCTGAAGATAGAACTGCACATAAGGTATTGCAATCCGGTTTTTATTGGCCTACTCTCTTCAAAGATGCCCGTAAGTTTGTCTTCTCTTGTGATGAATGCCAAAGAATCGGTAATATTAGTAGACGTCAAGAAATGCCTATGAATTATTCACTTGTTATTGAACCATTTGTTGTTTGGGGCTTTGATTATATGGGACCGTTTCCTTCCTCTAATGGGTATACACATATTTTAGTTGTTGTTGCTTACGTTACTAAGTGGATAGAAGCTATTCCAACTAGTAGTGTTGATCATAACACCTCTATTAAGATGCTCAAAGAAGTTATTTTTTCGAGGTTTCGAGTCCCTAGATACTTAATGACAGATGGTGGTTCACATTTTATTCATGGTGCTTTCCGTAAAATGCTTGCTAAATATGATGTTAATCACAGAATTGCATCTCCATATCACCCATAGTCTAGTGGCCAAGTAGAACTGAGTAATAGAGAGCTCAAATTAATTTTGCAAACGACTTTTAATAGATCCAGAAATAATTGGTCCAAGAAACTTGATGATGCATTATGGGCCTATAGAACTGCATATAAAAATCCTATGGGTATGTCTCCTTATAAAATGGTTTCTGCAAAAGCTTGTCATTTACCTCTCGAACTAGAACATAAGGCGTATTGGGCCATTAAAGAGCTCAATTATGATTTCAAACTTGTCGGTTCGAAGAGGCTATTTAACATTAACTCACTTGATGAATGGAGAACTCAAGCCTATGAGAATGTCAAACTGTTTAAAGAAAAAGTCAAAAGATGGCATGACAAAAGGATACAAAAGTGTAAGTTTAATGTAGGTGATTCTGATGTGCTATACAACTCTCGTTGAAGATTTTTTGCAGGAAAACTTCTCTCTAAATGGGAAGGCCCTTATGTTATCAAGGAGGTCTATCGTTTCGGTGCCATAAAAATAAACAACTTCGAAGGCACAAATCCGAAGGTGGTGAACGATAAAAGAATCAAACATTATATCTCAGGTAATCCCATAAATGTTGAAACCAATGTTATTGCAACCGTAACCCCGGAGGAATACATAAGGGACATTTTCTAGAATGTTTTAGACTCCGAAAAGGAATAGGTATGTGGTACGGTAAGTAAACCGATTCGAAAACAGTTCTAATAGCAATTTTTATCCATTTTGGAATATTTAAAAAATTAGGAAAATAAGAAGTAGTCCGAAAGAGACACGAGGCATCCACGAGGGTGGAGGGCGCACCCTACCCCCCTAGGTGCCCCCTGCCTCGTGGGCACCTCGTGTGCTCTCCGGACTCCGTTTTCTTGCACGATACTTCGTTTGGTCGGTAAAAATTCTGTGACGCCCCCGATTCGATCATACACTAATCATACACGCAAACGTGTACGATCAAGATCAGGGACTCACGGGAAGATATCACAACACAACTCTAAAATAAAATAAGTCATACAAGCATCATAATACAAGCCAGGGGCCTCGAGGGCTCGAATACAAGTGCTCGATCATAGACGAGTCAGCGGAAGCAACAATATCTGAGTACAGACATCAGTTAAACAAGTTTGCCTTAAGAAGGCTAGCACAAACTGGGATACGGATCGAAAGAGGCGCAGGCCTCCTGCCTGGGATCCTCCTAAACTACTCCTGGTCGTCGTCGGCGGCTTGCAAGTAGTAGTAGGCACCCTCGGCGTAGTAGGGCTCATCGTTGACGGTGGCGTCTGGCTCCTGGGCTCCAGCATCTGGTTGCGACAACCGAGAGGAAAGGAAAAGGGGAAAAGAGGGAGAAAAGCAACCGTGAGTACTCATCCAAAGTACTCGCAAGCAAGGATCTACACTACATATGCATGGGTATCTATGTAAAGGGGCAATATCGGCGGACTGAACTGAAGAATGCCAGAATAAGAGGGGGATAGCTAGTCCTGTCGAATACTATGCTTCTGGCAGCCTCCGTCTTGCAGCATATAGAAGAGAGTAGATTGAAGTCCTCCAAGTAGCATCGCATAGCATAATCCTACCCGGCGATCCTCCCCTCATCGCCCTGTGGGAAAGCGATCACCGGATTGTCTGTGGAACTTGTCTGGGTGTGTTTTGTTAAGTATCCGGTTCTAGTTGTCATAAGGTCAAGGTACAACTCTGGGTCGTCCTTTTACCGAGGACACGGCTATTCAAATAGATCAACTTCCTTGCAGGGGTGCACCACATAACCCAACACGCTCGATCCCTCTGGCCGGACACACTTTCCTGGGTCATGCCCGACCTCGGAAGATCAACACGTCGCAGCCCTACCTAGGCACAACAGAAAGGTCAGCACACCGGTCTAAATCCTATGGCGCAGGGGTCTGGGCCCATCGCCCATTGCACACCTGCACATTGTGAGGGCGGCCGGAAGCAGACCTAGCCTCCCTAATACAAGAACAGGCGTTCCAGTCCAATTCGGCGCGCGCCGCTCAGTCGCTGACGTCACGAAGGCTTCAGCTGATACCACAACGTCGAGTGCCCATAACTGTTCCCGCATAGTTGGTTAGTGCGTATAGGCCAGTGGCCACACTCAGATCAAATACCAAGATCTCGTTAAGCGTGTTAATTGAAGTATCCATGAACGCCGACCAGGGCCAGGCCCAGCTCTCTCCTAGGTGGTCTCAACATGCCCTGTCTCTCTACCACAAAGTAATAGTCGGGGGCCATCGACAACCCAGGCCCACCTCTACCGGGATGGAGCCACCTGCCCCTTCAGCCCCCATCTCCGAACAGTATCATAAGTAATGTAACATTATTAAGTTATAGCATATGCCCGTGATCACCTCCCGAGTGATCACGGCCTGATAGTATAGCACGGCAGACTAACAAGAATGTAGGGCCGATGATGATAAATTGGCATCCTATACTAAGCATTTAGGATTGCGGGTAAGGTATCAACGACTGTAGCAACAATGACAGGCTATGCAATAGAATAGGAGTAATCGAACAGTAACATCCTACGCTACTCTAATGTAAGCAGAAGAGAGAAGAATAGGCGATATCTGATGATCAAGGGGGGGGCTTGCCTGGTTGCTCTAGCAAGAAGGAGGTGTCGTTAACTCCGTAGTCGAACTGGGCAGCAGCAGCATCGGTCTCGAAGTCTACCAGAGAGAAGAGGGGGAAGAAACAGTAAATACAATGCAAACATAAGCATGCCGATGCATGACATGACAATGAGCGGTGTTAGGTGTGCCCTAACGCGGTAGTAGGTGGTACCGGTGAAAGGAGGAAACATCCGGGAAAGTATCTCTGGTGTTTCGCGTTTTCGGACAAACGAACCGGAGGTGAAATTTTGCAGGTTCACTATGCTAGGGACGCGTGGCGGACGAATGGGCTGCGCATCTGGATTCGTCTCGTCGTTCTGAGCAACTTTCATGTACAAAGTTTTTCCATCCGAGCTACGGTTTATTTTATATGATTTTACAAGGTTTTAGCAATATTCTGAAATTACTGGATTTATTTAATTTGAAAAGTATTAAATGCATATTGCTATATGTACATAGAAAGTGTACACAGACATATGTGTTTGAGGCTGGCAGATGGGGCCTATGTGGCTGAGTCAGCGGTACAGTCAGCGTTTGACTGGGTCAATGTTGACTAGTCAACAGGGTCAGAGGGGCCCAGATGTCATAGGATATATTTTAACAGGGATTTTATCTAGTTAGCTTATCTAAATGGGCCCATTAGTCATAACCTGTTAGTGTTGGGAGGGTTTAGTTCTACTATTTGGTTAGGCCAAATAATCAAACAAGGGTCGGCCGGTCATAGCAGTAGCAGCAAGAAGCAGTCAGCGGGAGCCGCCGCGGCAGCAAAACAGTAGAGCAGCAGCAGGTTGAGCAGCAGAGCAGAAGCGAGCCAGTAGCAACAGCAGCTGTGCACCGGGCATGGCCCGAGCGCGCATGGTGACGCAGCACGCGCCGGTGGGCACGGCTAGGAGCTCGCGACGAGTGCGGCCAAGCAATGGAGGGGGGCGGCAGCGGGCGAGCGGCGGTAGGCACAGCGCGAGCGGCAGAGGGACACCTATAGTTGCTGACGGTGTCCTCGCACTCTCTCGCCGCTCTGTAACTGAAGAACTGTGAGAGAGTATTTTGTGTTGCGTGCTACTAGCCGCAGCGCCATGTCGTTACAGCAAGAGATTCTTCCTAGTCTACCATCCACGTTTGAGCTAATGGCCACACTATCCCGCGCGAGCGAAGACCGCGGTACTAGCTACTACATGCACAAAACAAAGACTGTACATGTACGAGAACACACTCCTGCTGGTGCATGCTTATACTGACGAAACTGAATAAATCGACACCTAGCTTAACTGAAGAAGGAAGCAGTAGGATTCAGTGTCAAACAACCACGGCAGGAGCAATAGGGGCCACGGCAGCGACGGCTACAAGCGCATGCAGTAGGGCTGCCGCATGCGGTCGCACGGGTGGCTTTAGGTGTGCGGCCAGGCTGTGTGCGGGATGCAGGGGAGCACACGGGTCAAGGGCCGCCATGGCGTGAGAGGATTGTCGCCGGCGGGCAAGCAGCCGCGAGGGCACGTTGGCAGCAGCAGGCACGGGGCTGCGCGGCATGCGAAGACGGGCATGGTCGGGGCGGCAGGGGAGGCGGGGCACCGGCAAACTACAACTCCGATGTAGATGGCGTCTACAGGGCGAGCACGAGGTAGAAGAGAGGGGAGAGGAAGATATGCTCACTATGTGCCTGCAGATGAGCAAAGTGAGCGTGAGGACGGGTTGTCAGAGTCGAATTCAAGGACGAAGTCGTCGGCATCCGAGGAGGAAGAAGCCGGCGGAGAGGATGATGTAGAGGCGGTGAGCTTGAGGCCGGGGTTGGGGAAGGCAGAGCAGAGAACATAGGAGCTCGTGGGCATGCTCCTAGGCGATGGCGAGGCCGTGGGGCGCGCGGGTGATGGCGCCCATGGAAATAGCGTCGGGCGCTGGCGGATCTGGAGGGGGGGCGAGGCCAAAGGGAGAGGAGGAAATTGGGGGTCGCTAGGGTTCGCCCTGGGTGTTGTGGGGGTACTTATCCGTCGCGGGGAGGCAGTGGATGCTTGACACGGCGACGATCAGTGGCGTGGACGACGTGCAGGCACTGCCAACTCCATGGATGAATAGGAGAGGGAGACAAAGGCGCTGGTGGGCTGGGCCTGCGCCTTGTCGGTCTAAGGCCCAGGGGAAGCAGGGGGGTTTCCCTTTTTCTTTTTCTTTTGTATTGTTTTGTTTTCTGTTTTTATTCTTTTATTTCTTTACTGTTTCCATTTGAAGTTTATTTTATATTAGTTTTATAAAATACCAAATGAGCACCTAAATTAGTATTACTAATTAGTCCACTGCCACAATTATTTTGGCACACTACTAAATTAGTTATATTATTATAACTTTATAAAAGGCATTAAATTAATTATTTTGCCCTCTGTTTTGGTTGTTTTAGTGCATTTAAATATTATAAGAAATGTTGGTTTCTCCATAATTATTACTCATGAATTTCTTTGTCACATTTAGAAAATTTTTGTTTTAATGTATGAAAACTTTTATTGTTTGCTTGATTTGGTTTTGAATTTGAATCGGTTTCGAACTAATGCGAGATTAGCAACAGTAATCGAAGTGACGTGGCACCCTTAGCAGAGAATTACCATAGCTTAATTATCCGGGCGTCACAAATTCATTATATAATCTCCCAATGGTTTTGACCACCGTATCCCACAAATATCCTCTGTTTTTGCTTTGAATTGTTTCTACCGCAGATTAGAGCAGGATGTCTTCTCAAGAGTCAGTCGGGGAGAGTCATGTGTCTCATCCGACACCGGGACCAGGAGGAAACAGGGATGCTGACCACTTTGGGTCATCAAGGGAGGAAGAGAATCGTATCCTGAGAGGCATGATCGCCAAGGATATCACATCACCACCTCCGAAGAATGAGACATAATCACATGGGTATGGGCACTCCCCTTGGCAACTGCCAAGCTTGGGGGAGGTGCCCCGGTATCGTATCACCATCACACTCCTATCTTTACCGTTTTTTTAGTTCGATCCTTTTGGCAATATTTTGATTTAATAGAATAAAGTGATGAGGACATCAATACCATTGTTACACCCACAACCCCTACTGCTACATATACTGGACCAATTACTAGAGCTCGCGCACGCCAATTAAATTATCAGATACTTTTGTTTCATGGTAATGATTCTAATGTTCATGAGAATATGATGCTGCCTAAATTGGATACATTTGTTTTGCTAACAAATGAAGGGCCTCGCATGGATAAGAGGGATGAACACTGGAGCAAGACCAAGCATGGAGATGATGGCATGCGCAAGGTGAACAAGAATAGAGTTACAAGTGATGATTTCAGGACTTTGAAGCCACCATAATGAGTGCATGAAGCCTTGGACGAAATATACAAGATGCCACTTCATAAATTTTGTCCAGAGGCTATTCTAGGTGCTGCGTCACCTATTTATTGGGCCAGGCCCATTTAATTTCGAAATACTAAAGTATAGGCTATTTTTAGAGTCCGTATGTGTAGGGAAACAAGAGATAGGGTTGGTTTCGGACCCCTCCATAAAGGGCCACGAAATTTCCCCCTCTTCCTCAATATATACAACCCTTAGGGAACCGTTTAGACTTTGAGTTTTTTTTTAGATTAAAAATTCGCCATAGCTGCAACTTTGCGTACTTCGTTTGTGTTCAACGACCAGACCAAGACGTCCCAGAACTTCATCTTATTCAATAAAGCTTTCATCTTATATTCACAATATCGAGATTGCAATATCAGTTTCTTGCTTGTTCTTTGTTTTCTCGCATGAAATAGACCCTCGTGGTCATGTTGATCATGCTCCGGCGTGGTCAATAACCTCTCGGAGTTGGTTTAGCGATTGTTAAGGCGCGACGTCCTCGCACGTACGTAGTTGGATCGTCAAAGTCTACTCCTCCAAAACGAAAATCACCATCTCATCGAAAGGCAGGACACCTTTGCCTCTATCAAGTGGTATCAGATTTCCAGGTTGCTCGATGAGATTCTATAGTTTTTCGTAGTTTAGATCGAGTCTGTTATCATACCTACAGTCCATGAAAAAGCCACAAAAAAATTAGGGTTAGTTCATCCTATCCGAACCAGTCTGAGCCATTGCATATTCTTTTTAGTCTTTTGCTTCGTTGAATTTGCGGTTGCATCGTCGTGTTGAGTTGCTGGTCTTGGTGTCTAGTCCTTTAGAGTTTCGAGTTCTGTTCACAAGTTGTCATGCCACCACCGCATCATCATCATCACCGCTGCCATATACCACCATCATCGTCACGGCTGCCATATACCACCATCGTCATCACCGCTGCCATATACCAACATCGTCATCACCGCTGCCATATACCACCATCGTCATCACCGCTGCCATATACCATATATTCACCGCCATCACGATAATCCGAGTCCACCTCTATCAGAGATTCGCCACCAGTCCGTGTTCCACCGTCCTACATATATCCGCCACAAGTCCGAGTTTCCACCAGATTCATCTCCCCACCAGTCTGAGTCCAGTATTTGTTGGTTTGTTTTCGATTTCTAGATCACGCCATACTCCGAGTCGTGACCAAGTCGGACTTTCCAACATCAGTGCCACCCGTACAAGAAAAATAGTTCCAGTTTAAAAAAAACTAAGTTTGGAAAACTCTGGCTAGGCAGTTTTTAGACCATTTGTAGACTTTTTCGGAAAAAAAATTGTTGTGGAGCAACAAAAAGAGGAAAAAAGTGCAAAAAAAGTGCAAAAAAAGTGAAAAAAAAAGAGAAAGAAAATTCAGAGTGTGCTCCTCCCTTGATTACGTGTCGCGTTGTGATTTTGTTAGTGTTCTAGGCTCGCGTCTCTAGCATGGTCTAGCCTAGGACCAGCACAGTACCGTCGTTGAGCGTTTATTCAACTTTGCATCTCTGAATTGATTCTTGCTGACCCTTTTTGCTACCATATCATAAGCCTTCCCAGCTCCACACTACATCTACGTTGTGCGTTTGACACCGCCTGGCCATCGCTCTATCCAAGCTTTGAGAGTTTTGACTACAACGGTTGTCGATCACCACCTGCTGCTGGGTAAGAACTGGTAAGACTTTGAGATTCGCTTGAAGGATTTGTGACACACCACCATCACCACCACTTCCTAGTAGTATGTAGGATCATATTCTTTTGTGTTTCTATTGCTGCTAACCATGGCAGGATCACAAGCCGATGAGACCGATTGGGAGAACATGACGAACAAACAACTACATGATAAATTTCAGCAAATGATGAGTGGACAGGTGTAAGATGTGCTAAACAGATTTGAAGAGGCCATGGAGAAGATAGATGGCATTGAGAAGACGTTCGAAACAAAACTCAATAACAAGTTTAATGAATTGCTCGCACGTCTTCCACCACCAACGCCGGCTGCACCTGTCGCACCTTTACAACAACAACTACAATGGCTCCTTTCAAATCAAGTGGGACGAGCACAACGTGTTCCAATTGAGCTTGGTCAAAATTCTAGTGCTGCTGTACCTATTGTTGATGCTTCTTTGGCTCCTGCTACTGTTGCTGCTGGTATCCAGGAGGATGATGATTATGCGGGCGATTATGAGGATGAGGTTGATCAAAATCAGAACTACGTGCAGCCACCAGCACCAGCACCAGCAGGTAGACCTCAGGTATATAATCGCAATGGTAGGCCTGCACCACAACCTCAGGTACGAGATCATGACCATGTTCCTAAACTGAAATTGAATATTCCACCATTTGAGGGTAGATATGTTCCTGATATATATCTTACTTGGGAGTTAGAAATTGAACAACGTTTTAGATGTTTACAATATCCCGAGGAGAGACGGGTTGCTGCTGTTGTTTGTGCTTTTACTAGTTTTGCATGTGTATGGTGGTCTGAACATTGTAGATTATATCCTATTCCAGCTACTTGGGCTGCTATGAAAACTGCTATGCGTACTCGTTGGGTTCCACCATATTATTAACGTGAATTGCTTCAAAAATTGCAGCGTTTAAGACAAGGAATTTTTTTGTAGAAGAATATTATCAGGAATTACAAACTGGCGTGATTAGATGTGGTATTATTGAGGAGAATGAAGCTATGCTTGCACGTTTTATGGGTGGATTAAATAGAGAGATTCAGACCATTCTAGAGTATAAGGAGTGTACTAATACCACTCGTTTATTCCATCTTGCTTGTAAAGCTGAACGTGAAGTGCAGGATCGACAAGCATTGCGCGAACTAACTTTTTTGCAGGTCGACCTTCATCATGGACACTGCATACATCTTCTACTTCCACTGCACCAGCACCTCCATCAGGTGCCACCTCCAGTCGTGATACAAGAAAGCAGGCACAACCACCACTATCTGCCAAGAGCGCACCTGCTGGGCCTGCACAGAGCTCTTCTTCTTCCATGGCATCAACAGGGAACACAAGTGATATTATTTGTCGTCGTTGTAAGGGAAGAGATCATTATGCGAGAGAATGGAAATCTCAGCGTGTGATGATTGCTACTGAGGACGGTGGGTATGAGTCCGCTAGTGACTATGATGAGGAGAGTTTGGCTCTTATTACACGTGAAGAACATGGTGGAGATGATTCTAGTCATGAGACGCAATACATGGCTCCTGAAGACGTCGACAGGTATGAAAGTTTAGTTTCTGGACGTGTTTTGAGTGTGCAGGTCACACAAGCTGAGCAAAATCAGAGGCATAATTTGTTCCATACAAAGGGAGTTGTGAAGGAACGTTCTGTGCGCGTTATCATAGACGGAGGGAGCTGCAACAACTTGGCTAGCATGGATATGGTGGAGAAGCTATCTCTCACCACAAGACCACATCCACATCCTTACTACATCCAATGGTTCAACAACAATGGCAAGGTTAAGGTAACACGTACTGTTCATGTGCATTTTAGTATCTCTACATATGTTGATTATATTGATTGTGATGAGGTACCTATGCTAGCATGTTCCTTATTACTTGGTCGACCATGGCAATTTGATAAAAATTATGTACACCATGGTAGAAACAATCAGTATACTCTTGTTCATAAGGATAAAAATATTACTTTGCTTCCTATGACTCCTGATTCCATTTTGAAAGATGATATTAATAGAGGTAATAAAGAAAAACAGGAGAACAATAAGAGTGAAAATCAGATTGTGGCAAAAGAATTGGAGCAACAAATGAAGCCTAATAATAAACCATCTAGTGTTACTTCTAAAATTAAATTAAAAAGTGCATGTTTATTTGCCACCAAATCTGATATTGATGAGCTAGATTTTAGCAAATCTGTTTTCTACGCTTTAGTGTGTAAAGAGGCATTATTTTCATTCAAGGACGTGCCTTCTTCTTTGCCTCCTGTGTCACTAACATTTTGCAGGATTTCGCTGATGTCTTTCCACTAGACGTGCCACCGGGATTACCGCCTATTCGAGGAATTGAGCATCAGATTGACTTAATTCCCGGTGCTTCACTGCCAAACCGTGCGCCTACCATACCAATCCAGAGGAGACGAAGGAGATTATGCGTCAAGTACAGGATCTTCTCGACAAAGGTTATATACGCGAATCCCTTAGTCCTTGTGTTGTTCCTATTATTCTAGTGCCGAAAAAGGATGGTACATCGCGTATGTGTGTTGATTGTAGAGGCATTAATAATATTACCATCCGTTATCGTCATCCTATTCCTAGGCTAGATTATATGCTTGATGAATTGAGTGGCTCTACAACATTCTCCAAAGTTGATTTGCGTAGTGGATACCACCAAATTCGTATGAAATTGGGCGATGAATGGAAAATAGCATTTAAAACTAAGTTTGGATTATATGAGTGGTTAGTCATGCCTTTTGGCTTAACTAATGCACCTAGTACTTTCATGAGATTAATGAATGAAGTTTTATGTGTTTTCATTGGACGATTTGTGGTAGTCTATTTTGATGATATACTAATTTATAGCAGATCTTTGGAGGAACATTTGGAACATTTATGTTCTGTTTTTATTGCTCTACGTGATGCGTGTTTGTTTCCTAACCTTGGGAAGTGCACATTTTGCACCGACCGAGTATCTTTTCTTGGCTATGTTGTTACTCCACAGGGAATTGAAGTTGATAAAGTGAAGATTGAAGCTATTGAGAGTTGGCCGCAGCCCAAAACAGTCACACAAGTGAGGAGTTTTCTTGGCCCCGCTGGATTCTATAGGCGTTTTGTGAGAGATTTCAGCACCATTGCTGCACCTCTCAATGATCTTACAAAGAAAGATGTGCTTTTTGTTTGGGGTACCGCACAGGAAGACGCCTTCACAGTATTGAAAGATAAGTTGACACATGCTCCTTTACTCCAACTTCCTGATTTTAATAAGACTTTTGAGCTTTAATGTGATGCTAGTGGAATTGGATTAGGAGGTGTGTTATTACAAGATGGCAAACCTGTTGCATACTTTTCTGAAAAATTGAGTGGGCCTAGTCTAAATTATTCTACTTATGATAAAGAATTATATGCTCTTGTTCGGACTTTAGAAACATGGAAACATTATTTATGGCCTAAAGAATTTGTTATACATTCTGATCATGAATCTTTGAAACATATTAAAAGTCAAGCCAAACTGAATCGTAGACATGCTAAATGGGTTGAATTCATTGAGACTTTCCTTATGTCATTAAACACAAGAAGGGTAAAGAAAATTTTATTGTTGATGCTTTGTATCATCGCTATACTATGCTTTCACAATTTGACTTCAAGATATTTGGTTTGGAGACCATCAAAGATCAATATGTGCGTGATGCTGATTTTAAAGATGTATTGCAGAATTGTAAAGAAGGGAGAACATGGAACAAGTTCGTCGTTAACGATGGATTTGTGTTTCGTGCTAACAAGCTATGCATTCCAGCTAGCTCTGTTCGTCTTTTGTTGTTGCAGGAAGCGCATGGAGGAGGATTAATGGGACATTTTGGCGTGAAGAAGACGGAGGATATACTTGATACACATTTCTTTTGGCCAAAGATGAGACAGGATGTTGAGCATTTTGTTGCTCGCTGCACTACATGTCAAAAAGCTAAGTCACGACTCAATCGTCATGGTTTATATATGCCTTTGCCTGTACCTAGTGTTCCTTGGGAGGATATATCTATGGACTTTGTTTTAGGTTTACCTCGAACAAAGAAGGGGAGGGATAGCATATTTGTTGTCGTGGATAGATTCTCGAAAATGGCACACTTTATACCATGTCATAAAAGCGATGATGTTGTTAATGTTGCTGATTTGTTTTTTTTGTGAAATTATTCGCTTGCATGGTGTGCAAAATACTATTGTTTCTGATCGTGATACTAAATTTCTTAGCCACTTTTGGAGATGTTTATGGGCTAAGTTGGGGACTAAACTGCTTTTTAGTACTACTTGTCACCCCCAAACTGATGGACAAACTGAAGTAGTCAATAGAACATTGTCTTCTATGCTTAGGGCTGTTTTGAAGAATAATAAGAAAATGTGGGAAGAATGCTTGCCTCATATTGAATTTGCTTATAATCGTTCATTGCATTGTACTACTAAGATGTGCCCTTTTGCAATTGTGTATGGTTTTCTACCGCGTGCACCTATTGATTTGTTGCCTCTTCCATCTTCGGAGAAGGTAAATTTTGATGCAAAACAACATGCTGAATTGATCTTAAAAATGCATGAGTTAACTAAGGAAAACATAGAGCGTATGAATGCTAAATATAAACTTGTTGGAGATATGGGTAGAAAACATGTTGTCTTTGCACCTGGAGATCTTGTTTGGTTACATTTGCGTAAGGATAGTTTACTAATTTGCGCAAATCAAAGCTAATGCCACATGCTGATGGTCCTTTTAAGGTGTTAGAGAAAATAAATGATAATGCATATAAACTTGAGCTACCTGCAGATTTTGGGGTTAGTCCCACTCTTAACATTGCAGATTTGAAGCCTTATCTGGGTGAGGAAGATGAGCTGCCGTCGTTAATACCATTATTACACCCACAACCCCTATTGCTACATATACTGGACCAATTACTAGAGCTCATGCACGCCAATTAAATTATCAGGTACTTTTGTTTCTTGGTAATGATTCTAATGTTCATGAGAATATGATGCTGCCAAAATTGGATACATTTGTTTTGCTTACAAATGAAGGGCCTGGCATGGATAAGAGGGATGAACACTGGAGCAAGACCAAGCATGGAGATGATGGCATGCGCAAGGGGAACAAGAACAGAGTTACAAGTGATGATTTCAGGACTTTGAAGCCACCATAATGAGTGCATGAAGCCTTGGACGAAATATACAAGATGCCACTTCATAAATTTCGTACAGAGCTATTCTAGGTGCTGCATCACCTTTTTATTGGGCCAGGCCCATGTAATTTCGAAATACATAAGTATAGGCCATTTTTAGAGTCCGTATATGTGGGGAAACAAGAGATAGGGTTGGTTTCGGACCCCTCCACCAAGGGCCACAAAATTCCCCCCTCTTCCTCCATATGTACAGCCCTTAGGGCACCGTTTGGACATTGGGTTTTGTTTATATTAAAAGTTTGCCATAGCTGCAACTTTGCGTACTTCGTTTGTGTTCAACGACCAGACCAAGACGTCACAGAACCCCATCTTGATCAATAAATCTCTCATATTATATTCGCAATATCCAGATTGCAATCTCAGTTTCTTGCTTGTTCTTTGTTTGCTCGCAGGAAATAGACCCTCGTTGTCAGGTTGATCGTGCTCCAGCGTGGTAAATAACCTCTCAGAGTTGGTTTAGCGATTGCTAAGGCGCGACGTCCTCGCACGTACGTAGTCGGATCGTCAAAGTCTACTCCTCCAAAACGAAAATCACCATCTCATTGAAAGACGGGACACCTTTGCCTCTATCATAAAGTTTTAGTGTGATCTAGTTGTGAGCTTTTCTGTATGACTCTCCTATGTAATCGAGTCCTCGAGCTATATATAATAAAGATTAGTGTTGAGTCGAGGGCTTGGTTATCTTGCTGTGATCTTGAGGGAATAATAAGAAAAAAGAAAGAATAAAAAGAATTAAAGAGGTCATATTGATCTTGTGGAGAGTAATGACTTCACATATAAATAGTATGATGAATAAAGATTGTTGAGAGTTGGCAAACATAGTTTTGGTCATCGTTGCAATTAATAGGAAGTAATAAAGAAAGAGAGGTTTTCACATATAAATATACTATCTTGGACATCTTTTATGACTGTGAGCACTCATTAAAATATGACATGCTAAAAAGTTGATGTTGGACAAGAAAGACAACGTAATGGATTATGTTTTCTTATATCCAAAATAAAGTATATTGTCATGGATCATCCAACATGTTGAGCTTGCCTTTCCCCCTCATGCTAGCCAAATTCTTTGCACCAAGTAGACATACTACTTGTGATTCCAAATAACCTTAAACCCAGTTTGCCAAGAGAGTCCACCATATCTACCTATGCATTGAGTAAGATCCTTCAAGTAAGTTGTCATAGTTACAAGCAATAAAAATTGCTCTTTAAATATGTATGATTTATTTGTGTGGAGAAAATTAGCTTTATACGATCTTGTGATATGGAAGTAATAAAAGCAACAGACTGCATAATAAAGGTCCATATCACAAGTGGCAATATATAGTGATGTTCTTTGGCATTAAGATTTTGTGCATCCAGCCATAAAAGCACATGACAACTGTAGGACCTTGAGAAGAGGTGTCTAGAGGGGGGTGATTAGACACTAAGTATCAAAGTTGCAGTTTTTAATTTCTTTGAGTTTAGGCACAAGTTTAACATTCACAATACATAACAAGCAAGCATGCAAAGAGTATATGAGCAACGGGAAGTAAAGCATGCAACTTGCAATAATGTAAAGGGAGGGGTTTTGGAGGATTCAAACGCAATTGGAGACACGGATGTTTTTGTCATGGTTCCGATAGGTGGTGCTATCGTACATCCACGTTGATGGAGACTTCAACCCATGAAGGGTAATGGTTGCGCGAGTCCATGGAGGGCTCCACCCATGAAGGGTCCACGAAGAAGCAACCTTGTCTATCCCACCATGGTCGTCGCCCACGAAGGACTTGCCTCACTAGCGGTAGATCTTCACGAAGTAGGCGATCTCCTTGCCCTTACAAACTCCTTGGTTCAACTCCACAATCTTGTCTGAGGCTCCCAACTAACACCTAGCAAATCTAGGAGACACCACTCTCCAAGAAGTAACAAATGGTGCATTGATGATGAACTCCTTGCTCTTGTGCTTCATATGATAGTCTCCCCAACACTCAACTCTCTCTCATAGGATTTGGATCTGGTGGAAAGAAGATTTGAGTGGAAAGTAACTTGGGGAAGGCTAGAGATCAAGATTCATATGGTAGGGATGGAATATCTTGGCCTCAACACATGAGTAGGTAGTTCTCTCTCAGAACCGGTACGTTGGAAGTGTAGGTTTGTTCTGATGGCTCTCTCCACGAATGAAGATGAGGTGGAGGGGTATATATAGCCTCCACACAAAATCTAACCATTACACACAATTTACCAAACTTGGTGGGACCGAATCAACAAACTCAGTCGGACCGATTTAGTAAGTCTAGTGACCGTTAGGGTTTTCGGTGGGACCGACGTGCAACTCGGTAGTACCGATATGGTTAGGGTTAGGGCATAACGTAATCTCGCTGAGACTGATTACACAAACTCGGTGAGACTGATTTCGGTAATTAGCTAACCAGAGAGTTGGTCAGGCAAACTCGGTGGGACTGATTACTCAAACTCGATGGGACCGATTTTGGTAATAAGTTAACTAGAGAGTTTGCATTGTAATCTCGGTAGTACCGATTGCTCAAACTCGGTGAGACCGATTTTGGTAATGGACATACACAGAGAGATTACAATCCCATCTCGGTGAGACCGAGATCCCTATCGGTGAGATCGATTTGTCTAGGGTTTGTGGCAGTGGCAAAGACATTTGAAGTCGGTGGCGCGATCGGTGGGGCCGAGTTTGACTTTAGGTTTAGGTCATATGTGTGGAAGTGGGAAAGTAGTTGAGGGTTTTGGAGCATATCACTAAGCACTGTGGAGCAAAAATTCATTAAGCAACACCTCATCCCTTCTTGATAGTATTGGCTTTTCCTATAGACTCAATGTGATCTTGGATCACTAAAATGTAAAATGAAGAGTCTTGAGCGTGAAGCTTGAGCCAATCCTTTGTCCTTAGCATCTAGAAGGAGTTCCCACATCTTTTAGTCCATGCCACTCCATTGTTGAACTTATCTGAAACATACTAGATAAAAGTGTTAGTCCAACAAGAGATATGTTGACATTAATTACCAAAACCATCTAGGGAGCACTTGTGCTTTCAATCTCCCCCTTTTTGGTAATTGATGACAGCATACATCAAAGCTTTAGATAAAGATATAAAGAATAGCAAGTAAAGCTTTGGAAAGACATGTAACAAGCGTAGGCTCCCCCTACATGTATGCAATCATGTGAATATGGAATATAGAAGTATGTGAGAGCATAACCATGATAGAGTAGGCAATGTGTTACATGTATCTTGGCCATATGCATCAGAGCAAAGAATATTAAAGAAAATACCTTCATGCCCATGAGTCCTTGCAAACAGTATGTACATCAGCAAGAATTCCTCATACACATGATTGTGATGCATATACTTACCTTGTAGTCTTGAGTTGGCTTGGGATGGAATGAACCTGCGTGAACAAGGTTAGATAACACAGGTACATCTACTAGCCAGAGCAAATAGAAGAAACCACAAGAATACCAAGACTGGGATGACATGTAGAGAGTGAGTACTAAGTACCACATTGGATTAGACATGTCCCCAAGGATAAAGATATGCAATGAATTTAAATGATTTCTTTCCCTTAGATGTCTTGCTCCCCCTGAATCTAGCATGGGATACTGGGAGAAGATAGGGAACAGAAAATCAGAGCTGAAGGAGATAATTGAACAGAGCTAATGCAAATAAGCACATATGAACATGTCTTTCCCCTCAATAAGACATGTGGCATCTCTCCTCTTGAACACCAAGCATCTGGGATCCTTGAGAAATACTTTCTACTTGAGTATTCTCTCCCCCTGGAGATCTCTTTCTCCCCCTGAGGAGGTGATACCCTCTCTCTCTGATGTGATCTCTCTAAGTGATAAGCTTTGATGTGATCTCTCTCTCCCCCTTTGACATCAATTTCCAAGAAGAGTTTCATCCTTGAGACACAGTACAAAGCATTTATATAAATGTGATGCTTGTAGAGGACAAGATTCATTGAGTGGAGCTGGATCAGAAGAAACACAGAATAAGTGGCAAACTATTTTTCCTGTTGTGAAATCAGTGGCACCGAGTGGTATGCTTAGGTTGTACCGAAAGGATTCGGTTGGACCGAAAACAACAAATCAGTGAAACCGAGTTCATCACAGAGAAAACACTTGTCACCTCAGCTCACTAGACTAGTAAGATCTTACAAAGATTTGCATGGAATTTACAGAATGATATGCAATGAATTGGATGCAGAAAATGCAGAGCATACAGAACGAAATCTAGATGAAGTTTTTTTGAAAGGGGAAACAAATATGCATGAGACAAATGCAAAAACACAGAAAAGAACACAAGAGAACTTCATCTAGAGATGGTCGGTGACAAAGTCATCTATGTTAGAGTATATTGACTTAGGAGTCAAGTGAGATCACTTGATCATAGTTCATACTCATCGTTTAAGCTCAAAATGGGGTTGCCATTTTTCGTTTAAGCATCTTGATGTATTCACATCTTGTCGAGTTGCTTTAGCTCATGACTTGGAGTAAAGCTTCTCTAAGATGGAATAACATACCTTGGTTGGTGGTGTTGAACATGTAGTTGAACTTGTGTGGGTTGCTTAAGGTTGATGTAGCTCATCAAGAATTGGGAGCACCACTTGGAATTTGAGTCCATCTACCTACATGGGTTAGTTCTTGCAAGGAAGAGCACTTGTGTATCCAAAAATGACAATCATGAAGCTCAACATAGAATTTGTCAAAGGATATGTTTGAATGGTTCCGTGCTTCCTTGTCTTCAACCACCATAGTGTAGAAACTTGGTGATGTAGAGATTGCTCAAGATGTGAGTAGATTACAATCTCATGGAATTTGATTCAACCAAGTACCTACATGGGTTATATAACATGCAAGATGCAAATATATCCAAGACATAAGATCTTCATCATAAGAGAAATATCAAGGATTAGTCATAAGCTCATGTCTTGCATGTGTCCAATGGAGTTTCTACTCCAAGTTTGAAGCATCTATGATGTTCAATTCTCCTCTCAACCTGCAAAACACTTTCTCATCAAGAGGTTTAGTGAATATATCTGCTAATTGCTTTTCGGTGCGAACATGCTTAAGATTAATGTCACCCTTGGCAACATGATCTCGAATGAAATGATGACGAACTTCAATATGCTTAGTTCGAGAATGTTGTACGGGATTATGACCAATTTTGATAGCACTTTCATTTTCACAAAGCAATGGAACATGTTTCACATATATCCCATAATATTTAAGAGTTTGGGTCATCCAAAGTAATTGAGCACGACATGAGCCAGCGGCAATGTATTCCGCTTCGGCGGTGGATAAGGATACTGAGTTTTGTTTCTTGGAGGACCAAGACACAAGAGATCTACCAAGAAATTGACAAGTACCCGAAGTGGACTTTCTATCAACCTTGTCTCCGGCATAGTCCGAGTCGGAGTAGCCAACAAGATCGAAAGAGGCCCTCTTAGGATACCAAATGCCAAAATTTGGTGTATGGATTAAGTATCTCAGTATCCTTTTCACGGCCTTAAGATGACATTCTTTAGGAGCAGCTTGATATCGTGCACACATGCACACACTTAGCATGATATCGGGAAGTGAAGCACATAGATATAACAATGAACCAATTATAGAGCGATAAACCTTTTGATCAACCGGTTCACCATCTTTGGTCAAGTCAAGATGTCCACTAGTAGGCATGGGTGTAGTCATACCTTTGCATTCTTGCATATTGAACTTCTTGAATAGGTCCTTGGTGTACTTCGTTTGAGAGACGAAGGTACCTTCCTTAGTTTGCTTGATTTGCAACCCAAGAAAGAATTTGAGTTCACTCATCATATACATCTCAAACTTCTCCGACATTAGCTTCCCAAACTTTTCACTAAAATGAGGGTTAGTTGAACCAAATATAATATCATCAACATAGATTTGGCACACAAATAGTTCTCCATTAAACCTTTTAGTAAAAAGTGTGGAATCAATTTTCCCAATTTCAAAGCCTTTTTCAATGAGGAATTTGGTCAAGCATTTATACCACGCTCTAGGAGCTTGTTTAAGACCATAAAGGGCTTTGTGAAGTTTGTAAACATGATTTGGTTTCTTAGGATTGACAAAGCCGGGAGGTTGCTTAACATAAACTTCCTCCTCTATTTCACCATTTAGAAAAGCACTCTTTTAATGTCCATTTCGTACAAGGTGATATCATGGTGATTAGCATAGGCAAATAAGATGCGAATGGACTCAAGTCTAGCAACGGGAGCATAAGTCTCACCATAGTCCATACCTTCGACTTGTGTGTAGCCTTGGGCGATGAGACGTGCTTTGTTGTGAACTACTTGTCCATCTTCATCTTGCTTGTTGCGAAACACCCATTTGGTACCGATGATGTTGTGGTTGTTGTCGGGCTTCTCAACCAATGTCCAAACTTGGTTCCTCTCAAAGTTGTGTAGCTCTTCATGCATAGCATTTATCCAATCCGGATCTTCCAATGCTTCTTCAACCTTCATAGGTTCAATGCTAGAGATGAAAGAATAGTTTTCACAAAAGTTAGCTAAATGAGTTTTAGAGCGAGTGATTCTCCCGGTTTGAATATCATTGTAGATTTGCTCGACGGGATGGTCTTTAGCAATTCTTGCTCGAACTCGTGAAAGATTTTGCTTGGTTCTTGGTTGAACTTATTCTTCATCTTGTTCTTCTTCTTGGCCTTCTTCATTGTTGGCGTTGTTGTTCTCTTGTCGTGGTGGAGAAGGAGGTTGTTGACGTTCATCTTGATGCACTTCCTCGTTTTCTTCATCTTGGTGTTTCCCACTTGTGGATGCTTCCGTATCAACTCTTGGTTCACCTTGTCGTGAAGTAGAAGCTTCCACTTGGACAGATGAGGTACTCTCCTTCACCTCCGTTGGACGGACCTCGCCAATAGACAAGTCTTGGATTGCTTCCGAAGGATCTTTGTCTCCTACATCAATTGGCAATTGCTCTACTTGCGAGCCGTTAGATTCATCAAACTTCACATCTACCGTCTCTTCGACCTTTCGAGTGAAATTGTTGTAGACACGGTAAGTGTGAGAGTTTGAGCCATAACCTAGTAGGAAACCTTCATGAGACTTAGGAGCAAATTTAGGACGACGATGCTTATCAAGAATGTAGCACTTTGAGCCGAATACTCGAAAGTATCCAACTTGGGGTTTGTTACCGGTGAGGAGCTCGTATGCCGTCTTGCCAAGTAGCTTGTGAAGATACAAGCAATTTGTTGCATGACAAGCTGTCTCAACCGCTTCTGCCCGAAAGTGCTTCAGTGTCTTGTACTCATCAAGCATCGTTCTCGCCATTTCAATGAGCGCCCGGTTCTTCCTCTCAACAACTCCATTTTGTTGAGGTGTGTGCGTAGCCGAGAACTCGTGTGAAATCCCTTCTTCATCAAGAAAGGTGTCCACATTTGCGTTCTTGAACTCCGTTTCGTTGTCGCTGCGAACCTTCTTGATCTTCACTTCAAACTGATTTTGAGCCTTCCTGGCGAAGTTTTTGAAGATCTTTTGGACCTGCAATTTATCATCGAGAAAGAACACCCACGTAAATCTTGAAAAATCATCAATTATAACTAAACCAAAAGAATTTCCACCGAGACTGTTGTAAGCATTGGGACCAAAAAGATCCATGTGAAGTAGCTCAAGTGGCCTCCTTGTGCTCATGATGTTTTTCACGGGATGCCTTCCTCCAACCTGTTTACCTGCTTAACAAGCACTGCAAAGTCTATCCTTATCAAATAGGACATCGTTAACACCAAGGATATGATTCCCTTTAATAAGCTTGTCAAGATTTCTCATGCCAACGTGACCTAGTCGTCTATGCCATAACCAACCTTTTGAGGATTTAGCAATGAAGCAAGTTTTAGGTTGAGCCTTTTTAGTGAAATCAACAATGTAAATATCACCTCTACGTATACCAGTAAAGACCATTTTATGATTGTCTCGACAAAACACTTGGCAATCTACTTCAGTAAATAGGACATTGAAACCGAAATCAGCAAGTCTAGATACTGAAAGTAAGTTGTAGCCAAGAGATTCAACGAGCATAACATTCTGAATGGAGCTATCATGTGAGATGGCCACCTTACCGAGGCCAACCACCTTACCCTTTGAGTTGTCACCGAAAGTGACATACATTCGAGGACTATCATTTTCAGCAAGCTCACGAAACATGTCTTTATCTCCGGTCATGTGATCGGTACATCCACTGTCAAGAACCCATTCCTTTCCTCCTGACATATATCCCCGAAGATTTGCCATAAGACCAAAATGTCTCATTGCATCGTCAAGATCGAAGTCACTATCATCATCCTCATCATAGTATCCATGTTCAACATTGTCATGTGGTGGATCAAGTCCTAGAGAGGGTAATTCGTTAGAGTGAGTTTGACAATGATCTTGCTTATGAATTCTTATAGCTTCGGAAATAATATCACCAATAATTCCAACATCTCCTTTGGCAAGCATAAGGTTTGTAAGTTCAAATAGACGATCACCAAACATAGGATCACTAGTATTCATCTTACTCAAGGCAATAGACTTATGGAGAATTTCATCTAGATTTTTCAAGGAATAATTTGGAAAGCGTTCCTCAAGAAATTTCCATATAGTGTAGGCACACTCAAGAGTAGGCAAGTTTCTAATTAAGTTTCTAGGCAAGCCTCTAGTGATAAGATTAACAGTTCTAAGATTCCTAATCATGTCAACTGAATCATCAAGAGTAGGATGCATAGGATCAACATGAGGTGCACAAGGGCTAGCAATGTACTTGTTCAAATGATATTGATTGAAAATTACAAGCATCTCATTTTCCCACTCATGAAAATACTCTCCATCAAGTATACGCACTCTATGTCTAAGACTCCCCAAAGTAGACTCATCCATCTTCTTCCAATGGTGATTAAACCAAGGCAATGGAGACCAATGCTCTGATACCACTTATAGGACCTTGAGAAGAGGTGTCTAGAGGGGGGTGATTAGACACTAAGTATCAAAGTTGCAGTTTTTAATTTCTTTGAGCTTAAGTGGAGTTTAGGCACAAGTTTAACATTCACAATACATAACAAGCAAGCATGCAAAGAGTATATGAGTAGCGGAAAGTAAAGCATGCAACTTGCAAGAATGTAAAGGGAAGGGTTTTGGAGGATTCAAACGCAAGTGGAGACATGGATGTTTTTGTTCTGGTTCCGATAGGTGGTGCTATCATACATCCACGATGATGGAGACTTCAACCCACGAAGGGTAACGGTTGCGCGAGTCCACGGAGGGCTCCACCCACGAAGGGTCCACGAAGAAGCAACCTTGTCTATCCCACCATGGTCGTCGCCCACGAAGGACTTGCCTCACTAGCGGTAGATCTTCACGAAGTAGGCAATCTCCTTGCCCTTACAAACTCCTTGGTTCAACTCCACAATCTTGTCGGAGGCTCCCAAGTGACACCTAGCCAATCTAGGAGACACCACTCTCCAAGAAGTAACAAATGGTGCGTTGATGATGAACTCCTTGCTCTTGTGCTTCAAATGATAGTCTCCCCAACACTCAACTCTCTCTCATAGGATTTGGATCTGGTGGAAAGAAGATTTGAGTGGAAAGAAACTTGGGGAAGGTTAGAGATCAAGATTCATATGGTAGGGATGGAATATTTTGGCCTCAATACATGAGTAGGTAGTTCTCTCTCAGAACTGGTAAGTTGGAAGTGTAGGTTTGTTCTGATGGCTCTTTCCATGAATGAAGAGGAGGTGGAGGGGTATATATAGCCTCCACACAAAATCTAACCGTTAAACACAATTTTCCAAACTCGGTGGGACCGAATCAACAAACTCGGTCGGCCCGATTTAGTAAATCTAGTGACCGTTAGGGTTTTCGGTGGGACCGACATGCAACTCGGTAGGACTGATATGGTTAGGGTTAGGGCATAACATAATCTCGGTGAGACTGATTACACAAACTCGGTGAGACCGATTTTGGTAATTAGCTAACCAGAGAGTTGGTCAGGCAAACTCGGTGGGACCGATTACTCAAACTCGGTGGGACCGATTTTGGTAATAAGTTAACCAGAGAGTTTGCATTGTAATCTCGGTAGTACCGATTGCTCAAACTCGGTGAGACCGATTTTGGTAATGGACATACACAGAGAGATTACAATCATCTCGGTCAGACCGAGATCCCTATCGGTGAGACCGATTTGTCTAGGGTTTGTGGCAGTGGCTAAGACATCTGAACTCGGTGGCGCCGGATAGAAAGAATCGGTGGGGCCGAGTTTGACTTTAGGTTTAGGTCATATGTGTGGAAGTGGGAAACTAGTTGAGGGTTTTGGAGCATATCACTAAGCACTATGGAGCAAGAAACTCATTAAGCAACACCTCATCCCTTCTTGATAGTATTGGCTTTTCCTATAGACTCAATGTGATCTTGGATCACTAAAATGTAAAATGAAGAGTCTTGAGCTTGAAGCTTGAGCCAATCCTTTGTCCTTAGCATCTAGCAGGAGTTCCCACATCTTTTAGTCCATGCCACTCCATTGTTGAACTTATCTGAAACATACTAGATAAAAGTGTTAGTCCAACAAGAGATATGTTGACATTAATTACCAAAACCACCTAGGGAGCACTTGTGCTTTCAACAACCTCTGCTTCCCTCTGCGAAGGGCCTATCTTTTATTTTTGTCTTATGCCTTATGTACGAGTCATGGTGATCTTCACCTTTCTTATTTACATTTTATCCTTTGGCAAGCACATTATGTTGGAAAGATCCTCATACATATATCTAATTGGATGTAAGTCATCATGAACTATTATTGTTGACATTACACTTGAGGTAAAAAGTTGGGAGGCAACACTATAAGCCCCTATCTTTCTCTATGTCTGATTAAAACTCCATACCCATAAGTATTGCATGAGTGTTAGCAATTGTGAAAGACTAAATGATAGTTGAGTATGTGGACTTGCTAAAAAGCTCTTATATTGACTCTTTCCGATGTTATGATAAATTGTAGTTGCTTCAATGACCGAGATTATAGTTTGTTAGTTTTCAATGAAGTTTCTGATTCATACTTGACACTGTGAATAGATTGTTACTTTAACATAAGAAGTCATATGACAATATATATATGTGTGTGTGTGTGTGTGTGTGTGTGTTGCTGTTTCAAGAATGATCATGATGCCCTCATGTCCGTATTTTATTTTATCGACACCTCCATCTCTAAAACATGTGGACATATTTTTCGATTTTTGCTTCCGCTTGAGGACAAGCGAGGTCTAAGCTTGCGGGAGTTGATACGTCCACTTTGCATCATGCTTTGATATTGATATTTATTGCATTATGGGCTGTTATTACACATTATGTCATAATACTTATGCCTTTTCTCTCTTATTTTACAAGATTTACATGAAGAGGGACAATGCCGACAGCTAGAATTCTAGGCTGGAAAAGGAGCAAATATTAGAGACCTATTCTACACAACTCCAAAAGTCATGAAACTTCACAGAGGTACGTTTTAGAATTAATAAAAAATACTAGCGAAAGAATCAACCGGAGGGGACGACACCCTGTCCACAAGGGTGGGGGCGCACCCTACCCCCTGGGCGCGCCCACCTGTCTCGTGGGCCCCCGGGCAGGCCTCCGGTGCCCATCTTTTGCTATATGAAGTCTTTTGCCTGGAAAAAATCAGAAGGAAGCTTTCGGGATGAAGCGCCGCCATCTCGAGGCGGAACCTTGGCGGAACCAATCTAGGGCTCCGGTGGAGCTGTTCTGCCGGGGAAATATCCCTCTAGGAGGGGGAAATCGTCACCATCATCATCACCATTGATCCTCTCATCGGGAGGGGGTCAATCTCCCTCAACATCTTCACCCGCACCATCTCCTCTCAAACCCTAGTTCATCTCTTGTATCCGATCTTTGTCTCAAAACCTCAGATTGGTACCTGTGGGTTGCTAGTAGTGTTGATTACTCCTTGTAGTTGATGCTAGTTGGTTTATTCGGTGGAAGATTATATGTTCATATCCTTAATGCATATTAATACCCCTCTGATTATGAACATGAATATGGTTTGTGATTAGTTACGTTTGTTCCTGAGGATATGGGAGAAGTCTTGCTATAAGTAGTCATGTGAATTTGGTATTCGTTCGATATTTTGATAAGATGTATGTTGTCTTTCCTCTAGTGGTGTTATGTGAACGTCGACTACATGACACTTCACCATTATTTGGGCCTCGGGGAAGGTATTGGGAAGTAATAAGTAGATGATGGGTTGCTAGAATGAAAGAAGCTTAAACCCTAGTTTATGCATTGCTTCATAAGGGGCTGATTTGGATCCATATGTTTCATGCAATGGTTAGGTTTACCTTAATTCTTCTTTCGTACTTGCGGATGCTTGCGAGAGTAGTCCTAAAATTATCAAAGTAACGAATGTGAATCATATGAGCGTGATGAAAACTAGCTTGATGATAATTCCCATGTGTCCTCGGGAGCATCTTCCTTTATATAAGAGTTTGTCCAGGCTTGTCCTTTGCTACAAAAAGGATTGGGCCACCTGGCTGCACCTTGTTTACTTTTGTTGCTTGTTACCCGATACAAATTACCTTATCACAAAACCATATGTTACCGATAATTTCAGTGCTCGCAGAGAATACCTTACTGAAAATCGCTTGTCATTTCCTTCTGCTCCTCGTTGGGTTTGACACTCTTACTCATCGAAAGGACTACGATAGATCCCCTATACTTGTGGGTCATCAAGACTCTTTTCTGGCGCCGTTGCCGGGGAGTGAAGAACCTTTGGTAAGTGGAAATTGGTAAGGAAAAATTTATATAGTGTGGTGAAATTTACCGTCACTTGTTACTATGGAACATAATCCTTTGAGGGGCTTGTTCGGGGTATCTTCACCCCGACCAGTAGAGCAAAGAGTTTCTCCTCAACCTACTGAATCTACTGAAAATATTTACTTTGAAATCCCTTCGGGTATGATAGAGAAACAGCTAGCTAATCTATGTGGATGAAGTTTGTGGATTATTTAAGCTTGTAGGTATGCCCGAGATGTTATCAAGAAGAAGTTCTTCCCTTTATCTTTGAAGGTAGAGGCATTGACATGGTTTAGGCTATGTGATGATATGGGATCATGGAACTACAATCAATTGAAATTGGAATTTCATCAGAAGTTTTATCCGATGCATCAGGTTCATCGTGATCGTAACAAGCTTGGGGGAGGCTTAAGTCAATGTTATATTCATGCCCCAATCATGAGCTCTCAAGAGAAATTATTATTCAAACTTTTTATGCTCGGGTTTCTCTCAACAATCGCTCCATGCTCGATACTTCTTGTACTGGTTCTTTTATGATCAAGACTTTTGAATTTAGATGGGATTTATTGAAAAGAATTAAACGTAACTCTGACCAATCCAACTGCTTCTAGCTTCTTGATTTCTTCTGCAATAAACTGCTGCCTCTCCAAGGTCTGCTTTCGGACTTTCTGCTTAATAGATCTGGCATGTGGGCAGACAACAAGGTGGTGATCGATTACCTCCCTAGGAACACCCGGGATATCACTTGGTTGCCAAGTAAACACGTCGACATTCGCCCACAGGAAGGAAACGAGCGCGCTTTCCTATTTTTCCTCGAGGGTGGCGCTGATGGTGAAAGTACCATCAATGCCAGCCAGCCCTGCTGGGACCTTTTTCACTTGCGAGCATCAACCTTGGATCTCTTGATGTTGGAACACTCCGGCACGTCGTCAATGGGTGTCGTGCACTCGGAGGGGGCACGCTTCCCAGACTCATCGCTAGAGGTCCTACAATCCTATTTCTTCCCTTTGCTCTCCTCGGCGGGAACCGGTGTTGTTGCTACCTCTCCCGTGACCGCGCCCCTGTACATCTTGTCCACACAAATGATGGCATCTTTCAAATGCGACGGGATGGTGAGGACTCCCAGTGTCCCAGGCATCTTCAAGGTATTGTAGGCATAGTGGGATGCCGCCATGAATTTAGCCAAGGTCAGACATCCAAGGTTACCATTGTATGGCAAGGGGATATCAACTACGTCAAACACAATCTTCTCGGTCCGGCAGTTAAGCTCTCCCCCAAATGTCACCGGCAACGTAATCTTCCCTTTAGGATGGCTCCTCCAAGGGTTGACTCCTTGAAACATGCCTGTAACCTCTAGCTCTTCTTCTGCTATCTGAAGCTTGCTGATAACTGTTGGGGAAATCAGATTCAGTCTGGCCCCATCACCCACCAACATCTTTGTGACCTTGAGGTTGCGAATTGTTGGAGAAACCAACAAAGGTAGGCATCCTACCGCAGTGTTGTAGCTGGGATGGTCCTCCTCGTCGAAGATGATGGGTGTAAGGGGCCATTTGAGCGGCTTACGGGCCTCTGGCGCTGGTTCCACGACATTGATTTCGCGCGCCCACCACTTGAGTTGGCGATGGGAGGTGTGCAAAGATGCACCCCCGTCAACGCATAGGGCGTCTGTGGCCCTCTAAAACTCCTATGCACTGGTTTCCTCTTCATCCCCTTTATTACTCTCATCATCACAGACTTCTTTCTTCTGTCCCCTGGCGGGTTTTCGTTTGTTTCGAAAGGGCTTGCCGGGCGATTTGCTCCATCGCCTCAACCCTTACCGCCAATGACATTCTGACCCTTTTCCTTATCACACTTCTCATATTCTGCTCTCTGCCTCTTAACCAATTGCTCAACCTGATAGCACTCCTGAAGGTCGTGGCCCTTGGTCTGATGGATCTTGCAGTACGGGCCATCACCCTTCCCGGCCTTCTCTACAGCTGCAGCTTTGTCCGCACATGAACATGTCACCGTGTACCTCCAACGCCGTGGGTGATGCACCGCAGCTCACACCGAAGGAGACCCGTTCGGAAGTGCGGTACGCAAGCAATCCAGCGGGCGCTTTTGAGCACCCGAAACCCCACGCGCCCGGGAGGGACCCAGTCTGGACGCGCGGCGGCAATGGGCTGCCCTAGGTCGGTTTGCCCGCCCCTAGAGCCTCGAGGATCGCTGCCCTTCAACACGAAGAACGAACGCAGAAGGAGAGAGAAAGAACAAGGGAGGGATGTAAAACTAGGGTAAAAAGTAGATGAGTTTTGCGATTGTGTGTTGTTGTTCAATCGGCCGTCACCTCTTATCTATATAAGAGGCGGATGGACTTACCGTACAAGAAAAGGACTTGCCTTTCCATCCAAATCATCAAAATCTAACCAAACTCGGACTTTTCACGACCTCCGGCCTGGATGTCCAGCTCTAGGCCCAGATGATCCGGCCTAGCCCAGTTTTCTGACAGCAGTTCACTGTTTTGGCTCAAGAA
Source organism: Triticum dicoccoides (assembly GCF_002162155.2). Classification (NCBI taxonomy): domain Eukaryota; kingdom Viridiplantae; phylum Streptophyta; class Magnoliopsida; order Poales; family Poaceae; genus Triticum; species Triticum dicoccoides. The sequence continues at coordinate 368,244,171 of NC_041387.1, read as the reverse complement.
TCCACATATGATCTCGGACTTGGACGTTTTTTGTTGTCAAAACCAACCGTCTCGACGAGACGCACAACTTTCATGTTGAACACTTTTCGATCCGAGGCCATCTTGATGGTGTTTCGGGCCGTTTTCTAAAGTCTATAGTCGAAAAAGCTGTCCGGACGTCCGGACTTCTACCTGGATTGTCCGGCCTCCACCCGGATCATCCGGGATTGGACCCAGATCATTCGGATTCATCATAAACCTTTTGTTGTTTTCGGTGCTTCAATTCCCGGATGATCCGGACCCCGACCCGTATGATCCGGCAAAACACTGCTGCAGCGCACGATTTTGCCTGTAACTTTTGCATATCACCTCGGATGGGGACGATTCTTATATCAAAACCATCCGCTTCGACGAGACGAAGAACTTTGCAGTTGTTGCTTTTTCATCAAAGGCCATCTTGGAGGCGTAATCAGCCGAATACTGTTCTTAATACAAAATCTCAGTACTTCGAACACAACTTCGGCCTTAGAGATGAGATCGCATGGCTATGGCCCAAATATAAAAGTTTCTCCCTTTGATGATATGGAACTTTCTCACATTGATCACATTTCCATTTGAGGCCTTATTAGTTACGTTTTTGACCATGCCAAAATCTGGTGTCAACACATGCCCCCATGTTTTTCGGCAAAACTTGTGTGCCGAAAAATAACTTGCACAAAGTTTGTTCTAAGCGCGATGTCAACACTCCATCGGCCATTTTGTACGTGCTTTGGATGATAAGTATATATCGGCCATTTAGATTAGCAACAAAAGTGAAGCTAATCGAACATATAATGATTTGGTAATACCCTTTCATGATGTAAGAAAATATATTGCATCCACGGATTAAAATAAGCCCATTCAGTGTAACCAATCATACCTGATGAAGAATTCCATGGCATAGGCATCAACGACATTGTTGAAGAAAATGGATAATGTGTGGACCGAAGATGTTGAAACCTTCGGCTTGGTACTTCGTAGCTTTCACTCTTTTCCTTCTTCACCTTTGTCACTCTCCTTGTAAAGGAAGCTCGCACATAATTCTTATTTTGAATATTTCCTTTGGGAACCCATGCCATGTTTCTCTTTTCAAGTTCTTGTGCACTAAGCTTCTGCAACTCCTTCTTTTGCCAATACGATAAGCCGAGTGGGCACCCCGGCTGCGATTTTGTTTGAAGTAATGGCAATTCTTGTTTTACCTTATGCACTCTCAACTTCTTCCCTTCGGAATTTACACTTGATTGACTTGCCTCATTGCCTTTTGTAGCCAATGTCAAGACTTTAATTGGATCTTTTCATTTGAGATCATATCTGAAGTGGCACTCTTATGACCATCTCTTTTGACGCGGTAGATTTGCTCAACCACTTCCTTATTAATTCTTCCTTGTGCACCAAGACCGATTCCTTTTCGAAACGGTCGTGGACATATGACTGCTCATTGAACGTTGGTCTTCTTGGAGCTGCATAATACTGGTGAGATGGTTTATAATAATATGGAGAATGTGCCCTTGTATCATACTTTTCCCATGATGGATATGGATTTACATGAGCATAGGGATACATCCACGACATTGGCATTGGCGGCCCAAAATAAGGATATGAACAAGTTGCATTCAAATTCTCTTCTTGCCAATATCGATCCTTGGATTTGCGCCTAGGGGGTGGTCTTGATGCTTTTGCATTAGTTGGCCGATAAGCAATGTTCTCCTCACTTATCTTCTGATATTTTTCCAATAGTTGCGCGAAAGTAACTTTCGGCTTTTTACCTTTGTGCTTACGTCGCCCTTTGTTTTCTTTGGTTGTGCTTGCACCGATCTTTGGATTTTCTCGTTGCCCCCCAGTACTTGGCTCTTTTGTGCAACCTCGATAGAATTTTCACCCTCAAGAATATTATCATTGTGCTCTTGAACAACTTCCTTACTTGAAAGCTTGATCCCATTACCCATGGGCCTTACCTTCTTGTGTTTAGATGGATCGGCTTGAAGCGGCCGATAAAAAACCCGTTTTCCATCAGGACCAATCGGAATAGACTGGTCATCCCTTGGTGTTTCAACAAGTTTCAATCGTCCTTTTTCAATGGCTGATTTAACTATTTGACGAAACATATTGCAATCCTCAAAACTATGCTTGAATGAATCATGCAACTTACAATACATTCGCCCTCGGATAGATGGTTTTTCATGGTGATCAAGAACTCTAATGTAATTATTTTTCAGCAACAAATCAAATATTTGATCACACATGCTTGAATTGAAGGGATGCTTCTCATTTTCTAGCCGATCTTGGTGTGAGAACGGCTTTCCAGGTAAGCAAACGAATGGTTTAGATTACCCCCATTCGGCTATGCATTGTGTTTTGCATTCTATCTCCGATGTCTTTGGATAAGATATTATACTAGCATCAGTTTTCTCAATAGAATTTAACCTTGACTTTAAAATTCTGAAATGAAAATAGTTAGAACACATATGTCTCAATTGAGACCAAGTGTAAGCCAAGTAAGAAACAAGCAAAGCTACCCAATTATATAAGAACTTTTGATAAAGCAATGGGGAAAACTTTGGCCGCAATAATAAGTCATAATCGGTCTTTATAAATGGCACAATGTGTTGACCGATATGCTTTGCAACGATTTTATTGCTAACAAATAAATTACCCTTCTTCATTGGTCTTTCAAGATTGCTTCTAAGAATTTTTCTACTAGAAGCATCAACAATAAAGTTGCGACCAAATCGGTAGATAGGTAAATCACTTGCTAGACATGCCTCTTCGAATACGTTAGGAGAGCATGATGGTTGCGCTACTTGAACGATATCTCGTTCCCCTTTCGAATAGCTCCCCAGCTCCTTCTCACCCTCTTTTTCTAGAATAGATTCAGCATACATAATATTTGATTCGGTCTTTTCGATAACCGAATTAACTTTGTTTTCCGAATCACCACTCTTTTTGATAATTCTACCCACACTCAATGCTTTCTCTTTTTGACATAATCTAGCTTGTATTGCAACAGAACTAATAGGCTTTCCCTCTTTTATTAATTCATGTAGAACAACATTGCATTCATCCCAAAAAGACCTAAGGTTTTTCTTAATGACCCAATCTGGATAGAATTGCCCCCCGATACTTTTAGACTCTTTCGGTAACGAGATGCAGCCAAAATTCTGTAATTATGCAGGGAAAACATTGTATGCTATGATACTAGGTGAAGACACATGGGATCCTATAGAATTTTCATTTATTCGGCTATTAGCATGAAGGTGTGAAGCCGAATTATGAATACCTATAGTTGCATATGGTGTCAAAACATTAGTAGCATGAAGTGTAGCATATGATGGTTGAGGGTAATTGGCCGAATAACTAGTAGTAGCATGGCCAATTCCCCTATCCACCGGCATGTTTGGATTCACATATTGCAATTAGTTGCCGATGAATAAAAAGGTGAAACACTTTTTTGCATACTATCGGAAGTTCCTATGTGAGGTGTTTCAACTTGATTAACCGAACTCATCATGTTTTTCATCGGCATATGGATTTCTGGGGTTGCTGATGCATGGGAGTTGGAATACATATGTTGCATGTTGCTAAAATTATAGGAGGTAGAAGCATGAAGATTTTGTTGCATCGGCTCTTGCACATAATTAGATGCATGATTGATAAAGCTAGGGCTAGCCGATACATTATGCTCATTAGATGATCGAGCAACAACATATGCATTACTTCCATCTATATATGTGAATTGGGTATTCATATTACATTTGTAGATTGCAAACCCTACATGACGATCTCTTTGTAGCAAGAACGGGTCGGAGACCGTTCAAAGCTTCGTCCCCAGCGGAGTCGCCAAAAAGTGTGTTCGCACACAAACACGTCACCGTGTACCTCCAACGCCGAGGGTGATGCACCGCAGCTCACGCCAAAGGAGACCTGTCTGGAAGCGCGGTACACAGCTCACGCTTTTGAACACCCGAAACCCCACGCGCCCGGGAGGGACCCCATCTCGATGCGCGGCAATGGGCTGCCCTAGGTCGGTATGCCCGCCCCTATAGCCTCGAGGATCGCTGCCCTTAAAAACGAGGAACGAACGAAGAACGAGAGAGAAATAACAAGGGAGGGATGTAAAACTAGGGTAAAAAGTAGATGAGTTTTGCGATTGTGGGTCGTTGTTCAATCGGCCGTCACCTCTTATCTATATAAGAGGTGGATGGACTTCCCATACAAGAGAAGGACTTGCCTTTCCATCCAAATCATCAAAATCTAACCAAACTCGGACTTCTCACGACCTCCGGCCCGAATGTCCGGCTCTAGGCCCGGATGATCCGGCCTAGCCCAGTTTTCTGACAGCAGCTCACTATTTTGGATCTAGAATCCACATACGACCTCGCATTTGGACTTTTATGTCAAAACCAACCGTCTTGACGAGACGCACAACTTTCATGTTGAACACTTTTCGATCTGAGGCCATATTGACGGTGTTCCGGGCCGTTTTCTAAAATCTGTAGTAGAAAAAGCTGTCCGGACTTCTACCCGGATTGTCCGGCCTCCACCCGGATCATCCGGAACTGGAACCAGATCATCCGGCTTCATCATAAACTTTATGTTGTTTTCGGTGCTTCAATTTCCCGGATGATCCGGACCCCGGCCCGGATGATCCGGCCATATACTGCTGCAGCGCACGATTTTGCCTGTAACTTTTGCATACGACTTTGGATGGGGACGGATCTTATATCAAAATCGTCCGCTTCGACGAGACGAAGAACTTTTAAGTTGTAACTTTTTCCATCAGAGGCCATCTTGGGGGCGTAATCAGTCGAATACTGTTCTGAATACAAAATCTCAGTACTTCAAACACAACTTTGGCCTTAGAGATGAGATGGGATGGCTATGGCCCAAATATCAAAGTTTCTCCTTTTGACGATATGGAACTTTCTCACATTGATCACTTTTCCATTTGAGGCCTTCTTAATTATGTTTTTACCATGCCAAAATCTGGTGGCAACAAGCTTCCCGACAGTCGGCGCACATGGCAACCTCCTGGCCGGGGGCCTCAGTCTTGGCGATCTTGCCGGTACTAGGGGTGCCCGACCCTTCAACAGTCAATACTGCCTTGTCCCTATGCTTCTTACTGCGCTTTTTAGCCTTCTTCTGACTGGTGGTTTCATTATCATCTCTGAATCAATATCAGTGCAATCTTCCTCTCTGCGCAACTTCCTTCCTTCCTCCATCCGGGCACAGTTATCCACTAGGGTGTACAGCTCCTTCCCAATCTTGGGCAACCGCACGTTCATCTTGGCACGGATTCAGTGGTTGCGCACATTGGAGTGGAAGGTAGCTATCACGGCTACCGGATGGATATTTGGAATATTCCTATGAACTTTACAGAACCTCTGCAAATACTTACGAAGGGTTTCTCCTTCCTTCTATTGGAGAAGCTCGAGATAACCGGGCGGCCTGGCTCCTGGTGGCCACCGGTGAAAGCGTCGATGAACTCATGGCACAGGTCTGCCCATGACGAAATGGAGTTCTCTGGCAGGTGCATCAGCCAAGACCTCACATTGGATTTGAGTGCCAATGGGAAGTAGTTGGCGAATACCTTCTCATCTCTTCCCCCGGCAGCTTGAACAGCGATGGAGTAGATGCTCAGGAACTCTGCCTGGTTCAGCCTCCTGTCGTACTTCTCAAGTATCTCTAGCTTGAACGTGCGAACGGACAGCCAACAGACTTGCCGTAGCTCATGGGTGAAGGCTGGGCAGCCAACCTTGAAGGGTAGGAGCCGTCAACACCAAGAGTGGGCTCATTGATATCGGGACCGCCGCGCTCGTCGGCTCGGAGGAGGTTGTCGCGGTATTGGCTGACGATGCACACATCACCTCTCCGCCTATCTTCCGGGGTTTGCAGTTGGCCTGGACGTGCTTGCTGATTAGAAGAGGCCATCGAGGCGTCATCGAGGTCTTGATTCGGTCGCACGCGCCCGGTCGCTGAGGTGGGGATTGAACCGTGGGGAAGGCTCCCTCTGTGCGGGCAGTGACATGGGTTGTTGCCATTGCTTGGGGAGGTCGCGGTGGGGCAGCTCGTCGTGAGCCCTCAGCTTCGGCGAAATCGAGCAAACTTTGGATGGTGGCATGCCATTCATCCATATGCTCGACCACTGGTGGAAATCTCAGCAGCATTTGAGCCTGCGCCATGGCCTTCGAGGTTGTGCTTGGCATGGATGACAATGAAGTCGACTGCGCCGTCGCTCGGCTTCTGGTGGAGCCAGTAGCGGCAGCAATGCGCCCCCGCTGTTGCGGTACAACCACCTGGGTGGCAGGGTGGTGAGGCGGAGGCACGCGAGGGCCATCAGCTCTATTGGGCGCATCAGCTCGGTCGACTCGCCCTGGGGAGAGCGCACTCGCAGCACTCATGCCTACAGCGAGGACGGCTATAGGGTGGTGGCTCGCCCCAGACCGCGTGCCATCGTTGTGGCTGCGCCCGTCAACGGGCAGAGCGCGGCCGTCGTGGTGTTGCTGATGTTGTTCTCCTCCGGCATCTCCTGCTCCCGCGTGGACAACGAGGAGAATGGTGGTGGTGCCGCCTGCTCCGTTCACATGCCTTGTAGCGTTCGCTCCCTCGTGCGTCTCCGTGTCCCCCGTGGCGTTGGAGGCCGCGGGTAGCGGAGCCTTTGAGGTGGATGGATGAGCTGAAGGAGCTGATTTCTTCTTGGGCGCCATGGTCGATGGCGCCGTCGACGATGCAGATGGTGATGAAGATGATGGGATTCTTACGTCTTCAGGTTCTCGGGAAACCACTGCCACCTATGGGACCAGGACGGCCCCTTGCTGGTTCAGTGGGGGGAGTCGCGTTGCACAAAGAGCAGACCAACGTAAGGCAGCACGACAGGGATCACACATGCAGTTTTACCCAGGTTCGGACCACCGCGAGGCGTAAAACCCTACTCCTGATTTGGTGGATTGATGGGGAAAGGTGGAGGTGGTGCATAGTACACTTGCCCGGCAAGGGTTGCCTCGGGGCAGCAGCGACTACACGCGTACGGAGGTGTGAGCGGTCTAAACTTCCAACCTCTTGAATCGTTGCCGTGGGCCTCCTTTTATAGATCAAGGGGTTACCAAAGTGGCAAATTAGTCATTAGACACCGATATGATAGGAAATAGTGTTATCATACCTAAATCTACAGGCTGACAGCATGCATTTAATGCACTGCTTAGTGTCATGTCGTTGGTTGCCCAGCAAGGCCTGCCGGGTTAATTCGCCAGATCCACACTTGTTCACATGACACGTCACTGGACGGGTGTCATCTATGGGTTCACTTGGTAGGAAGTGGTCGCCATGTGGCAAATGGCTGCCACTTAATCATCCTGCGTCTTGACACCGCACTGATCGACGACATGGGTAGTGGCGGAGTAGTCGGTGAGGTGACTTGGTTTCCGTGAGCCCCGACAGGCCCTGCCGGGGTGCTTGGGTCCTCTTCTTCCAGGGATGGCCTCCCCCCTTGCTGGGCTCGCCTGCCCGATAAGGGAGGCTACTTTCTTGATAATATCTGGCTCCTCTGTCTTAGTCTTGGTTCCTTCTGATCCACTAGTTGGTTCTTCGAGTCTCTTGGTCTCTTGCTCTAGTGCTCCAATATTGATCTTGTGCCTATGCATAGTAAGGCCAACAATCCCCGGGTCTGTTGCACTGACAATCACCACCTCCGAAGAAAGAGACATAAATACATGGGTATGGGCACTCCCCTTGGCAACTGCCAAGCTAGGGGGAGGTGCCCTGGTATAGTATCACCATCACCCATTTACTTTTATCGTTTTTCTTAGTTCGATCCTTTTAGTTATATTTTGATCTAGTAGAATAAAGTTTTAGTATGATCTAGCTTCGACTTTTTTTCGAGATCTATCGATTGTAACGCCCCAGATTCGATGCGCCAGGTGTCTGCCAGTTATTCGCCGTCGTTGCCATGTCATTTGCTTGCGTGTTGCATTTTATCATGTCATCATGTGCATTTCATTTTGCATACGTGTTCGTCTCATGCATCCGAGCCTTTTCCCCGTTGTCCGTTTTGCATCCGGCGCTCCTATGTCCTCCGGCGTTCCCCTTTTGTCTCTCATTGTGAGCGGGTGTTAAACTTTCTCGGAATGGACCGAGCCTTGCCAAGCGGCCTTGGTATAGCACCGGTAGACCGCCTGTCAAGTTTCGTGCCATTTGAAGTTTGTTTGGTACTCCAACGGTTAACCGGGTAACCGTAAAGCCCCCTCTCTCTTTGCAGCCCAACACCCCTTCCAAAGTGGCCCAAAACCCACCTAACTCTCCTCCATGCTCTCGGTCGTTCGATCATGATCGTGTGGGCGAAAACCTCTCCTCATTTGGACACTCCTAGCTCCCTCTACCTATAAATATGTGGCCTCCCCCGAAATTCCCGCAGTCCAAACCCTAGTTTTCCTCCTCGCGCCGCTGGACGCGTCCGCCCGCGCCGGACCCGTCCAGCCGCCACCTCACCCCGCCCAATCCCGCGCTGCCACCTCAGCTCCGCCGCCACGTGTCACCTCCTGATTCGCCGCCGCCCCGCGCCGCCATCCGCGCGTCGGCCCG
>NC_041387.1:368205429-368235024 GCF_002162155.2 Triticum dicoccoides | reverse complement strand
CATTCGCCCGCCGGTGGCCTCGCTCCGGCCTCCGCGCCGCCCGGTCGCGCCTCCCCGGCCTTCCCCCGAGCCCCTCGGCGCCGCCTTCCTCCCCAACTCCGGCGAGTGGTCCGGCCATCCTCGTCCTCGAGCTGCTACAGTACCCGCCGGACCCGATCCAGATCCAGATCCATTTCGGAGGTTGCCCTCGTTTTTGACCAAGTCCCCGTTTCTGCAATAATTATCATGCCATGTTCGTGCCATCGTATCTCTGCATCCGTAGCTCCGTTTCGTGCGTGTAATATGTCAAATTGTTCGTCTCAACGAGTATATCATTACATTCCATTGCATCATTTTCATTTGAGGTCATCTTGATGTCTGAATCATCATTGTAAGAGTGCTTCATAATGTTTTCTGTTGTCTGTTATCAGAACAAGCTCTTTTGTCATTTTTGCCATGATTGATGTGTGCATCCTATGAGGTTGGAGTCTACATGTGTTTTGATCTATGCTATGTCTTCTTTACAGAGGTGATTACCATGTATTTTTGTGATCAATGTGGTGACTAGCACAAGCATGCAAACTAGGCATCGTGATGTTACTGATTTTAGTCCCTGTTTTGCTGTTATTTTCATGCCATGTAAACATGATGCTACAGAGAGATCCATGCATATTTTGAGATACTTCAGTAAGGGTGTTTTGAACATATGGTTATTGTCTATCCATTCATGGCCTTGTTGGCAATTATGGAGTAGTCTAGCATGTCATTTTCGTGCTCTACTTTTGCTTCAAAATGTTTTCTGGCAGATTGTTTACGTGTTATTCAATTTGGCCAAGGATGCTATAGTTGATCCTTGCATGCTATGGACTTGTTCTTGACTTGGTTTGTTTCACAAACATGTCTTCTTGATGATGCTATGCTTATCTTGTCATGCAATGACTTGTGGTGAGTGAGTCGAGCTTGTTAAGTAGGGTTCATGATGTTGCTGTTTTGCTAGGTTGAATCTGTTATTTCGTGATGCCATGTAAACATGCTTCTACTAATCATTCTATGCATAATCTGGAGATGTTCTATAAACATGTTTTGATCTACATGTCATCCTCTATCCATCCATGCCCTTGGTTGCATTTATATCTTGTTGTAGCTTGTTCATATCTTGCTCCAAAGTTGCTTCATAATGTTGCTGTCAGCATGTTAACATTAAGTTCAGTTGTTTCCATGTGTTTTCCTAGTGATCCATGCACCCTATGGACTTGCTATTGCCATGCTTAGCTTCACAAACATGCCTTCTTACTGTTGGTTGCCTTGCCATGCCATGTATTGCTCTGTAGTGAGTTCCACAAGCTCATCTACATGCCTTCATAATTTTGTTTCTGCCTTGTATGAATCTGTAATATAACTTGCTATGTTTACGTGGGTGCCATCATATTTTCTGATCCTTTTTGGCTTATGGTCAGTAAGGGACTTTTGATCTATGCAATTAGTAGGTTCATGCCATGCCTTTGTTTGCCATAATAAGTTCCTGTAACATGTTGTTTGATAGCTCTAGACATTGCATCGTGATGTTATTTTCTGCAAAGTCTGAATTGTTATAACTTGCAATCTTACCATGTGTGTTTGAGTATGTTCTAGTGATTTCTAGAGATAGCTCAGTGTTCATGTTTTGTAATGCTTTACCTGTACATCATGTCCATGTCTTTTGTTTTCATGTTGGGGTGCTGTAGCATATAGTTTTGATGCTTGCAATATGCCTAGTTGCTGTTTTGGACAGATTGTTGCTATTGTTTCCTGTGTGTGTGTTGAACCGTTGCTCCGTTTTGAGTGTGCTCTATATGAAACTTGCTTAGAATTGCATGTAGTTTCATATTATCATGTTGCATCCTTGTTTTGAGGTGTTTGCTTGATGTTTGTATGCGTTTTGCATCAATGCCATGTTTAACTTGTTTTGCTCATATCTTCTAGGCCGTAGCTCCGAACTAAATGATCTTTATATGTAACTTGACTAGAATCTCGTGTAAATCATCTTTGTGCATCTTAACTTGCTGTTTAACAACTTGAACATAAGGTTATTCAGATCTGGACCAATTTCGAAATATGCATATGAGGACTTACCGGAATTGTTATATGTTGTTCCCGGCCTCATTTAAACTTGCCTTGATGTGTTGTTCTTGTTTGCATCATCTCTTGCCATGAGTAGCCGCATCTAGCTTTGTCATGCATCATGCTTGTTGTGCATCATGCCTTGTTCATGTGTGGTGTGTTTACCATGTTGTGTGCCTCTTCTTGTTAGTTCCTGTTTCGTTGCGATTGTGAGGATTCGTTCGTCTACGGTTGGTTCGGCTTCATCCGTTCGTCTTCTTCATGGACTCGTTCTTCTTCCTTGCGGGATTTCAGGCAAGATGACCGCTACCCTGGATCTCACTACTATCATTGCTATGCTAATTGCTTCGATCTATCGCTATGCTGCGTTACCTATTACCTGTTTATCAAGCCATCCCAAATTGCCATGAACGTCTAACCTTTGACACCTTTCCTATGCAAACCGTTGTTTGGCTATGTTACCGTTTTGCTCAGTCCCTCTTATAGCGTTGCTAGTTGCAGGTGAAGTTGAAGATTTCTCCATGGTGGACAGGATTTTGGTTGGGATATCACAATATCTCTTATATTATTAATGCATCTATATACTTGGTAAAGGGTGGAAGACTCGGCCTTTTGCCTGGTGTTTTGTTCCACTCTTGCCGCCCTAGTTTCCGTCATACCGGTGTTATGTTCCCGGATTTTGCGTTCCTTACGCGGTCGGGTGATTTATGGGACCCCCTCGACAGTTCGCTTTGAATAAAACTCCTCCAGCAAGGCCCAACCTTGGTTTTACATTTGCCTCACCTAGCCCTTTTTCCCTTGGGAGTCGCTCATCCCGAGGGTCATCTTTATTACAGCCCCCCCGGGCCAATGCTTGTCTAAGTGTTGGCCCAAACTAGAGCACCGTGCGGGACCATCCCTTGGCAACTTGGGTTACGTCGGTTCCTGTACGCTTAGCTTATCCGGTGTTGCCCTGAGAACGAGATATGTGTAGCTCCTATCGGGATTGTCGGTGCATCGGGCGGTCTTGCTGGTCTTGTTTTACCATTGCCGAAATGTCTTGTAAACCGGGATTCCGAGTCTGATCGGGTCTTCCTGGGAGAAGGTCTATTCCTTCGTTGATCGCGAGAGCTTGTCATGGGCTAAGTTGGGACACCCCTGCAAGGTATAATCTTTCGAAAGCTGTGCCTGCGGTTATAGGCAGATGGGAATTTGTTAATGTCCGGTTGTAGATAACTTGACACCAGATCCGAATTAAAACACATCAACCGCGTGTGTAGCCGTGATGGTCTCTTTTCGGCAGAGTCCGGAAAGTGAACACGGTTTCTGAGTTATGTTTGACGTAAGTAGGAGTTCAGGATCACTTATTGATCATTGCTAGCTTCACGACCGTTCCTTTTGCTCTCTTCTCGCTCTTATTTGCGTATGTTAGCCACCATATATGCTTAGTCGCTGCTGCAGCCTCACCACTTTACCCCTTCCTTTCCCTTTAAGCTTTGCTATTCTTGATACCCATGGTAATGGGATTGCTGAGTCCTCATGGCTCACAGATTACTACAACAACAGTTGCAGGTACAGGTTATGCGATGATCATGACGCGAGAGCGATGCTTGCTTGCGTTGAATTCTTCTTCTGCTTCTTCGATCAGGGGATAGGTTCCAGGTCGGCAGCCTGGGCTAGCAGGGTGGATATCGTTTGAGTTTCTGTTTGTGTTTCATCCGTAGTCGGATGTTGTATTCGTGTGGCATTGGGTGCCTTATGTATGTATCCCCATCTATTATATAATGTTGATGTAATGATATCCATCTTGCAAAAGCGTTTCAATATGCAGGTCTATCCTTGGTGGGACCGTCGAGTTCCTTTTAGATAGGGTCGCATATTGGGCGTGACATCGATGTAATCAAGTCCGTAAGCTATATAATAAAGAGTAGTTTTGAGATGAGGGCTTTGCTTTCTTCCTATGATCTTGAGGAAATAAAATAATGGAAAGAATGAAAAGAAATAAAAAGATCATATGTTGATCTTATGGAGAGTAATGACTTCACATATTAAAGAGTATGATGAATAAAAGTTGTTGAGAGTTGACAAACATAGTTTTGATCATTGTTGCAGTTAATAGGAAGTAATAAAAAAAAAGAGGCTTCACATATAAACACAAACAGAAACTTCTTTAATAGTTTGTGTATAATGATATGAATGTAGACAGAACAGAATATTGTGTATAATGATATGAATGTACGTAGGCAAAAGAAAACCCAATGTCGGGCCAAACCCAGAATATCAACACGACCAATGAAGCAAGAATAATGACAATACATAGGTCACACAATAAATGCAATTCCTACAAAAAAAGGAAAGGAAGAAACCTTGCTAAGCAGAAGAAAGAAGAAGAAAACTTGATCAACAGAAGAGAGAAAAAGCGACCTCCAAGAACGTACAACGGGCAAAAGAAAAGAAGTAATCAGGCCACATGCATTACACTAAATAGCTCAGTATTATTAGGATCTGTGTGCATACCAAAACTTCTTAAGATTCTGTGTAGAGCAGAAATTTTGAAACGACCCAGAATAATGCAGTAAGAAATAAAATACAGGAACTATAAAAACTAATTAATGCAGGTGGTCTATGCATCATAAATCAGGAATCCTACAATTACAATACTATAAACATATGTCTACTGCATTCCAAGTGCTCTTATATTACATCCTTATTTTTAATAAGGAAATCCATCATCCTAACACATGTCTCATGCTTGATTTTACTCTAGCAAATCATGAGGTGATAAGCGTTCCAGCTCTATGTACATACTCCGGTATCCAGGAAGTGACTACTTCCATGTTAGAAAAATCATGTAAAGACATGGGTTTGACACAGTTTATAATCACTTGGTCCTCCCATACTTTACATGCCACAGTTTGACAACAAAGAAAGATTGAAAAGCATGTATACATGCATCCACAGATGCTTTCACTTCAGCACGACTACAGTATAAAAAAGGTTGAATATCACCTTCGGCCTATCCATCAGTTTGGATATTTATCAACTTCAGCAAGACTACTTATTCATTAGAAATGGATCTCTTGAATATCACCTTCGGCTTATCCATCAGTTTGGAGATTTATCACCTTCAGCAAGACTACTTATTCATTAGCAATGGACCTCGTACCTTTATTGTCAATCTACATTTTCGAAGTATATTTAAATGAAAACATGAGGGCTCTATAAAAGGCTCCCACATAACCTACACACATATGTGGAATCCCTCAGAACTAATCGGCTGGCATAAAGCTGGTGAAATCAATAAGACAATAGAACAATAATTAAATGCTTAGTTTTAAGTTTTACTTAAAGGCATAGAACTGAAAAGTAGTTATCCAACCAATTAGATAAAATACCTTGATTTGAGTATACCTGCACTTAAATCTTTCATTACCAATAGTTTTGTTGTTGGTCTGCACCATATAAACCCAAAGTAAGTTTTCCCTTTTACTTTTGTTTTTTCATGCAAATGTGTAACAGAGAGACGGTCTGAAAAGAGAGATAGTTCAAAGGAAAGAGAGGGCACGAAGAGGAAGGGGATTACCTATGAGTAGAGGTGAGGATGGAATGGCAGGGTTCCTCCTGTACTGGTTGGGCTGCTCCGGGACCTCACGGTGCACGTTGCCGCCGGCGTGCTGCTCCAGGACACACCTCATGTGCGCCGGGCGCGCGTGTTCCGAGCCGCCGGGCACGCCATCCTGAAACGCCTGTGGGGAGGCCGCGCCCATCTTACCAGGCTTCGCGCACCATGCGTATTGCCGTTGCCGCCGACGTCATCTGCTTGTGGTCGCTTTGTCCCCGATTCCTCACACATGCTACTATGCAGAGCAAGGTGGTTGCAGAGGCGGCGGCGGCGCTCACGACGCAGTGGAGACGAGCCCATCCACCTCCCTGGCTGGCATATATACACGATGTATAACGCATGAACCAGGAAAGACAAATACAAGGGATTGCTTAAATATATGCTGCCGCAGTACACCTATTTATCTAACTGAAATTAAGCCTACCACTTCCTGCTCTCTATTACTTCAGAATCATATGTACGAGAAAACATTGTTACCCGTTACTTTATACTGATAAACGGTATGCTCCAGGACAAGGACGCTCACCACGGCACACTGACAACTCCTTTCTCTTCTTGAATCAACATCTTGATTTTGAGATGCAACATATAACCAGGTTTTTATCTTACAACATAAGGGAATCCTTGCAATCTGCTATATACAAGTACTTTGTATGACGTGCCTGAGCTATCAATTTGCCGGTCCTTTTCTTCTTCAAACCAACATTGACAACACCAACTGATTTTCCAGCATGCAATTGCTTCCCCTCAACTTCTATTTCTTCCTGAAAAATAAAAGAAATAGTTTACAACATGTCAGATAACTAAAAAAGGGCAACCTGGTGCATGTAGCTCCCGCTTGCGCAGGGTCCAGGGAAGGGTCCGACCACTTTGGGTCTATAGTACGCAGCCTTTCCCTACATTTCTGTAAGAGGCTATTTCCAGGACTTGAACCCATGACCTCATGGTCACAAGGCAGCAGCTTTACCACTGCGCCAAGGCTCCCCTTCTACAACATGTCAGATAACTATTAAAATAAAATAAGAGTGAAAAGACACAAGTATGTTCTAAATTAATCAAGCCTTATGATAATATTCTAGCAAGAAGCTGGCCAAAGCTTTCCTTTGGGGGGCAAAAATTATAACCAAGCAACCTGAAAAGTACGTCCGAAATCTTTAGAGCAATATCTACACAACATGACAATAACTCTGATCCTAAACTAATTCTAGGAACCTCTTAGAGCAATATCTGGACAACATGACAACAATTCTGATCCTAAACTAATCTTGGCAACATTTTGTACCAAACAAGCTCCAATTTGTACTCAGAGCCATCAAAGGAAACAAAAACTGATAACACCTAGTCATGTAAATGCAGGGGCACTAAATTCAACCATCTTTTCTACTTAGTACACACTTGCATTCCTATAATATTAAAATGACTGGAAGGTAAGAAGTAGTGGTCCTTTTATCTTGCCAATTGAGATATTAGCATACCAACTTCCGGTGATGCTTCTCAAACACCAAATTCCTTATTACATATGCATCATGCCGCAATAAAATTAGATGATGGCAATCTTCACAAAATGCAGATGGTACCTGCCTAAACTTACACCATCGACCAGATGTAATTTTGATATCATGGTCAAAACTAAAAAACAAGCGAGGAGTGAGCCGCTGCCTAGCAAACTTACCACGGGGGACAGAGCATAACAACCCCTGCAAAACTATGAAAAAAGGTTCCAGTCAAACAAGAGAGGAAATCAAAAGGGGATAAAAAAGATCCTTCTTCTCTGCTAATCTGAGAGGTATAAACAGAGGGTAAAATGACTCACCGAACCTATCTCTCCCTGACTGGTCTGTCAAGACCTCGGTTGTAGCAAAGGTATTTGCTGCTGTTCCCCACGGACCACCGTGCAACCACAACAAGGCCATGAACATGAACTGGAAGATGGAAATCAGCTGCTGCTGCTCCGGACTGAATCGAACAGAAAAAGAAATCAGGGGTCCCATCCAATCTGATGTGATGTGAGAGAGGAGAGTAGTCAAGGAAAGGGAGAGCTCACCATTGGAACAGGGCGACCGAAGAGGTGGAGGATGGAGGCGGAGGAGGGGATCCGTGCCTGGGAGCCGTCACGCTGCCGCGTCCATGGAGACGGTACTGCTGCTGCTGCTGCAGATCGAGAAAGCAAAGAAATAAGGGGAAGGATGTGAGAGAGAGGAAAGAGAGGAGAGGTTAGGGAGAGCCCCGACATTCTACCCATACGAAGGCGCATCTCTGCTCTAGCGCGGGGAGAAGGAAGGAGGCCGGCGGCACAAGGAGGAGGGGAGCGCGCTGAGGCGTGTGAGGAGAGGGTGCGGCGGCGTGGGGGAGGATGGAGTGGGGAGGAGAAGGTTTGGCGGCTAGGGTTTTAAATTTTTCTTGTTCTCGAGGTCGAGCGTGGGGCGCGGGCGGAGGGGACCGGCGAATCCCTCAGGAACATGGGAAAGGCACACCCAGCCAATGAGTGCATGAGATGAGCCCACCAGTCATAGGCCAATGAAAATGACCGTGGGTGAAAATTGGATTTGACCATGAAGTGAATATCTGACGGCCCAAATGCGTCTGATGGCCGATCCGACGTCCAGAAGTGGACCAGATCGAAGGAGCTTCGTGGTGCCAAGTTGGCTAGCAACATTATATGTTAAAGTACCCTTATACAAGAGTCATGGTGATCTTCACCTTTCCTTTTTACACTTTTTCTTTTGGCAATCACTATGTGTTGGCGAGATTCAGGTGTATATATCCACTCGGATGTAGGTTATCATAAAATATTATTGTTGACATTACACTTGAGGTAAAAGGTTGGGAGGCGAAACTGTAAGCCCCTATCTTTCTCTGTGCCCGACTGAAACTTTGAACTCATAAGTATTGCGCGAGTGTTAGCAATTCTGAAAGATTAAATGATAGTTGAGTATGTGGACTTGTTGAAAAGCTCTCATATTGACTCTTTCCGGTGTTATGATAAATTGCAATTGCTTCAATGACTGAGATCATAGTTTGTTAGTTTTCAATAAAGTTTCTGATTCATACTTTACTTCTTGAATGAATTGTTACTTTAACATAAGAAATTATATGACAATATATGTTGTTGTTCTAAAAATGAGCATGATGCCCTCATGTCTATATTTTATTTTATCGACACCTCTATCTCTAACCATGTGGACATATTTTTCGATATTGGCTTTCGCTTGAGGACAAGCGAGGTTTAAGCCTAGGGGAGTTGATACGTCCATTTTGCATCATGCGTTTATATTGATATTTTTGCATTATGGGTTGTTATTACACATTATAACACAATGCATATGCCTTTTCTCTCTTATTTTACAAGGTTTACATGAAAAGGGAGAATGCCGACTGCTGGAATTCTGGGCTGGAAAAGGAGCAAATATTAGAGACCTATTCCGCACAACTTCAAAAGTCCTGAAACTTCACGGAGAGTCATTTTGGAATTAGTAAAAAATATTGGGTGAAGAAAGCACCAGAGGGGGCCACTTGCCATCCATAAGGTGGAGGGCGTGCCCCCCTACCTTGTGGGCCACCTGGCAGGCCCCCGATGCCCATCTTCTGCTATATGGTGTGTTTTGACCTGGAAAAATTAGAGAAAAACTTTCGGGACGAAGCGCCGCTGTCTCGAGGTGGAACCTGGGCAGAACCAATATAAGGCTCCGGCGGAGCTGTTCTACCGGGGAAACTACCCTCCGGTAGGGGGAAATCGAAGCCATCATCATCACCAACGATCCTCTCATCGAGAGGGGGTGAATCTCCATCAACATTTTCACCAGCACCATCTCCTCTCAACCCCTGGTTCATCTCTTGTATCGATCTTTGTCTCAAAACCTCAGATTGGTACCTGTGGGTTGCTAGTAGTGTTGATTACTCCTTGTAGTTGATGCTACTTGGTTTATCCAGTGGAGGATCATATGTTTAGACCCTTAATGATAATTGATACTCCTCTGATTATGAACATGAATATGGTTTATGAGTAGTTACGTTTGTTCCTGAGGACATGAGAGAAGTCTTCACTACAAGAAAGACACATCCGTGACATTTTGGGACAAACGAAATTTTTTCTGTCATACTTATGACACTTCTATGACGATAATTGTGACCAAACCCGGTATAATCATAGATGTGGATGGCTCCTACTTCTATGACAAAAAATCATGATAGAAAATGGGCTTTTCGTCCTGGGCAGGCCGGAGACGCAGCTGCATGACATTCTTTGGGCCGTCCATGACATAAAAAACCGTGGTAGAAGCGAGGGCGAGAAAAATATTAGGGAGTTTCCGGTTACGGTGGGTGCTCAGGGGCCGAGCGATGCGCATTTCTCTCGTACACGTACGCGCGTGGGTGCGAGGAGTTGGGCTCTAACTGAACCCGAGCGAGGTGTTCGCCTAACTGAACCCAAGCGATTGCAGTGTAGGCTACGCGTTACTGAACTTGAGCGATCGAGCGATTCCTTTTCTACTACTTCTAACTAAAGCCAATCGATGATGCCTCTGGATGAACAGTGAGCATTGTTGGGGTGTTTGGATGAACAGTTCTCGGTTGGGGGTTGGATGAACAGGACCCCATGGTGTTGCCGCTGGATGAACAGGACCCCGATTGATCGAGTCAGTTGGGCATGGATGAACAGGACCCCATGGAGGGCTGGATGAACAGGACCGCGTGGAGGAAAGGTTAAACAGTAGCCAGTGGTGGGCTGGTTGAACAGTAGCCGGTGGAGGGCTGGATGAATAGTAGCTCATAGAGGGGTGGTTGAACAGGACCTCGTGGAGAGGGTTGGTTGAACAGTAGCCGGTGGAGGAGCGCGCGGTGGAGGCTGGCTGAACAGGAGCCCGTGGATGAACAGTCATAGGTGGAGGCTGGAGGAGGTCAACGGTCGATGAACAGTAGCCCGTGGAGGCCGGAGGAGGTCGACGGTGGAGATGAACAATATCCCGTGGAGTCCCGTTTTGCGGTATGCCACACCCCTCCTGATGAATAGGACCCCCGTTTGGACCGTAGTGCTCCAACACAAGTCCATTTCCTCCGTTTTGCGGTACGCCACACCCTTCCCGATCAACAGGACCCTGTTTCGACCGTAGGAGTTCCAACAGAAGTCTGTTTCCTTCGTTTTGCGGTACGCCAGACCCCTCCCGATGAACAAGATCCCATTTCGACCGTGACCGGTCGAACACAAGGTCGGTTCCTCCGTTCTAGGGTACACTGGGCCTCGTTTCCATCGGCTGTTCCGTCCAAGCCGGTTGGCTCCCGATGAATAACACGTGTTCTGTTGCCTCCTGATGAACACGACGCATTCTGTTGCCCCCCATGAACATGACGATGCAGTTTCTCCGTTCCGACCCATCCATGTAAACGAGCCCTGGCCTTACGTATGCGCGAGTAGGCGTTCGAGACCCCACCCGTATGTACGTACATGGCCGTATTTACTTTCTTGCACCCTGGCCGCTTTGTATGTGTACACGCTACGTGCGCACCTCTACTATGACACGTGCACGCCTATACATCGACCAGTATGTACGTACACGTTCGTGACCAGAATGACAACGATACTGTAAGTGCATCTAGTGCCACCCCTAGTTGGTTTTGGAGTATTGACGACAAAGTTGGTTGACGGACTAATGCGTTTGTGAGAATTGCAGGATAACGCAAGTAGTGTCCCTCATTGATTCGGTTTACCTACCGGAGATGACCCCTAAAAATGTATGAAGACATTGAAGACAATGGTGGTGTGTGAAGATATTCACACTGAAGACTATGACATGAGAAGACATTGAGTGAAGACTATGGAGCGCGAAGACTGAGTTGTTTCGTTGTTTCCTTTTCTTCTTTGTTGAGTCATAGGAACCACCGTACTGTTAAGTGGGGTCCAAGTGAACAAAGTCATAGTGACTGAAGTGATGCTCAACCCAAATCCTATGTCTTAGAGTGAAGACAATGAGAGCAAATCTTATCCAGAGCTGGATGAGTCAGCTTTGCTTGTAGCCCAAGTAAAGTTGTCGTGTGTGTTTGAAATCTGACCGTTGTAACACGTGTCAGTTCCTTAGTGACCCAGGGTCATTTCAGACATATCAGGTCAGGTTGCCTTGTGGCTATAAATAGCCCACCCCCTACACCATAAATTGGTGGCTGCTCAGAGTTAGTTTACGGCTTTTGTCGTTTTGAGAGAAACCCACCTCGAAGCCTTTGAGAGAGAAATCCTTGCGAGGACAAAGCCCAAACACCCAGAGCCAAAGAGTGTTAGGCATCACTGAAGACTTTCTGTCTATGTGACCTGAAGACTTATTACACTTGAGGACTGTGTATCCTCCAGCCGGTTAGGCGTCACGTTCTGAGCATCCAAGAGTCATTGTGGATTGCCGGTGAACGAAGTCTGTGAAGGTTCAGAAGTCTACCTTGAAGACTTACCAGAGTGATTGGGCGAGGACTGTGTGTCCTTAGCTCAAGGGGAATAAGGTGAAGACGTGGTCTTCTGAGTTGAATCTCAGCCTCCCTAACCAGACGTACAGTCACAGCAACTGGAACTGGTCCAACAAATCCTGTGTCTTCAACAAGTGACTGGTTCTATCCCTTCCCTCCTTTACTTTAAGTTTGTCTTCATGAAGTCATTGCTTATTTGTCTTATCTGTTTGACTTCATTGCTTGACTACTATCGTTGATTGGCTTCATACTATCTTCCATCCTGATCCTTACTACCTAGCTGCTATTAGTCTTCGTACATCAATACTATTGCATACTTGACTATGGCTTGCTCGTTATAGTTTATCTTCCGCTGCATATCAATTAGGTCATTTCTATTGTTTGTCTTCGAAACTTCCACGTTTTGAAGACTTTGATAAAAATCGCCTATTCACCCCCCTAGTCGATAACTAGCACTTTCAATTGGTATCAGAGAAAGGTACTCCCTTATTCTGTGTGATTCGGTTTAACCACCTGGAGTTTAGCTATGTCGACTGCAGGGATAATCAAAGTCTCCGCTGCTTGCCCCGTGTTTTATGGAACTGAATATCCCTACTGGAAGAATAAGATGCGCATGCATATTAAAGCCATTGATGTCGATCTCTGGTATGTCGTCAAGAACGGCGTTACAAAAACTGGTGAAGGTGTCACCCCTGCTGATGTCAAGAAGTTCATTCAACTGGACTCGACTGCAAAGAACATCATCTGTGGTCATCTGACCAAAGGACAGTATGACCGTGTGAGTGCTCTGGAAACGTCAAAGCTAGTTTGGGACTGGCTATCCAAGGTCAACGAAGGCGTCTCAACTCAGAGAGATCAAAGGATCAGTGTTCTTCACAACCTCTTCAACCGCTTCAAGAGAAACGACAATGAAAATGTCCAGCTCACGTTTGATCGCCTCACCGACATCACGAATGAGCTTCAGGCTCTCGGCGCCACTGAGATCACCAAGCATGAAATCGTCAAGACGCTGCTAAGATCTCTTGACAGCTCCTTTGACACCCTTGCCCTCATGATACAAGAACGTCCTGACTTCAAGACTCTCGATCCGTCTGATATACTTGAGAGGCTCAACACACATGAGTTCCAGCTTTCTGAGAAAAGAGATATCTATGGCCCCAAATATGGCCGAACTCGTGCTTTGAAGGCAAAAGTTGTTTCCTCATCTGAAGAAGAAGAATCTGACTGCGGTTCTGATGATCCTGAAGACATTGGAAGGGAACTTGCTATGCTTGTGAAGAAGTTCTAGAAATTCACCAAGAAGAAGGGCTTCAGAAAGTCTTCACGATCCAGTTCAAGAAATGATGAAGCTTCCACTCAAGACAACAAGAAGAGAACATGTCACAAGTGTAAGAAGCCTGGGTACTACATCTCTGAGTGTCCTCAGTGGCACAGCGAGTGGAAGAAGAAGAAGAGCAAGGAATATGACTCTGATGACAAGAAGAAGAAGAAATCTTCAAAGTCTTCTTCCAAGTCCTCATCAAAGTCTTCATCTCATAAGAAGAGCTCATCTGGCAAGGCTCGTGCTTTTGTTGGCAAGGAAATGGATTCAGAGGAGGAGTCTGCTTCCGAGGAGGCGGAGGTGGAATCTGAAGCTGAGTCCGACTCTAGTGTTGCAAGTCTGGCTCTAGCCACAGCCTACGTTGCCAAGTCCATCTTCAACACTGAAGACAATGACTCCCACACCAACGCTGATGATGACAAGGACGATCCTGCTCCCACCTACTGCTTCATGGCATGCGGTGCCAAGGTAAAATCACGCGATGCTTACTTTCAAACATCAAGTGAAGATGACTCTGATTGTGAATCTAAACCCAGCTACAAAACACTTGCTAAAATTGCTACTGAACAACAAAGGGCTATGGAACATACTCAAAAACTGTTAGACAAAAGCGATGACCTGTTGGACGCGGAAATGACACGTTCACAGTCCTTAGTTGAAGACATAAAAAATCTTCATGCTAAGTATCAAGAACTTGAAAGTCTTCATGAGACGCTCTCAACCACTTATGAAAAGCTCTCCTGTGATTATCTTCAAAGGAAGCAAGAGCTTGAGAAATTGAAAGCGACTCATGAAGATCTTCAAAAGGAGAATGAGTCATTTCGCGCTCAACAGATCAGTTCCGCTCAGGAAGGATTTGAACCACCATGTCTAAAATGCATTGAGTGTGATAACGCTGCCTCTGTTGCTGACTGTTCCACTGCTGCTACTGTTGCTCTGTCTTCAACTACTGATGTGGTAACTAACCCCTCTGCTGAGGATACCACTACTATTGCTGATGAAAATGCTAGGTTGAAGACATTGCTTGAAACAGGGATGTATAAAAGTCTAAAAGGGCATCAGACACTTTGCGATGTCCTCAAAAAGAAGATTCTGAACCGAAACCCTAGGAAAGAGGGTGTTGGGTTCAAGAGGAAAATGAATGCTGATGGTTCCTATTGGAAGGCTGAGCAGTATCCCAAAACCAGATGGGTTGCTGCAAAGGAACCTTCAGTGGATCCATCCACTTTATCTGGCTTTACCTGTGCTAATCCTATTATCATTGATGAATCCTTTGATGCAAACTATAAACTGTTCAAAAATCAGAATGGTGAAGTGTTTGCCAGGTATATTGGTACTAACTGCAGGAATGGACCACCAATGAAGAAGATCTGGGTTCCCAAAAGCTGTCTTGAGAATCTTCCTGTGAATGTTGTCATGACACCACCGGGGAAGAAGACAAACACCAGACCAAAGGCGTCACATGGTCCAACGGCTTCATACGGAAATAGGACTCACCTAAGTCACCCTAACGCCAATGTTTTGCAGGGAAATCGTACTCAAACTTATGAATATGAGCGCGTGTCTTCAAACCGCTATGTTCATAGGACTAAGAACTTTTCTGCTTATTCATATGAGTATCATTCATCTCTTGCAAGGCTATTTGCTAGGGCTCCAAAGCCGAAATTCTCAGATGCTGCACTTAGACTCATTGCTTCTAAGCCACCCCTAAAGATGTGGGTGGTGAAGAAGAACTAACTCTCTTTTGCAGAACATGGTCTCCAGCCAGCAATCAAAGACGTCAGATGTTATTGCTGGGGACCTAAAACACTATAAGGGATGCATGATAAAATGATCTTACCATATATTCCACATTTGAATCGCTTACCTGTCATACTGTGTGCTAACTTTCATCTATGCTGTGATAATCCAAGTGTGCGTCAAATGCTTATTCTTCACAACATACCTTGTGAGGCCTATCCTCCTAACTGCATTGTAGGGTATGACACCTCGTGCTTCAGAATGGATTATGGACAGCAGATGCACTAATCATATGACTAGTGATCGAAGTCTTCTCATGGACTCAACCTTACGTCCATCCGACAAGAGTCAAATCACTTTTGCTGACACTGGTAAAGGCAAGGTATTGGGTCTAGGTAGAGTTGCAATCTCAAAGGATCAACACATGGATAAAGTGATGCTTGTTGAATCCCTTGGATTCAACTTAATGTCTGTCTCAATGCTTTGTGACTTAAACATGATTGTGATATTCAGAAAATATCGTTGCCTTGTACTAATGGAATCTGACAAGTCTCTAGTCTTTGAAGGGTATAGGAAAGGTGATCTATACATGGTAGATTTCTCAGCAGGTCCACAGCTTGCCGTATGTCTTCTTGCAAAAGCTTCAGAATGTTGGCTCTGGCATCGAAGGCTGGGGCATGCTGGCATGAGGAACTTACACACTCTCGTCAAGAAGAAGCATGCCATAGGCATCGAAGGTGTCTGTGACACCCCAAAAATTTTAACCTTGTTTTATTAATTAAAATTTGGACAGGAACTTAAACTTTTGTTTTCTGGATTTTCTTTCGATTTTAGAACCATTCTTCCCTTATTTTTATGGAGTTTTTACCTCAAGTGAAAAACTTCCCAATTTTATTGGACTCTCTTACCCTCTCAAATAAAACAATTCTTTTATCAGTAGGATTATTTATATATTTTTTCCTGAGCTTTATTTCTCTAATTTAGTTTTTCATAAGTTTAGGGTCCCATTTGCACTGCAACCCTTTTATAAATTCATTCAAAAATCCCACCAAAATTTGGAGATGTCATGTGATGTTTCTAAAACATTTTTATGCAAAAATATATTTCAATCTCTGGATATTTTGAGTTCTACTCATAATTTTCAAATCTGGTCCAGTGGGCAGTTTTACACTACAACCTATTTAAATATTTCTTTAAAATTTCCATAAAAATTTTGGGATGTCAATATGAGTATGTTAATTAACTTTTTGCAAAAACCCAGTGTTGTCCTTTGAAAAATTTGAGTGAATCAACCTCTTTTCCATTCTGGTCCAACTTGATGATTTGTACATCAACTATATTTCAAATTGCTCCTTTATCCTTGATTTCTTTTCCTACTTGTAGTCCTCCCTGCCAAACCCTTAAGTACAAGAGGTTGGACTCATTCGAGCAATTCTAGTTCCTGCAATCATGCCCTGTTCTTTCTGTCCTAATCTGAAGTTTTGCAAAACTTGCACTAACAAGTTTGTTCTTTTTATAAACTAACCTCACCACCCTCTTATGAATCCAAAGAGACCCCAATATGGAAGATTTGACCACTCCAAGAAATGCCTAGGTGCCTGTGGCATTTTGTCAAACACCTTGAGAGCATGGACAGATTGGGCATGAGTTTTTGTTTACATTGTGAACCTGACCCCCTGACCAGACCAGCATGTCCCATGGTTTTGCCCTAGCCTACAACTCCACCCTGCTAACCCTCTTGTGGTTTAGAGCCCCATAGCATGCATTAGCATTTTGTCGAGCACATTCCATGCATGCTCTGGGCGCGAGCAGAGCACGCGTTTTGGACGTGCCGCGCCCGAGCCGCCGCGTCGCGCCCCTGGTTTTGCCCACACTGCAGAGCCGCGCCACGCACTCACCCTCTCACCAGAACACGCCAAGCAGCCCATCGCCACATCTCCGACAAGCCATGAGCTAGCCGCCACGGCCGCCCGACAGCCCTTGCTCTGGTCGGCGCCGCCCGAGCCTCTCCCGCTCGCCACCTGCCCCCTAGAGTAGCGCGAGCTCATCCACAAGCGTGTTCCCTAGTGCTCGTCGTCGCCACGTTCCCCGGATGCTACAGAAAGACGGTCGCCGGCGAGCTTATCCACGGCCGCCGTGAACCGACTTGGATGTGCTATAAAAAGAGGCCCCCGAGCGCGTCCCGTTCCCCAGGTAGCCTCAAATCACTCCCCCTCGTTTCCCCGTGGCAGCCAATCGACCCGGGGAGGTCTTCTTCCCCATCTCCAGCAACCACAGCCGCCGCCACTATCCCGGTCATTCCGGCACCACCAGGGCCTCCCCCTCTCCACTCTCTTCACCAGGAGCCCCCTCTCCCCCTCGTGAGTCCACCCCCCTACTCAATTTTGATTGGCACTCGCCGCGGGCGAAAACTCACTCTTCCCGACGGCCACCGTCCGCTGCGGAGCTCGCCGCCGGCAGCTCCGTCCACCCCAGAGACCAAAGCGACCACCGGAGTGACCTCCTTGACCCCCTGAGCCCGCGGGTGACCTTTGTTTCTCGAATGGTGCCGCCGTTCGCCGGTGAGCATCGCCGGAGTCCCGCCCCCTCTCGGGCAAAGGAAGAGGAGGGAAGGTGGACTAGTCAAACCTGACCAGTGGGCCAGGCGGGCCCACTGTCAGTGACCACGCATGGTCCACGCTGGATAAGTGGAGGCGTAAAGTCGGAATACGCCTTCGACGTGTACGTATATTCGAATCGTTTTCTTTTTCTGTTTTATTTTTTAAAATAAAAGATTTTGACCAAAACTTTGACTATCTATAACTTTTTAAATATAACTCCAAATGAATTGATTCTTTTTCCTACCTCTCCTAAATATTGTCTAGTTTATTTTTAGATTTATTTCAAAAAATATCAGACAACTTTTTGGTACTGTTTTTGAAACTATTTATTGATTCAAAAATCTTTTAAATAGGATTTTTGGAGAAAGGAGAAAGCCTTCAAAAACTTTTGGAGTGCACCTTGCCTCCCCACAACTTTAAGGCAAGCATCCTGAACCCTGGTATAATATTTTTGATTTGTTGGTTGACACGATTATAACACCACCTTATTTCGAAAAACTCGTTATTTTATGTGGTGATACGATCCTTTGCATGAATGCATATTAGTGATTTCCTTGCTGGTGGAAATGAATATACTTGAGATGGTAATCATCCTCATGTGCCTTGCATGCATGCCGGAAAGGAATCCGGGAAAACCTCTGCCTTGGGTAGGCGTGAGCTTGTCGCCGGTCTCCGTCGGGATGGTTATGTCCGGTATGGCATAGTAAGGTGTAATAAGCGGTGATTCTGTTGGTTGAAATATAATTGTTATACATGTCATACAGGGAACTTATTAACCTCTTGAGTCGACCGTAGATCGAGTCTTGTTCCAGTAACCCCCACACTTGTTTCGTGCTACCACTTGTCCCTGCCACAGGTAGGGTACGGTTCAGTAATTTGTCAACCCCTTTCTAGCACACACCGTACAGAGGGGCCGGGGTGAGGGTACCATGGCCATGGATTAAAGCCAGTCATCCGGTCAGGGTGCATGGGTGTTTCGGTTGTAGCCGAGGGGGTAGCTTCCCCAGTTTTGCGTGCGGTATAAATTTTGTGATCCCATGCTAATCGAGGTTGTAGCCTCCCCACTTAGAGTTTTGCTTAACGAGTGTCGTGGGTGATCCCAGACACCGGTAAGTTAAGCTGGTGTGTGCAAGTCAGGTGCGTTTTCATTTAAAAGACCGTAGACGGAATTAGTCCCGATGGACTGAAGGAATCCGTTACTCGTGGGTAAAGAGTACACCCTCTGCAGAGATTAAAGCTATTCGAGTAGCCATGTCCATGGTTAAGGATTACAATCTGGGTTGGGTCAAGTGTCGGTCTTAGTGTCGGTCTTCGGAGGAGAAACCGTTAAAACAAAACTTGCATCATGACTTGTGCTGATTATGATGATTTTGATTATTATTATGGACTAACCCATTATATTATTTGAGTTATTGAGTATCCCTGGGACGGTTCTATCCCCTGGATATTCATTGTGATTATTTGTTTTATAAGCCCTTTATGCGGTGTCGCTGAGACGCCCGACTGTGGCATTGTTTGTTATTTATTTACTTTATAAGCCCTTTATGCGGTGTCGCTGAGACGCCCGACTGTGGCATTGCTAGTTATTTATTTACTTTATAAGCCCTTTATGAGGTGTCGCTGAGACGCCCAACTGTGGCATTGCTTGTTATTTATTTCCTTTATAATCCCTTTATATGGTGTCGCTCAGACGCCCGACTGTGGCATTGCTTGTTATTTATTTACTTTATAAGACCTTTACGTGGTGTCGCACAGACGCGCGACTACGGCATTTTATTTTCCACTCCATTATTGCTCATTCATGTTGCATGTAAATAACATGTTTGCATGCATAAGAGATTTTATTTATGACTGACGATGTGATCATAGAATATTTTAGTGCATGGTTATCATTTATATTATCCCAGTGTTCATAATGTTTGCGAGTACATTCAAAGTACTCACTAGCTTGTCCCTGGCTATTGTCTTGGCCATATTTCTTGCACGGAGAGGAGCGACGCGATGACAGCCCCAGAACCTAAGCAGTGGTGGTAGCAGCCTCGCAAAGATAGGAGTTACCTGGTCAGTTGTTCTTGTGGGAAATGGAGTCCCATAGACACTGATGATTCACAAACCGCTTCCGCCATAAACCACTAGAAACCATTTGTTGTACTCACAGGCCAGAATGGTCTTGTACTACATATTTCGTATTTTTCTTGGAAATTATGTATCAAGTCGGTGTCTCGTCATCTAACAGTAATCCTGGGGCTGGTGAGCACAACGGCCATTTTCTGGAAATTAATACCCGGAAAACCGGTCGCCACAAACTTGGTATCAGAGCCAGGCTGACCATTGGCTAATCCTATCTTAGTCAGGTCGAAAAACTTAGGCAGACCAACCCACCAGACCTTAACCAAACCCCAGCCAAGCTTCTCGTGCAAGATAGCCACACAGTGACCCCGACACCTTTTGGCAGTCGGTGCCCAACCTATCAACCTAGCCTGTCTATCACGCACTAGTGACCAGCACCCAAGATGTCTCATTCACAAGCGTGCGAAGGAAGACTCCGTCCCCTTTTCCTATAAAAAAGGCACGCTAGCCCCAACCCAGCACAACACATCCTCTACCCCAAACCGAGCCATAATGCCTGGCCCCGTCGTGCACAATGAGACCACAGCAACCAACCTTGGAGGTTTTGTGACCATACTCGCAAACCTCACCAGTCGTGCCTATGCGTTAGAAGAGCCCCCAGAATATGTTGTGTACCAAGGACCCATGAGCGGTGAGGACCGTCAATTCTGGGCCACTGTGCACATCTAGGGTAGGAGTCTGTCGCCAGAACGCCCCTACAGGTTCACTGGAAGGACAACTCCCTTTGAGCCACAAGCCATCCAGCTAGCTGCTCGAGAAGCTATAGTTCAACTCTGGCACTTGTCGTCCAGAGTTAACTGTCGCTCTTTCTACTACTACCCCAGACGTGAAGGGTATGGTAGACCACCCCAAGTTGCCAATGGATATCACGAGACGGATCCTGCATTGTTGCACCTAGTACGCTATGTAGGTGCACTAGAGGCACTGTTCGATCAAATCACCATTGATCTGATCGCAGCTCGTGGAGAGCTGGTTCGCGGAGCCCCAACAAGTAGGGAAGATGAGCCCGACGCCGACAACCCAGTCGTGCTGTTCGGACACCCGATCGAGACCCTGAGGTCAGCCCCAGCCATCAACCAAAGTGCTTTGATGACCCCAGAAGTGCTTCGTCGCCTTTTGGGAGCCCACTCCAACGGGATTGTGGCCAACAATCCCCGCGATGGTCATCATCGCCACCCCGACCCTGCAACCCCTCAACCTCCTCCAGCTAATCCCGAAAGTGAGACCCGAGGAGAAGCCTCGACATCCACAAGGCACGCCCGCTTGGATATAAATGAGGTAGACTAAGTCACTCGAGTAGTGTTGAGTCCCAGTGTATCCTCGCTTTGTAATCATGTGACCTTGTAAATAAACGCAGCCAGTCGCCGTGCCTCTGTTATTTAAATAGTAACCTTGCAAGGATATATCAACCTGCAGTTGCATTTTATTCTGGGCACAGCTACCAAACCACCTCGACGACCCCCACAGTGATACGTCACTTTAGTGATGTGTGTATCTGTGGCTTTGACCCCGACCCTTGGAGCTGAACTGGCAAATTCATTACCTTTCACCACGGTAAAATGACCCAGCTCCAGTGCTATAAAAAAGGCCACCTCGTGACCTTGCCAAGCACCCCTCACCTTTTGCACCATTTCCTGCCATGCCGAGCCCTAGTATTTATCTGAGAACCCCAGATGCAACCCCAGGTAGCTTTGTCAAAATATTGTGGGATTTTACCTGCAGTACCATGGGTTCTACCCAGCCATCCCAGTACGAGCTATTCAAATCGAGAATCACCCGGTCCACCTCGAGATATTGGGCAGCAGTACACATCCCTCCCGTAGACTCAAACCAAGACCCAACAGAGGTCTCCTTCGTGGGGAAATCTATGCCGACCCCACATATGGCCATAGAAGCTGCTGCGTATGAAGCGCTTGCTCGCCTTTGATTCGCGGTACCCTATGCCAGCGAACGAGGGTATTATTACTTTCCGAGCCTTGCAGCACCCGGGGAAGTAACATCCTTTCCCGGTGGACGAATTGAGAGAGACCCAGTACTGGCCAATCTTGTCCAGTACGTCATCGCTCAAGAACCTTTAACCCAACGTGTGATGGGTTATCTCTAGAGCCTCGTGGATTTAAATCCTCAGATCGCCACCGGCAGATCACTGAGGCCCGACCAGGAGAGACACATTCATCAACTGGTCAATCCACTTCCCCCGATAGAAGAGGACTGTGTCCCAGTACCAGAGACGCTTTCTAGGGACCCCATCCAGTTACCGTTTGCATTATAGACGTCGCTGCTGTGTTTATTATTGCAACATTTATTTATAAGTTGTAACTTATGTGTGGTACCCCGAGTTTGCGAGGCGAGTAAATCATTTAGTTTCTATTAATGTGAGTAGTTCTGTTGCGGTTTGACTCTAATATACTACTGTTTTTTTTCTCGCGAAAAATCCTGGAGTGAGATTTCTTTTCCCTGAGCTGCTGCATCATACACCTTCTCACGACATGGATTATTTTATGTCACACAGCATGACGGCAGCAGACTCCCAACCGCTTGAACACATACCCTGTTTGCAAAAACACGTAACCATGGAGTATTTGTTTTTCAAAACAACTCCTAACAAATCTCGAGAACGAGATTTTTTTTCTTAAGAGGGGTAGTGTTGTGACACCCCAAAAATTTTAACCTTGTTTTATTAATTAAAATTTGGCCAGGAACTTAAACTTTTGTTTTCTGGATTTTCTTTCGATTTTAGAACCATTCTTCCCTTATTTTTATGGAGTTTTTACCTCAAGTGAAAAACTTCCCAATTTTATTGGACTCTCTTACCCTCTCAAATAAAACAATTCTTTTATCAGTAGGATTATTTATATAATTAAAAAAAATCCTGAGCTTTATTTCTCTAATTTGGTTTTTCATAAGTTTAGGGTCCCATTTGCACTGCAACCCTTTTATAAATTCATTCAAAAATCCCACCAAAATTTGGAGATGTCATGTGATGTTTTAAAAACATTTTTATGCAAAAATATATTTCAATCTCTGGATATTTTGAGTTCTACTAATAATTTTCAAATCTGGTCCAGTGGGCAGTTTTACACTACAACCTATTTAAATATTTCTTTAAAACTTCCACCAAAATTTTGGGATGTCAATATGAGTATGTTAATTAACTTTTTGCAAAATCCCAGTGTTGTCCTTTGAAAAATTTGAGTGAATCAACCTCTTTTCCATTCTGGTCCAACTTGATGATTTGTACAACAACTATATTTTAAATTGCTCCTTTATCCTTGATTTCTTTTCCTACTTGTAGTCCTCCCTGCTAAACCCTTAAGTCCAAGAGGTTGGACTCATTGGATCAATTCTAGTTCCTGCAATCATGCCCTGTTCTTTCTGTCCTAATCTGAAGTTTTGCAAAACTTGCACTAACAAGTTTGTTCTTTTTACAAACTAACCTCACCACCCTCTTATGAATCCAAAGAGACCCCAATATGGAAGATTTAACCACTCCAAGAAATGCCTAGGTGCCTGTGGCATTTTGTCAAACACCTTGAGAGCATGGACAGATTGGGCATGAGTTTTTGTTTACATTGTGAACCTGACCCCCTGACTAGACCAGCATGTCCCATGGTTTTGCCCTAGCCTACAACTCCACCTTGCTAACCCTCTTGTAGTTTAGAGCCCCATAGCATGCATTAGCATTTTGTAGAGCATGTTCTGTGCGTGCTCTGGGCGCGAGCAGAGCACGCGTTTTGCACGTGCCGCGCCCGAGCCGCCGCGTCGTGCCCCTGGTTTTGCCCACACTGCAAAGCCGCGCCATGCACTCACCCTCTCACTAGAACACGCCAAGCAGCCCCTCGCCACGTCTCCGACAAGCCATGAGCTAGCCGCCACGGCCGCCCGACAGCCCCTGCTCAGGTCGGCGCCGCCTGAGCCTCTCCCGCTCGCCACCTTCCCCCTAGAGCAGCACGAGCTCATCCACAAGCGTGTTCCCTAGCGCTCGTCGCTGCCATGTTCCCCGGATGCTACAGAAAGACGGTCGCCGGCGAGCTTATCCACGGCCGCCGCGAACCGACTTGGATGTGCTATAAAAAGAGGCCCCCGAGCGCTTCCCGTTCCCCAGGTAGCCTCAAATCACCCCCCTCGTTTCCCTGTGGCAGCCAATTGACCTGGGGAGGTCTTCTTCCCCATCTCCGGCAACTACAGCCGTCGCCACTGTCCCGGTCATTCCGACACCACCAGGGACTCCCCATCTCCACTCTTTTCACTAGGAGCCCCCTCTCCCCCTCGTGAGTCCACCCCCCTACTCAATTTTGATCGGGACTCGCCGCGGGCGAAAACTCACTCTTCCCGACGACCACCGTCCGCTGCGAAGCTCGCCGCCGGCAGCTCCGTCCACCCCAGAGACCAAAGCGACCACCGGAGTGACCGCCTCGACCCCCTGAGCCTGCGGGTGACCTCTGTTTCTCGAACAGTGCTGCCGTTCGCCGGCGAGCGTTGCCGGAGTCCCGCCCCCTCTCGAGCAGAGGAAGAGGAGGGAAGGTGGACTAGTCAAACCTGACCAGTGGGCCAGGCGGGCCCACTGTCAGTGACCACGCACGGTCCACGCTGGATAAGTGGAGGCGTAAAGTCGGAATACGCCTTCGACGTGTACGTATATTCGAATCGTTTTCTTTTTCTGTTTTATTTTTTTAAATAACAGATTTTGACCAAAACTTTGACTGTCTATAACTTTTTAAATATAACTCCAAATGAATTGATTCTTTTTCCTACCTCTCCTAAATATTGTCTAGTTTATTTTAAGGTTTATTTCAAAAAAAAATCAGACAACTTATTGGTACTATTTTTGAAACTATTTATTGATTCAAAAATCTTTTAAATAGGATTTTTGGAGAAAGGAGAAAGCCTCCAAAAACTTTTGGAGTGCACCTTGCCTCCCCACAACTTGAAGGCAAGCATCCTGAACCCTGGTATAATATTTTTGATGTGTTGGTTGACACGATTATAACACCACCTTATTTCAGAAAACTCGTTATTTTATGTGGTGATATGATCCTTTGCATGAATGCATATTAGTGATTTCCTTGCTGGTGGAAATGAATATACTTGAGATGGTAATCATCCTCATGTGCCTTGCATGCATGCCGGAAAGGAATCCGGGAAAACCTCTGCCTTGGGTAGGCGTGAGCTTGTCGCTGGTCACCGTCGGGACGGTTATGTCCGGTATGGCATAGTAAGGTGTAATGAGCGGCGATTCTGTTGGTTGAAATATAATTGTTATACATGTCATACAGGGAAATTATTAACCTCCTGAGTCGACCGTAGATTGAGTCTTGTTCCGGTAACCCCCACACTTGTTTCGTGCTACCACTTGTCCCTGCCACAGGTAGGGTACGGTTCAGTAATTTGTCAACCCCTTTCTAGCACACACCGTACAGAGGGGCCGGGGTGAGGGTACCTTGGCCATGGATTAAAGCCAGTCATCCGGTCAGGGGGCATGGGTGTTTCGGTTGTAGCCGAGGGGGTAGCTTCCCCAGTTTTGTGCGCGGTATAAATTTTGTGATCCCATGCTAATCGAGGTTGTAGCCTCCCCACTTAGAGTTTTGCTTAACGAGTGTCGTGGGTGATACCAGACACCGGTAAGTTAAGCTGGTGTGTGCAAGTCAGGTGCGTTTTGATTTAAAAGACCATAGACGGAATTAGTCCCGATGGACTGAAGGAATCGGTTACTCGTGGGTAAAGAGTACACCCTCTGCAGAGATTAAACCTATTCGAGTAGCCGTGTCCATGGTTAAGGATTACAGTCTGGGTTGGGTCAAGTGTCGGTCTTAGTGTCGGTCTTCGGAGGAGAAACCGTTAAAACAAAACTTGGATCATGACTTGTGCTGATTATGATGATTTTGATTATTATTATGGACTAACCCATTATATTATTTGAATTATTGAGTATCCCTGGGACGGTTCTATCCCCTGGATATTCATTGTGATTATTTGTTTTATAAGCCCTTTATGCGGTGTCGCTGAGACGCCCGACTGTGGCATTGCTTGTTATTTATTTACTTTATAAGCCCTTTATGCGGTGTCGCTGAGACGCCCGACTGTGGCATTGCTTGTTATTTATTTACTTTATAAGCCCTTTATGTGGTGTCGCTCAAACGCCCGACTGTGGCATTGCTTGTTATTTATTTACTTTATAAGCCCTTTACGTGGTGTCGCACAGACGCCCGACTGCGGCATTTTTTTTCCACTCCATTATTGATCATTCATGTTGCATGTAAATAACCTTTTTGCATGCATAAGAGATTTTATTTATGACTGACGATGTGATCATAAAATATTTCAGTGCATGATTATCATTTTTATTATCCCAGTGTTCAAAATGTTTGCGAGTACATTCAAAGTACTCACTGGCTTGTCCCTGGCTATTGTCTTGGCCAGATTTCTTGCACGGAGAGGAGCGACGCGGTGATAGCGCCGAAACCTAAGCAGTGGTGGTAGCAGCCTCGCGAAGATAGGAGTTACCTGGTCTGCTGTTCTTGTGGGAAATGGAGTCCCATAGACACTGATGATTCACAAACCGCTTCCACCATAAACCACTAGAAACCATTTGTTGTACTCAGAGGCCAGAATGGTCTTGTACTACATATTTCGTATTTTGCTTGGAAATTCTGTATCAAGTTAGTGTCTCATCAGCTAACAGTAATCGTGGGGCTGGTGAGCACAATGGCCATTTTTTGGAAATTAATACCCGAAAAACCGGTCGCCACAGTGTCAAGTTCAAGAAAGATCATTTGTGTGGTGCCTGCGAAGCTGGAAAGATGACGAGGGCCAAGCACCCCTCGAAGACAATCATGACGACATCTCAACCCTTTGAGTTGTTGCACATGGACTTATTTGGCCCTACTCATTACTCTACCCTCAAAACAACAGTGTGTCTCTATGGCTTCGTCATTGTCGATGACTACTCAAGATATACGTGGGTGCACATAATTCTCTAAAAGACTGAAGTACAAGATGTCTTCAGACGATTCGCCAATCGAGCAATGAACAATTATGGCATCAAGATCAAGCATATCAGAAGTGATAACGGCACTGAATTCAAGAATACCGGGCTTGATCTCTATCTGGATACAATGGGAATCACTCATGAGTTTTCTGCTCCATACACACCTCAGCAAAATGGCATTGTTGAGCACAAGAACAGAACCCTCATTGAGATGGCTCGAACAATGCTCGATGAGTACAAGACACCAAGAAAGTTCTGGCCTGAAGCTATTGATACAACTTGTCACATCATCAACCGTGTCTACATCCATAAGCTTCTGGGCAAAACATCCAATGAGCTCCTTACTGGCAAGAAGCCAAATGTCAGCTACTTCAGAGTCTTTGGTGCTAGATGTTGGATCAAGGATCCCCATCACAAGTCAAAATTTGAGCCTAAAGCACACGAAGGCTTCATGCTCAGTTATGGAAAGGATTCACACTCTTACAGAGTCTTCAACCTCTTCCACTACAAAATTGTTGAAACCGTGGACGTGCGATTTGATGAAACCAATGGTTCACAACGAGATCTCCTGCCAAGCACATTAGATGAAGCTCCTTCCAGCGAATCTATCAAGGTGATGGGAACTGGTGAAATCATGCCCTCTGAAGCACAGCCTGAAGATGAACTTATCATTTCTACACCAAACCAACCTGAAGACAATGCTCAGACCAAAGACAATCCTCCCAATGATGACAATGATCAGCATGAGCAAGGGCTTCGTCCAGTTCATCCTTGTGTTGCAAATGAAGTACAAATTGAGAAGATAACTGATAGCATCAATGCACCTGGTCCGCTTACTCGCTCAAGAGCAACAGAGTTAGCAAATTTCTGTGGGCACTTTTCATTTGTATCAATAACTGAACCCAAGAAAGTTGATGAAGCCTTTATGGAACCTGAATGGATTCAAGCCATGCAAGAAGAACTTCAACAGTTCAAGCTGAATAATGTTTGGGAACTTGTCAAGCGACCTGACCCTCGCAAACATAACATTATTGGCACTAAATGGATATATCAGAACAAACAAGATGAGCATGGTCAAGTCGTCAGAAACAAAGCACGTCTTGTGGCTCAAGGATATACTCAAGTTGAAGGAATCGACTTTGATGAAACATTTGCTCCGGTGGCTAGGCTTGAAGCTATTCGCATACTGCTAGCCTATGCTAATCACCACAACATCTTGCTATATCAAATGGATGTGAAGAGTGCTTTCCTCAATGGCAAGATTGAAGAAGAAGTGTATGTTGCTCAACCACCTGGTTTTGAAGATCCAAAACATCCTGATATGGTGTACAAACTAAACAAAGCACTGTATGGCCTCAAACAAGCTCCTCGCGCTTGGTATGATACAATCAAAGACTTCCTGAAGAGCAAAGGCTTCAAACTAGGATCCCTAGATCCCACACTCTTCACGAGGACATATGATGGTGAACTGTTTGTATGCCAAATATATGTGGATGACATAATTTTCGGCTGCACCAACCAGAAGTATAGTGATGAGTTTGCATACATGATGCAAGAGCAATATCAGATGTCCATGATGGGTGAGCTGAAGTTCTTCCTTGGTCTTCAAATTCGTCAGCAAAGAAATGGCATCTTCATATCTCAAGAAAAATATCTCAAAGACTGTCTAAAGAAGTTCGGCATGCAAGATTGCAAAGGTTACACGACGCCAATGCCAGCCAAACATCATCTTGGTCCCGGCGACAATGGTAAAGAGTTCGATCAAAAGGTATACCGCTCCATGATTGGTTCTTTACTTTACCTATGTACATCTAGGCCAGATATTATGCTTAGTGTTTGCATGTGTGCTCCATTCCAAGCGGCACCAAAGGAATCGCATCACTTAGCTGTGAAGCGAATTCTTAGATATTTGGCTTACACCCCAACACTCGGATTATGGTATCCAAAGGGCTCAAGGTTTGACCTGGTTGGATTCTCGGATGCTGATTATGCTGGTGATAAGGTGGATCGCAAGTCTACATCTGGAACATGTCACTTTCTGGGACGATCACTTGTCTGTTGGTCTTCAAAGAAGCAAAACTGTGTATCACTCTCAACTGCTGAATTTGAATACATTGCTGCTGGATCTTGTTGTGCTCAGCTTCTATGGATGAAGCAAACTCTCAAGGACTATGGCGTCAATCTGAAACAAGTCCCTCTCTTCTGCGACAACGAAAGCGCCATCAAGATTGCCAACAATCCAGTTCAGCATTCGAAGACAAAGCACATTGAAATTCGTCATCATTTTCTCCGAG
Source organism: Triticum dicoccoides (assembly GCF_002162155.2). Classification (NCBI taxonomy): domain Eukaryota; kingdom Viridiplantae; phylum Streptophyta; class Magnoliopsida; order Poales; family Poaceae; genus Triticum; species Triticum dicoccoides. Next base: position 368,205,827 of record NC_041387.1, on the reverse strand, counting down.
ATCATGTTATGAAGAAAGATATTGACATCATTCACGTCAACACTGAAGAGCAACTGGCAAATGTCTTCACAAACCCCTTGGATGAGAAAAGGTTTTGCAAGTTACGGTGTGAGCTAAATATCTTGGAATCCTCAAATGTCCTATGATCAGGCACACATCCTAACACTTATGCATGTTGATGACTTAGATGTGCAACACACGAAGTAAAGTATATCTTCAATCAATGAAGACTTACATTCTGAGTGTGAATACATTAACGTGGAATTTGACTTCGGAGCGCCACGATAATTGTGCGCCGTGTCTGGGTCTAATACTTCCTATACGGTGGGTAACGCCACCACCAAATTTCTTGGTTTGAAGTGTTTCACTCATGGCGTTATTGTTGAATATCTTCGCAT